>NC_055995.1:3557478-3870166 GCF_018446385.1 Zingiber officinale | reverse complement strand
ACTTCCTTAATTCTTTTGCCATGAAAAGGAAAAATTTATTTAATTAAAAACAATTTTCCTTTTCTCAATTTACATGGCCGGCCACCATCAAGCTATAAACAAGGAGAGTTTTAATTAATTAAAACTTCCTAATTTGTCTCCAGAAATTTATAAAATTTCTCCAATAATTTAATCCCTTCATGATTGGTTTATAAAAATGAAATTTAATAAATTAAAATCTTTCTTTTAAACATGTGGATAAAAAGAAAGTTATCTCTAAAAATTAAAATCTCTTTTAATCTACAAATAAGGAAAGATATCAAATCTTTTCTCAATCTTTTGTAGAAACTAATAAAAGAGAATTATTAATTTTTAAACTCTCTTTTAAATCATGAACATGGTTAAAAGGAAAGTTTTCTTAAAATTTAAAATCCTCCTTTAATCAACAAATAAGGAAAGATTTCAAATTTTAAACTCTCTTTAAACATGTAGATGATTTACAAATAAGGAAAGTTTTACCAAAATTAAAACCATCCTTTTAATCTACAAATAAGGAAAGAGATTAATCTCTTCTCTTAATCTTTTGTAGAAAGTTATAAAAGGAAATTTTTAATTTTTAAACTCTCTTTTAAAATCATGATATCCACATAAGAAATAATTTTAATAAAAATCCTTTTAATATTCTAGTGGCCGGCCACCTAAGCTTGGGACCCAAGCTTTGGCCGGCCACCTACATGGCTCATCCACTTGGTCTTGGCCGGCCCTAGCTTGGGTTCCAAGCTAGCTTGGCCGGCCCCATTGGATGGGTAAGAAGGTGGGTATGCGGTGGGTATAAATCTCTATATACTAGAGGCTACGATAGGGACCGAGAGGAGGAATTGGTTTTGGTCTCCCGATGAAATTAAGCATCCCGTGTTCGCCCCGAACACACAACTAAATTTCATCAATAATAATTCATTCCACTAAAGAACTATTATTGAACTACCGCACCAATCCCCAATTACATTTTGGGCTCCTTCTTATTATGAGCGTGTTAGTCTCCCTGTGTTTAAGATATCGAATGTCCACTAATTAAGTGAGTTACTGACAACTCATTTAATTAATATCTAAGTCCAAGAGTAGTACCACTCAACCTTATTATCATGTCGGACTAAGTCCACCTGCAGGGTTTAACATGACAATCCTTATGAGCTCCTCTTGAGGACATTATCAACCTAGTATCTCTAGGACATAGTTTCCTTCTATAATCAACAACACACACTATAAGTGATACCATTTCCCAACTTATCGGGTTTATTGATTTATCGAACTAAATCTCACCCATTGATAAATTAAAGAAATAAATATCAAATATATGTGCTTGTTATTATATTAGGATTAAGAGCACACACTTCCATAATAACTGAGGTCTTTATTCTTTTATAAAGTCAGTATAAAAGGAACGACCTCAAATGGTCCTACTCAATACACTCTAAGTGTACTAGTGTAATCATATAGTTAAGATAAACTAATACCTAATTATACTACGACCTTCCAATGGTTTGTTCCTTTCCATCTTGGTCGTGAGCTACTGTTTATAATTTATAAGGAACCGATAACATGATCTTCTGTATGTGACACCACACACCATGTTATCTACAATATAAATTAATTGAGCAACTACATTTATCATAAATGTAGACATTTGACCAATGCGATTCTTATTTCTAGATTAATGTTTATACCAAAAGCTAGGCTTTTAGTATACACTCTAACAGTGACAACTAACCCCTGCAGGGTGGGCTCGTCCTTATCGCCGCATCACATGCCTCCCCCTTAAGTCTAGTCGAAGGAGGCTGCAAGTTCAACTGACTGGATAAATTGTCAATGACATTTTTAACCCGATCAGCTTATGACATTCCTTAGCCTCTGATCAGATCGACGTAGCCTGACGGTCGGCTGTGTGACCGCTCCCTTGTAACTGTGCGAATGTGTTAGCAAGTTTCTTTGCCGATCGACCTATTGAAGACTATCATTCGGCGATACGGCTGCTTCCTTACACCGATCAGTACAAGCTGGGGATGTGGGCACGATCTAAGTTTACGTCATCCATATTTCTGGGAGATCGTGCAAATCCCTGCTCATTATTGCTGAGCGCGCCTCCATGCCTCTTAATTACCTTCATTAAATGTCATCTCATGGCCTAGTGCCACGTGTCCATCCTGTTGCCGCCGCACGTTTGACGTGACAGACGGATATCCTTTGGTGATATGACCTTCGGTGCTTTGAATTCAACGACCAGATTTCTGCCTAGGTCTCTGTGACCCTAGATCGGACAACATTGATCGACCGACCCTAGGGTTTATAAACCTGTGCTTGCCGCCTTCCCTTTCACTTATTTCTTTCTTTGAGCTCTTTGGCGATACTCCATCTTCGTTTCTTCGACGACATCCTTCCTCTCCTACTCCTCCGGCGACATTCTCGTAAGTTTTCCTTCCCCCCAATCACATCTTTTCGTTTGCTTTTTGTGATGGTAAGTTCTTCACAACCTCCCGTCGCCGTCCCTGGGCTTTGGTACACCTCTACTGAATCTAGGTTTGACGCTGGCGACGCTAAGAGCCTGACAATTGCATATGAGTTTCCTTCCTATTACCAAGTTCTTCGTCCTCCTCCTTCCGATCGACCAAATGCTCTGCCACCTAGCTATCTTTATTTCTTTAGGGATCAGTTTATCACCGGTCTACGATTTCTCATCCACTCCTTCTTTTCTGTCGTATGTAAATATTTTCGAATCTCTTTTCATCAACTAGTATCGAACTCCTTTCGACTGCTGTGTGGGGTGGTGGTTTTGTTTCGCCTGCACGGTATTCCTCTCACTCCTTGGCTTTTTCATTATTTTTATTATCTCAAATTATCCGAGCCGAGGACTTTTCTTTTCCAAGCCCGAGTGGGCTTAGTTTTCTTCGATAAAATGTCGACCTCCAACAAGCATTAGAGGGAGTACTTCTTTTTTGTGCGCATTCCTGAGCGGCTAGACTTCCCGACCGACTTGCAATTCGAAGTGGTGAGTCAGCCTCCTCTAAAAAAGTACAAGAGCTGATCGGACTACCTCAATACAGCTTCAATGCTAGTCGGTCAAAAATATGACATCCACAAGTTGCTACTGGTGTTGGTTGCTACTCGGAAAACCTATAGGTTCCACTGTACAAAATTTTTGTACAAAGGTCTGAACCTTTTCCTAGCTACCATGTGTTCTTTTAAATTAAATTTTGGATCGCCTGCGGAACTTTACACGTTTGATCCAAAACTTAATCTATTTGTTCTTTTAGGTTTTGACTTGGATCTCCTGCGGAACTTAACACGTTTGACCCAAGTCTCCTTAAGTTATTAATTCCATTAAATATTAATTTCCATAAAAGGTTCCCAGTACTGACGTGGCGAGGCACACGGCCTTCTTGGATATGGGAGCAACCACCACCGACTAGACAAAACCTTTAATAGAAAGCTAATATTTAATTTCCTAAAATAACTTTAGGTTAACTAAAGAGAACAATCAAATCACAAGGAAAAGAAAGAAACAAAAGAACACAACTTCGAAAAACCATATTCGAAACACTAGAACGTAAGCCTCTTGTATTTGGTATTATTTCCATAAATAACTAGCATGATGCGGAAATAGAAATTACTAGTTATACCTTGTAGAAAAACCTCTTGATCTTCTACCGTATTCCTCTTCTTATCCCGGACGTCGTGTGGGCGACGATCTTCCGAGACGAGAACCACCACGCACCTTCTTCTTCTCCAAGCAAGGTTCGGCCACAAGAAGAACCACCTCCAAGGAAGAAGAACTTGATCACCACCAATACTCCAAGGGATCTTCAAGATGAGGCTTCCTCCTTTTCTTCTTCTCCTTCCTAGGTCCGGCCACCAACAAGAGCTCCAAGAGATGTATGGTTCGGCCACCAAAAGAGAAGAAGGGAGAAAGTCTAGGGCCGGCCACAAGAAGAAGAAAAGAGGGAGAGAAAAATAGAATAGATTCGTTAGCCATGAAGCCTCCTCTACCCCCTCTTTTATAATCCTTGATCTTGGCAAATAAGGAAATTTTAATAAAAACTTCCTTAATTCTTTTGCCATTGAAAAGGAAAATTTATTTAATTAAAAATAATTTCCTTTCTCAATTTTATAATGGCCGGCCACAATAAAAAACTCCAAGCAAATAAAATTTTAAACACCAATTAAAACTTCCTTATTTGCTTCCGAATTTTATAAAATTTCTCAATAATTTTATCCCTTCATAATTGGTTTATAAAAGGAAATTTAATAAATTAAAATCTTTCTTTTAAACATGTGGATAAAAGAAAGTTATCTCTAAAATTAAAATCTCTTTAATCTACAAATAAGGAAAGATATCAAATCTTTTCTTAATCTCTTGTAGAAACTTATAAAAGAGAATATTTAATTTTAAACTTTCTTTAAATCATGAACATGTTTAAAAAGAAAGTTTTCTTAAAATTTAAAATCCTCCTTTAATCAACAAATAAGGAAAGATTTCAAATTTTAAACTCTCTTTTAAACATATAGATGATTTACAAATAAGAAAAGTTTTTACAAAAATTAAAACCATCCTTTTAAACTACAAATAAGGAAAGAGATTAATCTCTTCTCTTAATCTTTGTAGAAAGCTATAAAAGGAAATTTTAATTTTTAAACTCTCTTTAAAAACATGATATCCACATAAGAAATAATTTTAATAATAATCCTTTTAATATTCTAGTGGCGGCCACCTAAGCTTGGGACCCAAGCTTTGGCGCCACCAACTTAACTCATCCACTTGGTCTTGGCGGCCCTAGCTTGGGTTCCAAGCTAGCTTGGCCCCCATTGGATGGGTAAGAAGGTGGGTATGCGGTGGGTATAAATCTCTATATACTAGAGGCTACGATAGGGACCGAGAGGAGGAATTGGTTTTGGTCTCCCGATAGAATTAAGCATCCCGTGTTCGCCCCGAACACACAACTTAATTTTATCAATAATAATTCATTCCACTAGAGAACTATTATTGAACTACCGCACCAATCCCAAATTACATTTTGGGCTCCTTCTTATTATGAGTGTGTTAGTCTCCCTGTGTTTAAGATAACAAATGTCCACTAATTAAGTAAGTTACTGACAATTCACTTAATTAATATCTAGCTCCAAGAGTAGTACCACTCAACTTCATCGTCATGTCGGACTAAGTCCACCTGCAGGGTTTAACATGACAATCCTTATGAGCTCCTCTTGGGGACATTCTCAACCTAGATCACTAGGATACAGTTTCCTTCTATAATCAACAACACACACTATAAGTGATATCATTTCCCAATTTATCGGGCTTATTGATTCATCGAACTAAATCTCACCCATTGATAAATTAAAGAAATAAATATCAAATATATATGCTTGTTATTATATTAGGATTAAGAGCACACACTTCCATAATAACTGAGGTCTTTGTTCCTTTATAAAGTCAGTATAAAAGGAACGACCTCAAATGGTCCTACTCAATACACTCTAAGTGTACTAGTGTAATTATATAGTTAAGATATACTAATACCTAATTACACTACGACCTTCCAATGGTTTGTTCCTTTCCATCTTGGTCGTGAGCTACTGTTTATAATTTATAAGGAACCAATAACATGATCTTCTGTGTGTGACACCACACACCATGTTATCTACAATATAAATTAATTGAGCAACTACATTTATCATAAATGTAGACTTTTGACCAATGTGATTCTTATTTCTAGATAAATATTTATACCAAAAGCTAGGCTTTTAGTATACACTCTAACAATCTCCCACTTATACTAAAAGACTAAGCTGCCATATCTGCTGCCATACATCTGATTCCCATGCCTTTCAAAAAGCTCTTGCCTTAAGGACCTTAGGTTATCATCTGATGCAATCTAGGTGGCAACAACTTCTCCTCGTTATACGATTTCTCATATTGGGTGGTACTTGCGCTCTATTGTGTTTACTTGCCTTATAGACTTATGGTTTCTTCGAGTTTGTTACTGCACCAACATTATTACAATAAATTGTAATAATCTTTGGACAAACCAGAAATCATATCTAAATCTATCTTGAGGTTATTGAGTCATTCAGCTTTTATGGCTACCTTAGAGGCTTGCCATATACTAAGCTTCTATGGTGGAGTCCAGATAAACACCTATGCTTATCACTCTTCCATAGTTATGACTTTACCTCCTAAAGTAAACACAAAACCCCGAGGTTGACTTAATATTGTCCTTGGAAGTCAAAATCCATGCAACCCATAGGGACCAAAATAACTGCCTTGTAAACTAGCATATAATCTCTAGTGCCTCTAAGGTACTTATATGCTTTATTGCAGTCCAATGTCCTTGTCTAGGGTTACTTTGATATCTACTAACTATGCCCTTGGCAAAATAGATTTCTGATCTCGTGCATAGCATACATTAGGTTGTCTAACTGCCGAAGCATAAAGAACTGCCTACATGTCCTCAATCTCCTTTGATGTCATCGAAGACATCCCTTTAGATAAAGACACTTCATGCTTAAAAGGTAAGAAACCTTTCTAGGAGTCTTGCATGCTAAAAACGAGCAAGGATTTTTTCGATGTATTAAACTTGGGATATATCTATATATTTTTCTTGCGATCCCTTATTACTTTGATCACAAAAATATATATATTCTCCCAAGTCCTTTATTTTGAATTATTTGGACAACCATACCCATACTTCTGACAACATTTTGATATTGTTTCCAACTACCAAAATTGTTATCTACGTATAGTACAAGAATCACCACCACGTTTCCATCACACCATTTGTATTCACAAGACTTATCCGTTTACTCAATAAATCCAAAGGTCTGGATTACTTTGATAAACTGGATGTTCCAAGACCTTGAAGCTTTGCCTCAGTCCATAGACTGATTGAGCTTTCACACAAGATGCTCTTAGCCCTTTGTAATGAACCCTTCTGGTTTGCTTTATGTGGATGCTATCTTCAAGACTTTCATTAAGGAATGCTGTCTTGACATCCACTTGCCAAATAGATAAAAGAATCTGGATAGACTTAAACATGGCTACCAGTGAAAAGTTTCCTTTTTCATCAAGCCTTGCTTTTGAACGTTTCTACCTTCCTGTCTATCCCTCTTTTCCTATTATAGACCTTTTTACACCCAAAGGCTTTTACACCATTTGGTGTTTTTACAAGCTTCCAGATTTTATTAGAATACATATATTCTAATTCTGTTATTCATTACTCTTTGCCAAGATTTTGCATTTTTATCTTGGAGTGCTTCGTCATATGTCCGGAGATCAGGTTCATGTCCTCCAGGGATCAAGTCAAAAACTCTCCCAAAACATGAATCCTTTTAGGTTGCTTATCAACCCTCCCACTACGACAAGGCACTTTCTGCAATTGTGTATCATTTGTGATACGTGTTGCAGTTTCCTTGTAGTATCTCATCTTGTACAGTTGGTACTAGATTAGACATGTCTTCTATTATTTCCTTAAGAACAAATTTTCTTATGGGCACATAGTTATTTTCTAAAAATCGGTCATTGATAATGACCTTCTGATTTTTAAGACTATAAACCTACTTTTGTTTCTCTAGGATAACTCACAAACAAGTGAACTCCTGCCCAACTTATCAGTGTCTCTCATATGCTAGACCACCCAAATCCGAATATACTAGGCTTATGCTCATTCTGCAATTCTATGGGAGTAGAGAGTTCTGACTTTAGAAGGTATTATGTTCACTTTTGTTTCTAGTGTATATCCTTAAAACAAATTTGGTAATAACTCATCATCGATCTAATTATTCCATAAGAGCCTTATACCTTCCTTTTTCTACACCATTCTGTAGGGGTGTACCAGGTGTAGTTAGTTGGGATTGAATCCCTACTTTTGATAAGTGACTCCTAAATTCTCCCAAGTGGTACTTGCCACTACGATCTCACCGTAGTGTCTTAATACTTTTACTTTGACGTTTCTCCGCATCAGCCTTGTACACTTTGAACTAATCAAAGTACTTAGTCTTGCGGCACATTAAGTAAATGTATTTGTATCTTGAATAGTTATCTATAAAATAGATGAAATATTCGATACTACCTCTTGCCTGGATAGTCATAGGATCACATAAATCAGAATGAACCAATTCCAACATATCTTTGGCTCCATACCCCTTAGACTTAAAAGCTTCTTGGTTATTTTTCCTTCCAAGTAAGACTCGCAGGTTGGAAAGATTTCCACTACTAATGAACCCAAAAGTTCATCAGCTACCATTGAATCCTACTCAAGTTAATATAACCTAGCCTTAGATGCCAAAGATATAATTGGTTCATCTCCGAAGGTTGCTTCCTCTTAAAGTTAGAAGATGTGTTATAATTTCCATTTATTACATCGTGGGAGTTATTGGATTATAAATTGTCAACCAACATACCAGAATCGATAACTTGTCTATTTTTCTTAATAACAGCTTTGTTATCAAAATAGACACAATATCTATTCTATAATAGTTTGGAAACTGAAATCAGGTTCTTCCTAAACTTAGTACGTAAAGACAATTACTAATAATCCAAATTTTATTCTCATTAGAGAATAAACCTCTCCCACTGCAATAGCTGCTACTTTTGCAGTAGTGCCCATGTGGACGGTGTTTTTTATTTTCATTTAGTTGTCGGGTTTCCTGGAACCCTGCAATGAATCAGTGGCTCACATATCTACACACCAGGTACCGGTAGATAACTCCACTAAACATGTTTCAACTAATGAATAAAATACACCTATATTGTTCTTAGTTCTAAAAGGACAGTCTACCTTAATGTCCAAATCCTATTTCCAATCAATTATAATTGGGACCACTAAGTATATCAGCTAGGGATTGACCATTATCCTAAGAATCACAAAAATATTTGGTTAAGACCAACACCTTAAAAGTCCCCATGAATTTTGTATGCCACGTTAGTGTGGACGTATACAAATTCAAAGAGGAAATTTTATCATTTAATTTTATTATCTCGTCATCCTTACTTTATGACGAATAAAATAGTTGGTCTATCTTTAATCAAATATTTGGTCAAGACTCTAAATTTAAAATAATATTGATTCCTCTAACAATACTATTTAAATTTACCAACACCTCAAAACACCGTGCATTTTGCATGCCACGTTAGTGTGGACGTATACAAAATCAACATTTGTAAGAGGAGGGTTTTCACCCATTAACTATCTTGTCAACGTAACTTTATGACAAATAAAATTATCTCAAACACCGTTAATTTTGTATGCCACGTTAGTGTGGACGTATACAAAATCAATCATTTGTAAGAGGGGTTTTAACCCTTTAATTTTATTATCTTGTCAACCTAGTTTTATGACAAATTAATAGTTGGTTTTATTTGGTCACACAAATAATAGCAGTGACTCCGATGGGGAGGATACTATTAGATATGTCTAAGTGTATACCATTACTTGACACTAAGTCCATTAATAAGATTATGCCCCTTCCGTTGGGGAAGATCACACGCTCTTAATTAACTTCCTATAGTCATCCAAAAATGGAAGTCTGTTCTAGTGATCTGCAAACTAGCTCATCCGTTATGGAGGAAGGCACTCAGAGCCAACGCGCAAGCTTGTTTGCATCACTTACAAACCAGTAATGGAGACCACGGGATTTACTTAAAAATCCCTCTCCCACTTAGTTATTTATAAATGAGGAATTTTAACTATGCTAGCCTACTAAACATGTATACTAACATGCACACACAGCACAATATAAAAGCAATAAATAGAAAATCTAATTTTCAACTATTATGGCTTTTATCTCTAGTTGTCTTCCGTGTGTTGTTATCCCAAGCTGCTGCCATATTTGGCCATCGCCACTGGGTCTAGCTGTCGCATCCATCTTGCTCCTAGTTCCGCTGCGCCTCTGGTCCTCAGAAGGTTCCACGCTTTGCAAGATTAGATCCGCGACATAAATAGAATTTTACATTTTGATCCTATATTCCATAAAAGGAATGTACATGTATCTAGATCAAAAATAAAATCCTAATAAAACTAAATACAGCTCCTGCTGTATTTTATAATACAATCATGCACACACAATAAAATGCCCTTGACATGTCCAAGGGTCCAATCACACACATAATAACTATAAGCCATAATAGTTGGATCCTGCATCCACAAAGTTAGCACATCCTACTATTAACCTGCCTAAATTATGTATGACATGTGCATAATTAAACTAATACCAAATACACAGAGGCAAAACCCTAGCTCTGATACCAATTGTTGGTTGCTACTCGGAAAACCTATAGGTTCCACTGTACAAAATTTTTGTACAAAGGTCTGAACCTTTTCCTAGCTACCATGTGTTCTTTTAAATTAAATTTTGGATCGCCTGCGGAACTTTACACGTTTGATCCAAAACTTAATCTATTTGTTCTTTTAGGTTTTGACTTGGATCTCCTGCGGAACTTAACACGTTTGACCCAAGTCTCCTTAAGTTATTAATTCCATTAAATATTAATTTCCATAAAAGGTTCCCAGTACTGACGTGGCGAGGCACACGGCCTTCTTGGATATGGGAGCAACCACCACCGACTAGACAAAACCTTTAATAGAAAGCTAATATTTAATTTCCTAAAATAACTTTAGGTTAACTAAAGAGAACAATCAAATCACAAGGAAAAGAAAGAAACAAAAGAACACAACTTCGAAAAACCATATTCGAAACACTAGAACGTAAGCCTCTTGTATTTGGTATTATTTCCATAAATAACTAGCATGATGCGGAAATAGAAATTACTAGTTATACCTTGTAGAAAAACCTCTTGATCTTCTACCGTATTCCTCTTCTTATCCCGGACGTCGTGTGGGCGACGATCTTCCGAGACGAGAACCACCACGCACCTTCTTCTTCTCCAAGCAAGGTTCGGCCACAAGAAGAACCACCTCCAAGGAAGAAGAACTTGATCACCACCAATACTCCAAGGGATCTTCAAGATGAGGCTTCCTCCTTTTCTTCTTCTCCTTCCTAGGTCCGGCCACCAACAAGAGCTCCAAGAGATGTATGGTTCGGCCACCAAAAGAGAAGAAGGGAGAAAGTCTAGGGCCGGCCACAAGAAGAAGAAAAGAGGGAGAGAAAAATAGAATAGATTCGTTAGCCATGAAGCCTCCTCTACCCCCTCTTTTATAATCCTTGATCTTGGCAAATAAGGAAATTTTAATAAAAACTTCCTTAATTCTTTTGCCATTGAAAAGGAAAATTTATTTAATTAAAATAATTTCCTTTCTCAATTTTATAATGGTCGGCCACAAAAAAAACTCCAAGCAAATAAAATTTTAAACACCAATTAAAACTTCCTTATTTGCTTCCGGAATTTTATAAAATTTCTCAATAATTTTATCCCTTCATAATTGGTTTATAAAAGGAAATTTAATAAATTAAAATCTTTCTTTTAAACATGTGGATAAAAGAAAGTTATCTCTAAAAATTAAAATCTCCTTTTAATCTACAAATAAGGAAAGATATCAAATCTTTCTTAATCTCTTGTAGAAACTTATAAAAGAGAATATTTAATTTTAAACTTTTTTTAAATCATGAACATGTTTAAAAAGAAAGTTTTCTTAAAATTTAAAATCCTCCTTTAATCAACAAATAAGGAAAGATTTCAAATTTTAAACTCTCTTTAAACATATAGATGATTTACAAATAAGAAAAGTTTTTACCAAAATTAAAACCATCCTTTTAAACTACAAATAAGGAAAGAGATTAATCTCTTCTCTTAATCTTTGTAGAAAGCTATAAAAGGAAATTTTAATTTTAAACTCTCTTTAAAAACATGATATCCACATAAGAAATAATTTTAATAATAATCCTTTTTAATATTCTAGTGGCTGGCCACCTAAGCTTGGGACCCACGCTTTGGCCACCACCAACTTAACTCATCCACTTGGTCTTGGCGGCCCTAGCTTGGGTTCCAAGCTAGCTTGGCCCCATTGGATGGGTAAGAAGGTGGGTATCGGTGGGTATAAATCTCTATATACTAGAGGCTACGATAGGGACCGAGAGGAGGAATTGGTTTTGGTCTCCGATAGAATTAAGCATCCCGTGTTCGCCCGAACACACAACTTAATTTTATCAATAATAATTCATTCCACTAGAGAACTATTATTGAACTACGCACCAATCCCAAATTACATTTTGGGCTCCTTCTTATTATGAGTGTGTTAGTCTCCCCGTGTTTAAGATAACAAATGTCCACTAATTAAGTAAGTTCTTGACAATTCACTTAATTAATATCTAGCTCCAAGAGTAGTACCACTCAACTTCATCGTCATGTCGGACTAAGTCCACCTGCAGGGTTTAACATGACAATCCTTATGAGCTCCTCTTGGGGACATTCTCAACCTAGATCACTAGGATACAGTTTCCTTCTATAATCAACAACACACACTATAAGTGATATCATTTCCCAATTTATCGGGCTTATTGATTCATCGAACTAAATCTCACCCATTGATAAATTAAAGAAATAAATATCAAATATATATGCTTGTTATTATATTAGGATTAAGAGCACACACTTCCATAATAACTGAGGTCTTTGTTCCTTTATAAAGTCAGTATAAAAGGAACGACCTCAAATGGTCCTACTCAATACACTCTAAGTGTACTAGTGTAATTATATAGTTAAGATATACTAATACCTAATTACACTACGACCTTCCAATGGTTTGTTCCTTTCCATCTTGGTCGTGAGCTACTGTTTATAATTTATAAGGAACCAATAACATGATCTTCTGTGTGTGACACCACACACCATGTTATCTACAATATAAATTAATTGAGCAACTACATTTATCATAAATGTAGACTTTTGACCAATGTGATTCTTATTTCTAGATAAATATTTATACCAAAAGCTAGGCTTTTAGTATACACTCTAACAACTGGAGGGTGTCCTCTACGTTTTTGGCTTGAGTCCGATCTGCACAAGGCTTCCGTCTAGCCTAGGTATGCAGCTTCTTCACTTCTTCTTTTGATTCTAACTGATTTTTTTTTCTTTTACAGCTGACATCATGCTAAGTGTGCGTTTGGCCGAAAAGGCCAAACTTACGGACGCTAAGATCAATGCGGCGGTCGTGACCAAGTTAGAGAGCCGCAGATTGAAGCCAATCAGCTCACAAGAAGACCTGCATGGCAAGAGAGAGAGGGCTCCAGCATTAGTTAGTGAAGGGATAGTCAGCCGGACGCCCAGCGATGGAGTGGCTGGTGCATCGAACCCTCCCTCCGAGCGGCTGCTAATGATTCCGGTGGAGCGGGCATCGGATTCAGCCTCCTCTAGGGAACCTCTGATACGACGTACGGAGGCGTTGGGTGGAGACTTCATCGCGATCCGCTTCCTCGGTGGTGCGGACCCCCACCAGAACTAGCTCGCGCCCTTCTGCCGAGTGGGTTGAAACATCGAGTACCCCAGCTCCAGCTCTGACGACTGTTCCCCCTACGTCGTCTGATCGGGTACCATCACTATCAGTCTGCCACAGGGAACCATCTACATGCCACCAGTTGCCTTCATGCCGCCGCCATCAAAGATTCGAAAGTCTGGCATCCGTCCGGCGTCATCATCTCGGTCGTCCGGAAGAGCGACCTCAACCCAATCAGCCCCGAGCGGCCAGCGCCATATAACGATGGTTCTCCATCTTCTGACCAAGGAATGGTGTGAGTCGGATGACGCTGAAGCCCAAGCACCAGATAATCATTCAAAGGTCGCTCACACAGATATGGGCTGATGCCCGAGCCCGTGCAGGGGTTATGCCTCCGGGGGCACTCGCGGACAGCCACACCCAGATGTCCACTGGAGTAATTCTTGTATTTTCTTAATTTACCTCCGATAGACGCTTATATTTTCCTGGTTATTCGCAGTATTGGGTAGAGAGTCTGATTATGTGCCAAAGACTTGCTTTTTTGGAGCAGAAGGTTAAGCAACTGAAGGCGTCGGACATCCAGTCATCTGCTTCTCAGGAGCGGCTAGAGCAGATGAATACTGAGATGACTCAGCTAAGAGCCGATCTAGCTAAGAGCGCCGAGCTGCTGGAGGCGGAGAAAGGAAAAAGCGTTGAGCAAGCCACTCTAATAGCTCGGCTTAATAAACAGACCAACGCCTTTGAAGTCAAAATTCATTCGGCCAACACCAAAAAGCTCCGGGCTATTGAAGATATGGAGATCAAGAATAAAGAGTTTCGGGTGTTGGATCAAAACATGAGGATGCTGAGGCCACGCTGAAGGCCGAGAGGGATGGGCGATTGGTCGAGCAGACTTCAACGAAGACCCAACTCAAATGTATGTTGGGTAAAGATCCAAGCCCCATAAGGTCCTTGTGCTCTTCCTAAGATGGTATATACATACAAGGCTACACGAAGGTCATACCAATGCAAGGTCCCGAGAAAGGATTTATTGTATGCAGCTTTACCTTGCATTGCAAAAGACGATTTCCGTGACTCGAACCTGTGACCACCAGGTCATGCAATAATAATTTTACCATTGCGCTAAGACTCCCATTCCAATTAATAAGTGATTATAATCAAACTAAAAAAAAGGAAAGCACATGCGCACAATTGATCTTCATATGAATATTAAAAAAGCCAAGTTACTGTTTAAAAAATCACCAATTTTGTCCTTGCAGTCATGAATCCATGGCAAGAATATTCCAAATTAGTTTCTTTATTTCTTGATAGAGACTTTTGATTCTCACAGATTGGGCTTGTAAATTCGAAGTGTCGGCGCTTTGATTTCAAAGATATTCCATGTGATTTTTCTAATGCTTCAGCTTGTATACAAATGGACCATCTTTGTTGCTGGAAAGTATATTGATACTGGTTTGTTCATTGTCAACATGAATGCACTCCTGATAGACATTGTTTTGCTAGTTCTGAACTTTCATGTGAGAAACAATAGTTTCTGGCTTTGAGGATTTATTGCCAAAGATTGATGTTATCTTTGTCTTGGGTGTCATAGGCTTTGCTGCAATGACACTCGACTTGTCCTGTACATCAAGCAACCCTGTTTGGTATCTACATACAAATATATAAAAACTTAGAAAAGCTTCAGATAAACTCAACACAATGATGATGCAATATTTAGGAATTACTTAAACCTCAAAGTTAATGGATCTAGCCCTGGTATATTAATTCTAATGCAATCCAAGTTATATACATTAGAATAATATCAAAACAGAGATATGATAAAATCAAAGTCTTACCTCATCATTCTCTCCAATTAATCACAACAAGGTAGGTGTTTGGATGCTAGACCAACCTCACCTTATCACAAGTAGTTATTAATCACCAAAATAGATGATGATTCAACAACCTTTTAAAGAAAAACTTACTGAATTCTTACTCCCAATATGGCCGATGTGCGAGTGGAGACTTGGTGGTGCCTACCAACAACTAACAAGAAATGAGAGACAAGGAGGCCAACGATGGTGATGTTCACTCGCTTGGCTTCGGGTGGCCATGTAGCACCTATGGTCACAGGGAGGGGAAAGGAAAGGGGAGGGAAAGGAGTTGGTGGTGGCTCCCTTCACTTGGGCAGTGGCAGATGAGGTTACACGCTCAAAACCAACCGAAGGGAGAGAAATAACGGGAGACACTGAAGGAGAGGGAGAGAAAAGGAGGGTTGACAGTCGACTCAGCCCTTCCCTTAGCTCCGTTGGTGTTGGCACGACTACAACAAAAAGGAACAGGGGAAATTGGGAGAGAGTGTGAGAAAGAGATATCGGAGGGGATACTTGCTGGTGAGTGGGGCAACGTGCATGGCAAGTAGGGATGGTAATTTTTTCCACGAGTTCGGGGTCTATGGGGACAACTTGAAACGGTGAGGGGTTCGGGGAGTCTTTTCAGGTATGAATCAGGTTTGGGTATTTTCAGGTATAGGTTTGAGTTCAGGGATTTTTTGAAGTCCTCGTAGTTGAACGGGGGTGGGTGTAGGGATGCTATCCCCATTACCGGCACAAATTTGTATCCGTTTTGAGAGATATTATGCATGTATCAGATATATCATGGCCAATTCCTCAGAAGATTCTTCCACAATGGACTCTGACTCTGAAAAGTAAGATTTCGAGTTTGATAAGTGAGATTTCGACCGCCCCTACAAGATCAACAATGCCGTGAGCTTGGGCTTCTGTTGCTGACATAAAAATATCTCTTTTCATGTCTTGGGCTACAACCCAAAGAGGCATACCTGTTCTTTGTACATAAACCTTTGTGAGGGTTTCGCGAAGTTTCACTATCCGTCCCGATAATAATAATAATAATAAAGTTTGATTTTTTCTATTTACTAAACATAGATTATTAATGTTATTATATATGTATTGTTTAATTAATATTAGTATTTATATGCCATTAGATTTTTGTATTAATATTTTTATGAGGGTATTGAAAATTGGAAATTTTTTTGGCCAAGTTAACGGACATTTGAAGTGGGGATCGGAACAGGAATGGAGGCGGGGATATAATTCGGGGGTAAGGATGGAGATGACAAACTTGCTCCTGTTCTCGCCCCCATCCCGCTCCATTATCATCCCTGGTGGCAAGATGGTTACAGTATTGCCCGAGAGAGAATGAGAGAGACAAGGAGAAGGGCAACGGGCGAAGATGAGGATGCATGAGAAAAACTCGTGACAATGTTGCAATCATTATAGTCTTTTAATCATTATTAAGTTATTGTAGATGGTCGAACATTTGTGAAAATATTCAATCACAAATTATGATTAGATCTATGCAGGACCATAATGTCGATAATTAGTGGCTGCAAAAGAGTTTCTTTATGGGTTTTAGGTCTTTTGCAATGGTGGGATCAATACCTATTTTTATATTAGTATTAATTACTAGTTAATATTTGGATCTTAAGTGAAAAGTGAAGTGTACACTTTTAATCATGGTAGATTTAGAAAAGATTAGATATATTCAGAATTATATTTAAGACTTTGAATTTTGGGGTCAATACCTATTTTTATATTAATATTAATTACTAGTTAATATTTGGATCTCAAGTGAAAAGTGAAGTCTACACTTTAGACAGTAGATTTAGAAAATATTAGATATATACTGAGAATTATAGTCAAGGCTTTGAATTTTAACAAGACATCAAAGATTTGTGATATCTTTTTGTATCTTAATGGTGAGGGCCCGTGTTGACTAAGCAACATTTGTAAATCTAATGACTAATAGAGGTGTGGAAATTGAAAGCTAAGTTGAAGTTCCAAGCAGAAGTATACCCGTAGTTGGAAGTCAGTCAACCCCACAAAACTAACCTTTCAGAAGAACATCTGATTTCTCTTGTTCTGTGGAAAATCAGTATGCATGATTGAAATTTCTCATCACATTCTTAAATACAATTAATTGTTTAATTTCTTTGGTGGGGACAGTAGTGGTCGTACTTATCACGTTCTTCTGTACAGTCAAAGTCCACTGCTAATTTATTGTTCTAGTTGGAAATAATGTAAATATTTGACAATTATCCCATGGCCATTGTTTAATGGAAGCCGAAATTCTACGTCTATATGAAGAATCACTCACCTGTAGTGTTCATTCTGCATTTGGTTGGGGACTTCGTAGGAGCAAGAAGGGGCGTAATTAGCCAAATGAGTAGTTCACCAAGTTTTATACATAAATATTGGCAGTGGTGAGTGCATCCTTTTTGCCTCTCCTTATCTTAGTCCTTATTCTACTCAACTAATATATTTTTTTTATTAAATGTCAACGATCATGATCAGCTGGACAAAGAAATATAGTGTATAATTACTAAAACAGTAGTATAAAAATAATTTTCAGAATTTAGATTTTTGATACAAACTAAGATGAAATCAGATTAGTTTTCTCTATTTTGTATTACTAGATTGTTCCATGCTGGGAAGAAAGAAAACAAATAAATTTGTAACCATGTGATCAATTATGAAAAATTATGCAAACTCAGTTGGAAGTGATGCAATATTTGTACCTGAACTTGCTTGTTTTCTCTTGGAATACTTTGATTTTCAATCATTCAATGAAACAACTGTGTATATCTGGATAACTGAATCAATCTTTTAATTTTAATTACTTTTATTAGATACTGATAATGATACTTGATTAGTAGGACAATGGAATTCACTGAGGTATTGCTGCTACTGATTACATTGACCCTAGTGAAGGGCTCAACAAGTTCAGGAAAGACAAATGAGACTTTTATTTTGCCTTCAAATTGTCCTAAAGCATGCGGTAATATAAGTATTGAGTACCCTTTCGGCATTGGTAATGGTTGCTTTTATGCTGATGGATTTAATCTTACTTGCTCGTATGATTTAAATCCTCCAAGACTCTTTCTAATGGATGGCACTATCCAAGTAGTGGGTTTTGATGTGAATATGGCACTGATTCAAATTGAATCACCGTATGTCATATTGGACGCAGATACAGAGTCCATCAATACCACATTGATCAATATCACGAATTCGCCATTCTCTTTGTATAATCAACTGGAACAACTATTTGTGCGTGGTAATTCATACTCAGCAATTATAAATAACAACGACTTGTACGTGGTAGGTTGCAATGCTACTGCTAATATAGTTGATCTCGGTACCGATACCATACTCGCCTCTTGTTCATCAATATGCTCTTCCAATACTTCACTGGTTGATAATGGAGTTATATTTGGCAATGGATATTGCAGCATTTCTTTGTCAAGCCTAAAATTTAGCCAGTTTTTTTCATTGACTATTAAGTTATATCGTCCCAATGAGAATAAAGATAATCATATGATTACCGGTGGTAGTTCCAACATCATAGCTCTCTTATGCCATGAATGCAATCCCATTAACAAAGAGGATCTCCAAAGTTTTATAAAGCAGGAAAACAAAACAGGCTCAAAGGCACATCTTACATGGCGTATTAGCGGCCGTCCTTCATGTGAAGAGGCTAGGAATTATTTGGCCACTTATGCTTGCCGCAGTCTTAATAGTGATTGCTACAACATTCCTGCTGATTTTGAGTCATTCTACTCGAATTATACAATTGGATATATTTGCCAATGTTCTTTAGATTACAGTGGAAATCCATATTTACCAGATGGCTGTCAATTAGGTAAGATTCTGAATCTCTTTATATATATATACGTCTTAAAAAATGATTATTACCTTAATTTTTTATCTCCATCGTGTTATTAATTTTGTTTACATGGTAGCCTCAAATGCTTAGTTCAATGACTCAAATTGTATTTGGTTTATATATAGGAAAACCAAAGTTCTTTCCACATATTTAGTCACATGTTATTACTTATTAGTTTCTATCCTTTTGCTACTTATTGGGAATGTCTTTGAGAAGTTGGTTGGTTTGAATAGGGCTATAAATGAACCTAGCGTTTGTGAATAAATTTGGTGTTCGGTTTGGTAAGAGATTGTTTATATTCGTTCAATATACATAAGATCAATTAAACAAACAAACTTGGACAGCTCGTTAAACTAAATAAATAATTTTTAACACATATGTACATTGTGAATAATGTTCACAAACCATATTCATTAATAAAACTCTTATTAATATGCTAAATAAATAAGTTTGAATTATCAAGCTCAATAACCAATCAAATAACTAAAAATTTCAAACAATCAAATAAGCTTGGATTGAGAGTTCAATATTATCTAAACGAACCAAGTTTGAACCAAGCTCAAGCCAAACTTGAATTGAGAGTTCGATAACATCTAAACGAACCAAGCTCAAGCCAAGCTTCAAACAAACTCAAGCTAATAAAAAATAAATCAAACCAAGTTTGAACAATCATTACAAAGGCTTGGTTTATTTTAAGCTCGGCTTAGCTCAGTTACCTTATCAAATAAATTTGAACACCCCCAAACTCGACTAGAACTCGGCTCGTTTACAGTATAGGTTTGAACAATTATATTTTGTTTTCTCCATTTGACAATATAGATATCTTATGTTTAACTTTAAAAAATATAATTTTTATTGATATCTTTAGGTCCATTAATGTTTTTGTCACTTTTACTTTTATTTTATAATTTTTTTTAATTAATAAATATAATTGATAGGTTATCTAACAATGCAATAAAAAATTCACATCACTTCTTTAATTACAACATTTTTTTTCCTTTGAAACCACCTTTGTTGTTAGTTTATTGGTAATTGACACATAAAATGTCATCTTTCGTTATTGGAAGAGAATAACTCCGGTCATATCTTGGAATGACTATTTGGGTAACTTGTCCCATAGAGTATCTCTCATCTCACTATATTGGAATCACCTCCGGTTCTTTGTTAATTTTTTTTCTTTATTATTCTGTTTATTTATTTTTACAGAAAATTTAATTGATATTATAAGTTGGAAATTTTGCCAGTCAATTTTCTAGTATTGCAATTGTGTTTTATAGCTTATGTGAACTATAATTTTTATATTTAGCTTTTTTATAATTTATTGCTAAAGCTTTTGTGTTGTTTGATTCCTATATTTTTTATTAAAGTTTACAATGAAGTTTAGTATAAAAATTCAATTCCTTGAAAAGTTTACCTGTATGTGTATTTTAACAGATACAAATTTTACACGCATTCCCGCAAAAGATTGTCCTGATAAATGTGGAGATATCACAGTGCCTTTTCCATTTGGGTTAAAGGAGAATTGTTATCGATCCCAAGAGTTTGCTCTATCATGCAACGAATCCACTCAGCCTCCAACTCTTCTTTATGATGGCTATTCAAAAGTGAAAGCTATTTCAATAGAGGATGGACAATTGGAGCTCTCACCGAGTGTATTTTCATATGAATCAGAATTTGAGACATATTTCCCCTCCAGTGAAGAACTAAACATCTATAATTGGATAATTGGCTACGAGACTTGCAACATTGCTATGAAGAACAAGAGTAACTTTGCATGTCTCGCTCGACACAGCTCATGTTTGGACGTGAAAATCACAAATTACGAGCATTCAGCATATCGATGCAAATGCATTGGAGGCTACGAGGGAAACCCTTACGTTCATGATGGATGTCAAGGTACTAAAAATATCTTCTCCTTTTATATATGAACGTAAAGAAAACATCAAACATTTAAAATTGACGGTGATGGTTGACCAAAAGATTTTAATCTTGATCCTCAGCTTGTTTAATTTACTATTTATTATAACATTTATATTCAACTCTCTAATTAAGTATGATTATGAATTATTATTAATAAATAGATGTTTAATGATATTTTTATAATCTGTATATAGGTATATCAAGGCAACTTATTAATGCTTAAAGTGATAGTTAATAAATGGATGTTGATCATGTTCGAAAACGGAGAAGATGATAAGTTAGAGATGTGGCTCGAAAGTTGACGAGGCGAAGACTCCACATGATCTTGCAACACAAGAGACGTTAGTGATGGCCGGGAGAGGGTTCTCGGCGTTGGCCCTGCGACGCTCAAGTCAGTTCCTGACGATGTAGAGAATAGTAAAAATGTTGTAGCAAGGAGCGTGTAGAATAACAAAGCTGCGCATACCTCTGCCTGTAGAGGGGAACTCCCCTTTTATGGTGTCACTGTAGTGACATGTATCTCAAAGTGTACACGTTTTCCAAAGTGTCTTAGGAAAAGACAAGTCAAAAAGTGTCTCAGACACTTTTCCTTAAGTGAGCATGCATATCCCTGATGTGATAAGGTTGGAAACGTCTAAAGTACGATTTGTCTGATGGGCATGCTCTATTGTCAGTGACATAAACTTTCAAAAGAGTACGAGAAGATATGCAGGTGGACCCCCATATTAACCAACCGGACCCCCCTCGGATGGGTTGTCCCCACTCGATCGTGCCGCTCGGCTCTACTAGCTTGCCCTCTTCTCCGCTTCAAGACTGTCCGCGATTACCTTTGTCCAATTGGAGGTGTTGGGGGGTTAGAGTCGCCGCTCGGCAGGCGAGGACTAACTTGTCGTGGATTGATGTATACCTCTCAACTCCATTTGCCACCATTGGATTGGCCGTTCGGCATCCTTGCCCGACCGACCGGGACTCCCGCTCGTCGGCCGACCGGGGCTTTTGACTATTTTTGACCTTGACCTTCACATTGGTAAACCTTTTCCCCCCTTTTATCTTTTTTTGGTGGATCCCCTCTTTATCATCGTATCATATGTTTAGGATTCACAACATCCAGTATTGTTGTTATTGATTCCATTGACACTGGTGCCTGGTGGAGAGTTCAACAAGTTCAGCAAAGACAAATGCAAATTTACCACTGCTCCCAAACATACAGTGATGCAAAGAAATGTAAAATTTAGTAGCAGTTAAAGAATCCATATGATATTTTCTTAGGCTTTGGCTGAATTCTAATAATCAAAAGCCATATATACATTGGCAGAGCCAGGTATATGCTTACCCGGGCTGTAGTCCGGGGCCTAGCCAGAGGTTATTTTAATTTTAATTGTCCATCACATTGGTTTTGAATTTCCAAATCAAAAGAAAAGGCATTTAGCCCGGGGCCATTAGGAGGCTATTTTTAGCCCAGATAAATTACAATTCCGGGCTCTGCCATTACATTACATTACATATATGACTTTTCCTTCGATTTTGATATATACCTTAATTAATCTAACTCCAAAAAAAAAAAAAAAGACCGAAATTCCAATTGTTAATCAGTCGCTAAATGGACAATGTAACTCAGTGTCATTCAAACAGTTTGGATGATGCTCACTAAATTTCATAAACTTTTCAACTCTAGTAAAATATTTTTAAATAATAAATCTATTTTTTAACCAATTGTACCTCCAAATTTTATTCATATACATTGTAATATAATAAGAATAAAATTTGCAACACTATTAAAAGTGTAAAATTAAGCATGCATATAGTTTAAATTAAGTTTAATTTGTAACACTATTAACCGTAGTTAGGGCTTTCAAGCGGTTAACTAGGCATCTAAAGGTCGATTCCTAGTTGCGATGCACTGTAGGGGTATCCTCTAGTGGAATGACAACTCTAAGAACATTGACCACTTGGATGGACCTCCGCCAACACTTCTCGATTTACCTTGATGGCTAGTGGAAAATTTTTATGGGACTGGGGCAGTCACCTCTTGGATTAATCGATCCGAAGAGCTGGATACCTGGATTATTAAAAAAAACTTAATTAAATCATTGAAACCAAATACTATCAATAACACTTAATCTAAAACCAAGGCTGTGTTTAGTGAGGAGTAATCAACCTTGTAATATAAACAAGATTACGTTATAAAATTGATTGCTCTGTTTGGTACAATTTTAAAGTCGTAATGTAATGTAATCTGAATTACAAAGCTAATCACATGTAATCCAATTACATTACAAGCTCAATATTTAACTAAAATTTAAATGTTAAATATATCCCTTGTCTTCTCATTCTTTCGATCAAACCAAACCCTCGATCGAAGTTCAGTGACACCTTAACTCCAGATCTGGATCTCCTTGACAATGGAATCGTCGCCTTGGTCTCCGCCAGTGAAACTTTCCAGCTGGCTTCTTCAGCCCCAATGGATCCACCAATTGCTATATCAACATATGGTACAACAGGATCCCCGCCCAGACTATCATGTGGATCGCCAATCGTTGGAACCCTATAACTTTCTGCTCGAGCAACCTCTCTTTGATTGCCATCGGGGAGCTCATCCTTACTGACGAAAGCTCCGGTGTCTCTAGACTTCTGGCGCGCCTGATTCTCCCCTCTTGAATCCCGTTGTGCAACTCCTCGGCGACGGGAACTTCGTGGTCCATGAAGCCGTCGGCGGTGGCGGCTCCGACAAATTCATGTGGCAGAGCTTCGACTTCCTAGTGGATACCCATATTCCTGGCATGATTGTGCGGCAAAGGAGGCTGAAGAATGGGACCGATCTTAACATCAACATCACAACATTGACGAGCGATAGCAATCCGACTCTAGGCTGGTTCGTCTATGGCCTCGATCTGCGGTGAGACCCGCAGTTGTTCATTTGGTCAAGGATGCAACAATACTGGCATGCGGGACCATCGAATGGCCGGTGGTTCAAGGGTGTCCTGGAGATGGTGGACATAGCCAACAGACTCCTAAGGTTCGATGTCGAACACACTCAGATGACCTACCTTCGCAGCGAGCAGTCTTCTGTGCTCTTGATATTCGTCATGCATTCCTCCGGCCACCTACATCTCATTGTTTGGTTAGAAAATAGGCAATATTAGAATACAATTTGGACAGGTTAAACTTGTAATTTCTTGAACAAGCTAATCGACACCAAACAATATTGACTCCAAACAAAAGATATTTATAAGAATTTCTTGAACAAACTCTGCCCACGTGTAATTTAGTTATAAGGATATTTTTATCATTTTATAATAATATGAATTACATTTTTTGTAAAAAATAATGGACACTAAACATAAGAATACAATAATAAAAAATTACATGCATAATATACAACTCTTTGACCAAACATAGTAATGTAATATTAATTACATTACATTATAAATTTTATTACATTACAAGCTTGATTACATTACCCCTAACCAAACACAACCTAAACATTAAGTATGAACCTAGAAAGCAACACAACTGCACTGAAAGAGAAGATAGCAAACGGGCTAGAAAAATATGCACACAAAACATTATTAAGTCAACATTCACAAATATAGCGGTGCACAAACAACATACAATATTTTTGAAAATTTTAACCTAGAAACTAGAGGTTTGCACGCACACATCTGTTGGATATAAGTAATGTAAATGGAGAAGAGGTGGAAGAGGAAAGAGGCTCTATTGTGAATGAGACTTTAGTCCCACATTGGGAGTTTCATGACATGTTGGTTGTTTATATTGATTCACATGCATTGAGGATGTGAACAAATGCATGGGGAGAGACTTTCTCTCATGCGTGAGTGAGCAGGGGGTACAAATCCAGGGTATGGATTGCACTGAACCATGTTGACTCGTGTACGGGCACAACCTGGCACGTCAAATGACGGACTGGTCGGGGCAAAATTTGCCCAAGTGGAACAACCAAAATCAAAACGGTCGAGTGATAATGAGTGAAACGGTGAGCGTTTTTGCTCGGCAAGTAATGGTCATTGTGAAATGCTTCTTCCTTGTGACGTGAATCTTGAAAACGTGGGGAGATGGAGAGCTTGATCTTTAATTTCTTGAGAGATCTTGAGCACTTCAAAGATTGATCACCCAAGAGCAATAGAACAGTATTTTTCTTAAGAGTGATTCAGTTCCTTTTTCTTCCAACACTTTAAACGATGTGAAAACTAGCCGTTTCTCACATAATCGTCGCCGTGGATCAATTGGGATTATATCTGAATCGATCCACAAGTATCCGTTGGAAGCCATCGCGTCAAGATCAACGGCATAGATTACTTCACTTGAACTTGAATCGATTGGTGTAGTGCTTGAATCGATTCAGACACACGCTCGTGAAATCCAAAATCGCAGTGCCTCTGTGAATCGATCGGTCGATCGATTGAGTAACTTCAATCGATCGGCTGATCGATTCAGGAGGCTTCTGTGCTTCGCACAGAAGCTTCCTGGATCGATCGATCGATCGATTGGATTACCCCAATCGATCGGTTGATCGATCCAGAAGCACTCTGTGCTTCGCGCAGAAACTTCCCGATCGATCGGCCGATCGATTGGCTTCCTTTCAATCGATCGGCTGATCAATTCAAAAGCATTCTGCCTCACAGCCATATCTAAATCAATTTACCAATTGATTTTTGCTAAGTGAGCTTAACACACATCCAACCTTCTGACTTGCAGGAACTTCTCTCGCCAAGAATCCGGTCCTCGACCTTCTTGGACTTCTCTTGCATCCGGTCTTCCGACCTGCAAGAAACTTCTCCTGCAAACTCACAATGCATGTTAGATTCACCGTATTAACCTAAATTTAAACAATTGTCAACACATTGAAACTTCTAGGGCATGATTGCACCAACATTCCCTCCTCTATCGTGCAACTCCTGCTCGATGGAAAGCCCGTGATAGCAATCGGGTGTCACTCAGTTCGCCGTGACCACCAGTGCTTGGTGGGAATCATGGTCAGCCGTTGTATCTTGGGAAACAGATGACCCTAGTAAGCCTCGAAGCACAGCCGGAGGTGGGGCTAATTTGTTTCAAAGAAACTGCGAGTTTCGCAGGCCTTGATCCATTTGCTCGATCTCTACGCCCTCTCGGAATCTTCGCCCGATCGACACCTGTTTGCCCGACTAGTGTCTCTTTGCTCCTCGGCCTGTCATCTCTCCCGGTTGGTCACTGTCCACCTGACCAACTTCTCTGACAGCCTTGCCCAACTTGTCTGCCCGACCGGCTTGTCTGCTCGACTCGGCCGACCTCTCGCTCGGCCAGTCTGCTCGACCGCTCGACTCTACATCCCGGTCAGCCGCTATACCTGCTCGGCTGATCCTCCTGCACAACCTTTCTGCTCGGCCGCTCAACCCGCTCTGTCAACATTGTGCAGACTGCCTTCATCACTTGGCAGAAATTAGCCCTTGCTGGCAGCTCGAGATTATCAACTCAGGTCATCTCAACTGTAAGTTGAATTTAATTTGAGTATTTAAATTCAGCTAATACCCCGTATATCTCCGACAACAACGGCAACCAAGGCAACATTCACGCCTTGCCGCCCGATCAAGGATGTACGACCAACTAGGACTAAGGTCGAGACCGGGGCTGAGCTTGCAGTCGACCAAGGCTGAGAGGCTGGGGCTGAGCTTGAGGACAATAGGCGCAATCACAAGGGAGGTCGGCCAACGCGGGCACAGGGAGAGGTCGTCCGACGCGAGCACAAGGTGACGCTGGCCGATGCGTGCACAGGGAGAGGCCGACCGACGCGAGCACAAGGCGAGGCTAGTCGGTGTGAGCATAGGGCGAGGGTAGCAGGCGTGAGCATAGGGTGAGGTCAACAGCAGTGAGCACAGGGCAAGGTCGGCAAGTGCGAGCACAGGGTGCAACCGACCACTCGAGCATAGTGTGAGGCAGGATAGCGCGAGCAAAGGCAACGACCCTCGCGAGAACAAGACAATGCCACGACCAGCCTCACTAGCATAGCGTGAGGCCACGATCGGCCCTGCGAGCATAGCATGAGGCGACGATCAGCCTCGTGAGCACAACGCGAGGCCACGACCTGTTTCGCAAGCATACGCGACCTTGGTGAAAGCTCGCGGTGTCGCTGAGGTTGAAGGGGAGAGGAAAGGGGAGAGTTTTACCTCGCGCCGGAGAGCACACGTAGTGGACGCTAAGGATCGGAGATAGGGAGAGGAAGATCGATAGTGACCGATAGAAATTGGGAACCCTAATTTTATCCTGGATTAGCAATGGAATTATATTTTCGTCGCTGATTTAGTGATGAAAAATATAATTTCGTCGCTAATTTTTAGCAACGGAATTATATATCCATTCCTTCGCTAATTTAGCGACAAAATTATATATCTGTCGCTAATTAAATAGATTATCTATTATTTTTTTTGTTAATAACATCTGATATTACGACGAAATATTAATTAATTATCAGTTGCTAATTATCGACGGATAATTATTCTATCGCTAATTACCAATAGATATTTAATTTCGTCACTAATTCGGTCGCTAATTGTGGGTTTTTTTTTGGTGTGGTGTCTTACCTTACTGCATGTTGCTCTTCAGATCTCAATGATCGAACTGAACGTAGATGCACAATCCATACACCATATTGATTAATCATAAAAACCTACCTCTCTTTTGATAGAGTACAAGAATTATAACCTATTCATTATCAAAGAAAAAAAAAAGAATTATAACACCAACGTTTAATTTGTTTATGCTTAGTTATAGTGCTACTGATATAATCGTTGATCCCATATACATGGAAAGAGACAGATTTGAGCATGCATGGTATATCTGCTTGTTCAGTATACATATATATAGTTCTTAGTACAAATTGAACTTGCTTTTTTATAAATGTATAAATGCAAATTTAGTAATATTAAAAAATGTATAAATGACATGAGAAATAATAATATCTTTTGTGGATTGTAGATATTAACGAATGCAACTCTTCCTCCCATGGTTGTAAAGGAATTTGCATAAATACAGAAGGCAGTTTCAATTGCACATGTCCCCCCGGAACATCAAAAGACCCTGTACAAGGAGCATGCATCCCTCAGAGAAAGAAAATTCTTTTATTAGGTAAGACCTTAACTAAGTAGATTATAACAAAAAGGAAGTATTAATTCGTTTTTCTAATTCATGCCATTATACTTCCTTTCTCTATTCATGTCATTATGCTAAAAAACAAGTTGATCACTACAAGAAAGGCTAAACTACTGTAGGTGGCATAGAATTTGTAAAGTTTATATTGGTATATGATGCAGGGGTTCTCGTCGGTGCAAGCATTGGAATAGGCCTTTTGCTCTTCTGCATTACATTGATCGTCCTAAGAAAGAAATGGAAGGAAAGAAATCAAAAGAAAATAAGACAAAGGAACTTCCATCAGAATCATGGTTTGTTACTTCAACAACTTATCTCCATAAATGAACATGTGAAGGAGAAAACAAATATATTTTCTTTGGAAGAAATAGAAAAGGCAACAAATAATTTTGATGAAACTCGAGTAGTTGGAAGGGGAGGGCATGGAACCGTCTACAAAGGAATTCTATTAGACCAAAGAGTTGTTGCCATTAAAAAATCAAAAATGGTTAAAAAGAGTGAGATTGATCAATTCATAAATGAGGTTGTTATTCTTTCTCAAATCAATCATAGAAATATAGTTAAGTTGTTTGGATGCTGTTTGGAAACTGAAGTTCCTTTACTAATTTATGAATTTATCTCCAATGGGGTCCTTTCAGATCATCTTCATGTTTTACAAGATGAAATAAAATTATCATGGGATAATCGTCTTAGGATTGTCACAGAATCTGTTGGAGCACTTGCCTATCTACACTCAGCTGCTTCTATATCTATTTTCCATAGGGATGTCAAATCATCAAATATTCTTTTAGATGATAATTTAATGGCGAAGGTATCAGACTTTGGAGCATCAAGATGCATTCCCCTTGATCAAACACACATAGTTACTACAATACATGGTACGTTTGGTTACTTAGATCCGGAATATTATCAAACTGGTCAGTTAACAGAAAAGAGTGATGTTTATAGTTTTGGGATTATTCTTCTTGAGCTTTTAACAGGAAAGAAACCAATCTACTCAACCAAAACGGGGTCACAACAAAATTTAGCAATAAATTTCCTTCAAACAACAAGAGAGAAGATGCCCTTTGATCTCATAGAAGACCATATCTTGCAACAAGTAACTGAGCAGGAGCTTCTTGAAATAACTAGTTTGATAGAAATGTGTTTGAGTTTGAAAGGTGTGGAAAGGCCTACAATGAAGGAAGTTGAGTATAGATTGCAGGGCATAAGAAAGACAAGAATGAAAAAGAGAGGACTTTCTAATCCAGAAGGCAATGTGGAAACAGAATCCTTACTCAATCTTTCATGTTACTCTTCCTCAGAATTGGTGAACCAAATAAACCAAGAAAACTCAAGGAACTATAGCTTAGAGAAGGAATTCATGCAGTCACAAAATTACCCACGGTAAATTTATTTTATGCATGTACAAGTTCCTGTACAATTTGCATCCAAGTGTTATCATTTAAAACTTTGTATAAATAATTTTGCAAGGACAATGTATATGTTATCTAATGTGCATTGGATCATCTCTAAATTTAGATGAATTGAAATCTTATGTTTGTTAACTATCATGGATGACTTGTTTTATCTCTAAATTTAGATGAATTGAAATCTTATGTTTGTTAACTAGCATGGATGGCTTGTTTTAAGGGCGTATGGTATTTTTTAATTAATTCAATAAGTTCACATCATTAAAGTTATCAAACTTTATCTATCTTTCTATCTTTGAAGTACAATAATTTAAAGACAAATATAATAATGACATACTATAACTTCAAAAATAAGATAGTGACATATATCTATTGGTTTATCAATAAACTTAATATCAGATAATTTCTTTTTTTTTTGGTTTTATGATGGTGGAGGTTTCGAAGATTATCTTTGTGTTTTTAGAATTATTTTCATCTTTTGTATTTTAGAATTTTGAGTCGGGTTTTAAATCTGTTAAGATTTTTTTTCTTTATGTTAGATTTTTTTCCTTTCTATTAGATTTTTTCTCAACTTAGGGTTTTATATTTAATTAAATAATTATTTAGTTGATATTAGAGTATGTTCTTTTGGTTTTGAAAATAAAATACTTTTCATTTAAATTTAAAGGAGACTCCTCTTCATTTATTGACTTCTCTACATCTTTCTCTACAATTCATTTGAGGAAACGAGCCCATGGAATAATTGTTATTTTGTTCAACATTAGTTGGTATCAGAGCCTTTAGATTCCATAGATAGTTGTCGTTGTCATGGTGGTAATTGCGACAAGCATGTTCTGCTGAGGAACCTTGTATAATGATCATAGAATCCAAGATGAGATACTTGAAAATCTATAGAGACAAGTCGTAAACTTAATTTAGCGTCTAGCGGTGCTAGATCTGAAAGATAAAAACTTTCCTTATCTTAATTCTACTTCCACTTTTGTAAACTGTAATCACAATCATAAAAGTCGTGGTCGAGAGGAACGGTATGGAGATATCAGCTTTCTAATTGATCTTTTTGTTAGGACCAAAAGAATTCACATATCTCCATAATTATATGATATTATTCACTTTGGGCTTAAAACCTCATGGATTTATTTTTAGATTCTACTCAAAAGTCTTCATATTAATGGAGATATTTTTCATCTTTTAAACCCATGATCTTTTTCATATATTTTCAATGTGGAACTTTGATTGTATTTCTAACAATCTTGCTTCAAACGAAGGACCACCATTACTCTCATGATTTGGGTCTCCCCTTATGTATCACTCTTAACCTACTCTCAATTCCTTCTCAAGCATTCGGTAATTCTTGACTTGCTCCAGGTCTCCCCATAAGATCAGGCCACTCTTGACCTACTTTGAGCCTCACACAAACATTTAGTCACTCTTAACTTATTCCGGGCCTCCCCTCATACATCTGATCACTCTTGACCTATTTTGGACCTCCCCTCAACTTCGTTTAAGGCCACAATCATGACCATGACTCGGATACTACTTATTAGGACAAAAAAAAATGCACATATATCCATAATGATATGATATTGCCCACTTTAGGCCTGAGCCCTCATAGATTTATTTTTGGACTTTAACCAAAACATCTCATACTAATGAAGATATCTTTCATCTTTTAAACTCATAATTCTTTCCATATATTTCCAATGTGAGATTTTGATTGTATTTCCAACACTTTTTGAGTTTTCTGCTACACCATGGACTTAGTAATTGATTGATGGACTTAAGGAAGTGGAGAGGATTTTAGTGGAGAGGATTTTTTTTATTATTATAAGGAAGTATCCGATCATGTGAAAGTGAAATTAGTTGTCGTCAAACTCAGAGGCCAAGCTTCCATATAGTGGGAGCAATTGTGACGCTTACAAGACTGGCAGGGCAAGGCTAAGATCATTGATTGGGAGAAGAAAAAAAATGAAAGATCATTTTCTTTCCTTCAATTACCCTCAAACCTTGTTTCAATGGCTACATACATTGAGGTAGGATGCAAGTTACCAATGTGCTTTGTTGGTGAAAATTCATAGAATAAAAAAAATCAATGATTCCGACCAAAACCGTTGGCCAGCTCACCCTCAAGATTCACGTTCTATCCCGTAGTTACCACAAGACAATAATTTTTTAATTGATGAAAACGTGAGAGACAAGACTAAAGCAACTAATGAACTAGTGTATGACGATGATGAGGTTGGCGAGGTGCTTTATGGTGATGAACATGAGATCTTAGTTGTTCGTGAAAGTCTACTAACTCCCAAGGGAAACTCAGAGAAGGATGACAAAAGTGAGGGGAGAATCACGTGTATTTAAAAATTCTTTCTTTTTCTGCTTTTAAAAATCAAGTTTGCAATGGAAGAAAATTGAGTAACACCAAAACAAAAACACAGTACACAATCGATTACTTGGTTAGAAGCCCATCAACTACTACTCTAAGGCTCACGCTCCCTTAGGACATATCCGATGGGCAATCCACTAATAGTCGAAATATGGAATACAGATAGAGAAAGTGTAACAACCTACATTTTCTTATACAACAAGAATAATAGTAAACAACTTAAACTGATACCAACCACTTGTACCTCGAAGTTGTTTCAGTTATTGCCATAGAAGCTTGCTCAAGCGTCGATCCGATGTAGTAAGGCTGCAGCACAGCAGTAGCAAGGAAACGACGTAGCAAAATGAACTTGAAAGCTTGTATATAATTGATTTGGAAATTTGTCGCCGAACCCCCTCTTTGATACTACATTATGTTAGTGTAGTTGACATCAATGGTCAAACCTAAGTTTTTATGAATGACAAGTGGATTAAAGTTACGTGTTGTATGATCTAACCTTTCTACCAAGTGTGTAGGACTTGACTGGTCTGACACCAGGCTAAAATCTAGCTAGATCTGAAGGACCTGATAGCTGGTGTAGAAGTCTAGATAAGTCAAGGAGTGACCCGATATTTGACAAAAAATCAACTGGGTCCAAGGGACCTAACAGCTGACCGAAGTCCAGTTGGGTATTCGAACCTGACAACTGGTGGAAAGCCCTGGTGGACTATGAGAGAGTCAAGCGATTTTGTATGGTAAGTAAAGTAAGTCACTGAAGGAGAGTATTCCAGTGAAGATGAGTCATAATTAGGGGCATTAGGCGTAGGTCAATTTAGGTCTATTTTAGAAATCTAAATTGAGACTGCGACTAGATCCTGGTCTCGGGAAGACATGATCTAATTAATACTGCTATTTTATAATTAATCTAAATTGAGACCGTGACTTGCTATAAGACTTCATATAGTTCTTTACATATAGACATGTCTGTGAAGTTCTTACTGCAGCTCGAGTGCAAGTTTTCCTTCGACTTGAGTTATACAAGTCATCTTGGTCATGGAGACTTATATTTTGACATCTTAAGCAAGCATCTCATTGAGGTGTGGATCCAGGATAATTAGGTATAAGTCGTAGTATCCAAAGGTGTTTGGATAGCCCACAAAGGATTCACCGCTCCTTGCGAGGAGACGTATACCCTATGACTACTCGTTAGGATTATTATTCAAATTCTTTGGCCAAAGTATCACATGTTAAGAGTACGAGACTTTTGAACACATGTATGAGTAATTTGAATCCGCAGAACGAGGAAGTATTATTTGGGCTAGGTGTGACATAGTCAGTCTAATAGGAATAGACACATATACCATGTCCTAAACTAAGTAGGTATAAGACGAGTGAAAAGAACTAGACATAACTCACTATAGCTACTGAAGGATTCAAAATTAGTTCTGAGATCAACTATGACCTTTCTAGCTAATTGGGGATCATGATGTACTATTAGGTGTCACTCATGATCGTTCTATAATTAATTAATTAATTATGAATGACCAAAATAAATCGGAAGCCTATTGGGTCACATGTACTATGAGTCTCTAAAAAATGTAAAATAAGTTAGAGAATATGATTTTTCATATCAAGAGATACATGTTTGGTTGAACCATACATAAGACAAATATGGAAATATTTGTCGGATCGGAAGCGCGGATCAACCACATCTCTTATGGAAGAGTTAGACCCTATTTGGTTTAATCATGAACCGAATTAGATTAGTCATGAACCAACTTAGTTAAGTTGTGAACCAAACCAAGGGGTTAATGGACTAATTTTTTATTAAGGCATAATAGGTTCGATTTGGGCATTCTAATCCAACTCATTAAAGAGGATTATATATAGATGTAATTATAAGAGAATTAGACATAATTTTATTATTTGGTTAATTTGATTTTTAAAAATCAAATCTTCCTCTCCTCTCTCTCTCCCTCTTTCCTTGCTATTAACAACATGGAGAGCTACTCCTTGTTGTCGTGAGCCACCGAGCAAGGAAGAACTCCTTCCTTGTTTGCTTCTTCCTCTTGATTCCTTTCCTCTGCCTGTGGCTAGTAATTTCCGAATGAGAGGCTTGTGCAAGGAGTTATTTTGAGGAGCTTGGCGTCGATACGAATAGAGGTGAGGTTCGACAACGTTGATACGGTTGATGTCCTTCTCGTTACAAGTCATCCGTAAGGTATACCTAGAATAATAGTTAAAAAATTTTGAAATATTTTCTATCTACAGAAAACATAATGTTTATCAAAAAAAAAAAAAAATTTTAAAAAATAAAATTTTAAAATACTTTTAAAAATTCCCATGTTGCGAGTAGATGCTCGATCTGATTATTTCCTTATTATTTCAGTTGGCGGTTAGTTCTTCTAAAACGTACCTCACTCTGATACTAATTATTAGACTGTTGGTAGCCAACTAGAGGGGGTGAATAGTCTTGAAATTCAAGTTAGACAAATTTCTCTTTCTTTTGCTTTAGCATATAAAATATAATTTTTATCTAAAAAAAATTAAAATTTTCAAAAATAAATTTTCAAAAAAATTAATTATGAAAATATTATTTTCGATAAAAAATCATAGTAATCCAGATAATTTTTGAAATATTTCTATCTATAGAAAACATAATGTTTATCAAATTTTTTTTTTTAAAATAAAATTTTAAAATAATTTTAAAAATTTCCTTGTTGCAAGTAGATGCTCAATATGATTATTTCCTTATTACTTTAGTTGGCGGTTGGTCATTCTAAAGCGCACCTCACTCTGATACTAATTATTGAATCGTTGGTGGCCGGCTAGAGGGGATGAATAGCCTTGAAATTCAAGTTAGACAAATTTCTCTTGCTTTTGCTTTAGCAAGAATGCACAATTAATTAATAAATAATTTACATAAAATAAAAGAAATCAAGTAAAAGGACTAAGGAATTTTTATTTGATTAAACTTAGGTGGTTGTTAATTCAGTGTAGTTGAAAGTTCCACTAAGAAAAATCTCCTTTGTGTAGGTGGAGTAACCTCTTACAAACTTTGAAAGCTCACAAAATAACTAGGAATTGAATATAGTGATTATTGATGAATTCCTAGCTCCTGGAAATTTTTTATAGCCTCTTGGGAAAAGTTACTGTTGCGCTGACGTAGCTTAGAGGCGCCTCCAAAAGAATCCAAGGCGCTTCCAAGTGGATAAAATTTTATTCATGCAACAACGATCACTCAACGACTCTACTATGTTGGAGCACCTTCAATGTGATTGTAGGTGCATCGACACTATTCATCCGAAGCACCTTAGGCACATTGGAGGTGCCTTGGGTTCTGAATGCGGCAACTTCTCTACTGAAACTTGAAGCGCCTCTAAAGCTATTGGAGGCACCTCAAGAATTGTTCATCCGAATAGTCAATTGCTATATTGACCATTCATTTCCCATGCTCGCTTTGGTGATGCTTCGGTGGTTCGGAATTGAGCTCACCCGAACTCAACTCCGGTCTTCTCCTCGAGCAAGCTTCCTCTTAGCTTCTTGTCTCTCAAACGCTCCGCGCACATCTTTCTCATCCACCGGTGTACTCTTCCATAGCTTTTCGTCCCTCGAATGCACCGAATCCGTCGACCTGTTTTCCATGCCACCCTTCTCGCTGTCGCATCTTTCGCTCGACTTCTTGTGTTCCTAATTTCCTGTATACTTAGACACAAGATATCAAAAGATACAAGATCTAACTTAATTCGGTTGATCATATCAAAACCAACTTGGAATACGTACAATATCCAACTCCTAAATATCCTCAATTCTAAATCCCCAAAAATTAAAAAGTTATCATTGTCCACCTTTTAGGGCATCTCCAATGCAAGATTTATGAGAGCTTTGTAAAATCAAAAAAGCTGAATAAAAAGTCTTGAACCATTACAGAGGTGAGGTTTGAGGTTTATAATTTAAGAGCAATAGTGAAAATACAAACATGCTCTTTTGTGTTAAATTTGATGCAATATGCATGAAACTATGCAACTCATGCTATGACATGGATCATAAGAAAGCTCATTTAGAGCTTTAACCATTGCTCATATTTCAATGAGCTTTCATATTATTGATGTGGCATATTGAGATCTTGAAAAAAAACTCATTTAGAGTTCTAATTATTGAAGATGCCCTTAATGGACCTGATTACATGTCAATAAAGAGAAATCATTGGGCACAAACTCATCATTACTAATATCTTTCAAATATCCTTTTAATATCTCCATTGTAGATGTCAAACATGGAAATTAAAAGCTAATCAAATTGAAGTTTGGAGTAGTAGACTTTAGTAATTTGGAAGTCAGTCAACTCCACAAAACTAACCTTTCAGAACGACATTAGACTATTCTTTTTCTGCTTTTGTGGAAGATCAGGATGCACGATTGACATTTCTCATCACATTCTTAAATACAATTAATTGTTTATTTGGTGGGACACTAGTGTTCGTACTCATCACGCCATTGTTTGGAGTCAAGTCCACTTCTGATTAATTTATTGTTCTAGTTGGGAATACAAATATATGATAATTAACTCACGGCCACTGTGTAATATAATGGAAGCCAAAACTCTACTTCTATAAGAAGAGACTACATACCTGTTACCTGTGCAATATTCACTCTGCATTCATTGGTTGGAGAGGAGCAAGAGACTTAGCCAAGTGAGTAGTAGTAGCTCGCCAAGTTTTATACAGAAATATTAGCAGCGGTGAGTTGAACTTAGTTTTTCTAACTTCTCAGACATTCATTACACTTGGAAGTGATGCAATATTTGTGCATGAACTTGCATGTTTTCTCTTTGAATAGTTTGATTTTCAATTAATCAACGTACTGTGTATATCTGGATAACTAATCAATCTTTCAATTCTAGTTACCTTTATTAGATACTGATAATGATAATTGATTAGTAGGACAATGGAATTCATCGAGGTATTGCTGCTACTGATCACATTGACACTAGTGAAGGGCTCAGCAAGTTCAGCAAACACAAATGAGAATTTTATTTTGCCTTCAAATTGTCCAAAAGCATGCGGTGATATAAAAATTGAGTACCCTTTCGGCATTGGCAATGGTTGTTTTTATGCTGCTGGATTTAACCTTACTTGTTCATCTGATTCTAATCCCCCAAGACTCTTTCTAAGGGATAGCACTATCCAAGTAGTGGGTTTTGATATGGAATCGGGACTGATTCAAATTGAATCACCGTATGCCATTTTGGACGCAGATACAGAGTCTATCAATACCACATTGATGAATATCACGAATTCGCCATTCTCTATCTCCAGACAAGTTTATGGTGATGGTTCATCCATGACCAGTATAGGGGGCAACAACTTGTATGTGGGAGGTTGCAGTGCTACTGCCAGTATAGTTGATCTCATTACCAACAGCATCGTTGCTATTTGTCCGTTAATATGCTCTTCAACAATTGATTATGGATTTATGACTCAAAATGGATACTGCCAGATTTCGTTGGACTTCTTGAAGTTTAACAATACTTCATTGATTCTTCAGTTATCTCGTACAAATGAGAATGAGAATAATCATACGATTAACAGTGATAGGTCCAGCATCATAAGCATCTTGTGCAATGGATGGAACTGTCCCTCTAACAAAACAGAGTTTCAAAGTTTTATAAAAAGGGAAAACAAAGCAAGAGCAGAGGCCTCTCTTTCTTGGCATATCCCGGATCATTCTTCGTGTAAAGAGGCCAGGAATTATTCGGCCACTTATGCTTGTCGCAGTTCTAACACTGATTGCTATGACATCCTTGCTGAAGAATATTTTCCCATCTATCTTAGATATACAATTGGATATATTTGTCAATGTTCTTTGGGTTATTGCGGAAATCCATATTTACCAGATGGCTGCCAATTAGGTGACGACTAATTATTATTACTTTCTTACCTCCATCCTTTTTTCATTGATTTAGCGGCAAATAGTGGTGTCCAACCCAATTAACCTAAAATGATTTAGATTTTTGAGTTTAGATTAGATTTTCAGATTCAGTATTTTTATATTTTAGAATTGGGTCGATTTGTTTTATAGATTTCAGAAAAATATGGGAATAATGTAGTACCATATGTGTATATATATGTGCTATCAAATGTAAAACACTGGTAGCGACAGTTTGGCAAATAACCTTAGTTATGTTTGGCATATTTTATATGCATCTATGTCAATGTGATGATTGTTTGTGTGTTTTAATAGATACAAATTTTACAAGCATTCCTGCGAAAGATTGTCCAGACAAATGTGGAAATATGACGATCCCTTTTCCATTTGGGTTAAAGGAGAAGTGTTATCGATCCAAAGAGTTTGATCTATCATGCAACGAGTCCTCTCATCCTCCAACTCTCCTTTATCATGACTATTTAGAAGTGAAAGCTATTTCGTTAGAGGATGGGAAATTGGAGCTCTCACCTTATGATGAAGCATATGACTCATCAGAAAATAAATATATCATTTCTCTGAAACAGCAAAACATACATAATTGGATAGTTGGCTATCAGACTTGCGACGATGCTATGAAGAACAAGAGCACCTTTGCATGTTTCGCTCGACACAGCTCTTGTTTGGACACGGGTATCACAAAACATCACAAGGGTTATCGATGCGAATGCATGCAAGGCTACGAGGGAAACCCCTATATTGATAATGGATGTCAAGGTATTAAATATATATCTTCTCTTTTCTATATATATAAGAATGAAATAAGTAAAAAATACAGAAGGAATGACAAGTTTTGTGGATTCTAGATATCGACGAATGCAAATCTTCTTCAACTGTTTGTAAGGGAATTTGCGTAAATACAGAAGGAAGTTTCAATTGCACGTGTCCTCTGGGAACATCAGAAGATCCTGTACATGGAGCATGCATCCCTAACAAAAAGAAAATTCTTTTATTAGGTAAGAAAGGGAGTCTAAAAATCATGTTGGTTATTCATTATAAGAAAGTCTACAAGTTTTTATTGGTGGCGTAGAGTTTTTAAAGTTTATAATGGTATACAATGCAGGGATCAGCGTTGGCGCAGGCATTGGCGCAGGCCTTTTGTTCTTATGCATTACATTAGTCATCCTAAGTAGGAAATGGAAGGAAAGAAATCAAAAGAAAATAAGACAAAGGAACTTCCATAAGAATCATGGTTTGTTGCTTCAACAACTAATCTCCGCAAATGAACTTGTTGAGGAGAGAACAAATATATTTTCTTTGGCAGAGATAGAAAAGGCAACAAATAATTTTGATGAAACTCGAATAATTGGAAAGGGAGGACATGGAATAGTTTACAAAGGAATTCTATTAGATCAAAGAGTTGTTGCTATTAAAAAATCAAAAACGATTAAAAAGAGTGAGGTTGACCAATTCATAAATGAGGTTGCTATTCTTTCTCAAATCAATCATAGAAATGTAGTTAGACTGTTTGGATGTTGTTTGGAAACTGAAGTTCCTTTGTTAATTTATGAATTTATCTCTAATGGGACTCTTTCAGATCATCTTCATGTTTTACAAGGTGAAACAAAATTATCATGGGATGATCGTCTCAGGATTGCCATAGAATCTGCTGGAGCGCTTGCCTATCTACACTCAGCTGCTTCTATATCTATTTTTCATAGGGACATCAAATCATCAAATATTCTTTTAGATGATACTTTAAGAGCAAAGGTATCAGACTTTGGAGCATCAAAATTCATTCCTCTTGATCAAACACACATAGTTACTGCTATACATGGCACTTTTGGTTACTTAGATCCGGAGTATTATCAAACTAGTCAGTTAACAGAAAAGAGTGATGTCTATAGCTTTGGAGTTATTCTTCTTGAGCTTTTAACGGGAAAGAAGCCTATCTACTTAACCAACACCGGGTCACAACAAAATCTAGCAATTAATTTCCTTCAAACAACGAGAGAGAAGATACTCTTTAAGCTCATAGAAGATTGTATTTTGCAAGAAGCAACAGAGCAAGAGCTTCTTGAAATAAGTAATTTGATAGAAATGTGTCTGAGTTTGAAAGGAGTGCAAAGGCCTACAATGAAGGAAGTTGAGTATAAATTGCAAGGCCTAAGAAAGATAAAAACAAGAAAGAACAGACTTTGTATTCCGGAAAGCAACGAGGAAACAGAATTGGCAAACCAAATAAATCAAGCAAATTCCAGAAATTATAGCTTAGAGAAAGAATTCATGTGGTCACAGAATTACCCACGGTAAGCTTAATTTACGCATATGCAAGTTCATGTACAATATGCATCCATGTGTTATATATCATCTTAAACTTTATTTACTTAATTTTGTAGATATTGATGTATTTGTTATTTCCATCTTGTCTCTAAATTTAGATAAATTGAATTTCATGTACAATCTGCATCCAAGTGTGGTCATCTTTGTTAGATTATATAATTAATTAGAATTATTTGTTTATAGCCTTGAGGGCAATTTAGTCTTTTACCTTTTCAGTTAAGGTTTGTTTAGATTTTTTCTAAGATTTTTTCTTTAGACTTTTTCTTGTAATTAACTATATAAGGCCTTGTACTCTTCATCTTTTGATTCATAAAATAAAGATGGCTACTCTTTTTCTTTGGCGTTAATTTCTACATGGTATCAGAGCCTTTATTTCTATCTTTTTGATAATTTGATTGAATCATTGTTAATTCTATCTACAATTTTCGCGGATCGTACAGTTTTGATTGGGTTCCTTTTGTTTTCGCAATACTTGGTTTTGTTTGGTGTTTTAGCAATACTCGTAGAGAAGAACAATGTCTTGTCCAATTCTTGATGGCTCTTTGCGATGACTTTGAAGGATTGCGTGGAACAATTTTACATCATAGTCCTCTCCCTTCTGTTGATTCAGTAGTACATGAATTGCTAGCTGAAGAGATTCGCCTTAAGTCCCAGGTTGATAAGAAGACTATTGCGTCATCTACGCCATCAGTTTTTGCAACACCACAACGATCTATGCCACATAATCAAAGTAGGTCGACTTCGAAGGTTTCTATTGACGAGTGTGCCTATTGCAAAGAAAAAGGACATTGGAAGTCTCAATGTCCATTACTATTGAACAAAGGTAAACAACATCAGCAGCAAAGATCTCAGTCCCCACCATTGCAACATCAGAATGCTTCGTGGAAATCTAGTAATCAACCACAGTCTGGTAATGCAGTGGCTGCCCCCTCTTTAGATCCGCATATGCTTGAGCAGTTTCAACAATTCCTTGCTTCACAGCCCTCTGCCATGTCTGCTTCTTCTCATATAGGTTTGTCATCCTCTAGTGCATCAGGTATATCTTCCTCTTTATGGATCTTAGATTCTGGAGCCTCTCATCATATGTCACCTAACTTGTCATCTTTTATCTCCTTATCTTCTAATTCATCTGTATCAGTTATGACGACTAATGGTACTCCGATGCCATTATTAGGTGTTGGTTCTGTTGTTACAACTTGCTTATCTCTTCCCGATGTCTATTTTATTCCTAGTCTTACACTTAATCTTGTTTCTGTTAGTCAATTGTCTGAGTCTGGATATTTAATCTCTTTTTCCTCATCCAATTGTTATGTGCAAGACCCGCAATCTCAGAAGGTGATTGGGATAGGCCGTAGGCAAGGGGGACTCTATGTTTTGGATAAGCTTCAAGTACCAGATGTTGCAGCTTCTAGTATCGATTTGTCATCTTTCCGATTGAGTCGTTCTTCTTCTGATTTTTATTTGTGGCATACTCGTCTAGGTCATATTTCAGCCTCTCGTTTATAATTTTTAGCTTCATCTGGAGTATTAGGAACTTTAAAAAGTCATGATATTTCATATTGTAGTGGTTGTAAACTAGCAAAATTTTCTGCACTACTTTTCAATAGAAGTCTATCTTTTTCTCCTAATCCTTTTGATCTTATTCATTCTGATGTATGGGGGCCTTCTCCTGTTACTACAAAAGGGGGATCAAGATATTATGTTTATTTTATTGATGATTGCACTCGTTATACTTGGGTTTATCTTATGAAACACAGATCTGATTATCTTACCATCTTCAATAACTTTAAAGCTCTTGTCAAAACTCAACATTCAGCAGTTATCAAGTGTTTTCGTTGTGATTTGGGAGGTGAATACACTTCCAATACTTTTTCTCACTTACTTGCATCAGAAGGTACTATACATCAAACATCATGTCGAGAAACACCTGAACAAAATGGGATTGCAGAGAGAAAACATAGACACCTTGTTGAGACAGCCCGTTCTTTCTTATTGTCTGCAGATGTTCCTAGTATTTTTTGGGGAGAAGCAGTTCTTACTGCTACTCATGTAATTAATAGGATTCCAACTTCTCACAATTCGGGTTTGTCTCCTTTTCAAAAATTGTATGGTCATGCTCCTGATTATTCCTCTTTACGTGTTTTTGGTTGTACCTGTTTTGTTCTTCGACCACACATCGAGCGTGATAAATTGTCCTCTAAGTCTGCTTTATGTGTCTTCCTTGGTTATGGTGTTGGTCAAAAGGGATATCGTTGTTTTGATCCAGTCAGTAAAAAATTATATGTCTCTCGTCATGTTGTGTTTCTTGAGCATATTCCTTTCTTCTCTATACCTCTTCTATCACATGACATGACTCATGCAGATCTTATTCACATTGATCCCTTCAGTACCGACATCGACGAAGCCTCCCCCACGGCTACTCTTCCACATGACAGCTTCAATGAATCTGGTATTCTCGAGACACCACCTCCACCTCCACCTCCACCTCCACCTCCCCCTCCTGCGCCTGTTCCATCACCTCAAGAGATTGCGGACAATCCTATTCGTCGGTCTACACGTCCTCGTAAGTCTACTAGACTACCCGATTTTGCTTATTCTTGTTATTCCACTTCCTTTGCTTCTTTTGTTGCTTCTGTTCATCGTCTTTCTGAGCCTCTGTCCTATAGAGAAGCTGTTGGTAATCCTCTTTGACAGAATGCTATGGACGAGGAATTAACTGCTCTGCATCATACTCATACTTGGGATTTGGTACCTCTACCACCAGGAAAATGCGCCATTGGTTCTCGTTGGGTCTATAAGATCAAAACTAAATCTGATGGTTCTATCGAAAGGTACAAAGCTCGTCTTGTTGCTAAAGGTTACTCTCAGGAATATGGCATGGATTATGAGGAAACTTTTGCTCCTGTTGCTAAAATGACCACTGTTCGTATGTTAATTGCTGTTGCCTCTGCTCGTCAATGGAAAATATCTCAGATGGATGTCAAAAATGCTTTCTTGAATGGTGATCTTCAAGAAGAAGTGTATATGATGCCTCCTCCTGGAGTTTCTCACCGTTCTGGTGAAGTTTGCAGGCTTCGCAAAGCTCTCTATGGACTCAAACAGGCGCCACGTGCTTGGTTTGCGAAGTTCTCCATGGTGATTACCTCACTTGGCTTTCGTTCCAGTAATCATGATTCAGCTTTATTTGTCAAGAATACGCGTACAGGTCGTATACTTTTGTCTTTATATGTGGATGACATGATTATTACCGGTGATGATTTTAATGGAATTGAGTCCTTGAAGTTTGAATTAGCTCATTGTTTCGCTATGAAAGACTTGGGATCATTACGCTATTTTCTGGGGATTGAGATTGCCTCTTCACCTAAAGGCTATCTTTTGTCTCAGTCAAAGTACATAGCTGATCTATTTGAGCGTGCACATCTCACTGACAACAGGGTAGTTGATACTCCCCTTGAGACTAATGCTAGGTACTCTCCTTCAGATGGTTCTCCTTTGCCTGATCCTGATCTCTACCGTACAGTTGTGGGAAGCTTGGTGTATCTCACTGTGACTCGTCCTGATATTGCATATGCTGTACATGTGGTTAGTCAGTTTGTCACTGCACCGACCACAGTTCATTGGGCTGCTGTTCTTCTCATTCTTCGGTATCTTCGAGGAACTCAGTTTCAGAGTCTTTTATTTCCTTCTACTTCCTCGTTAGAACTTTGTGCATATTCTGATGCTGATTGGGCGGGTGATCTTACGGATCGTAAGTCGACCACCGACTTCTGTATTTTTCTTGGAGATTCTCTTATCTCTTGGAAGAGCAAGAAGCAAGATGTTATTTCTAGATCCTCCACAGAAGCTGAGTATCGTGCCATGGCTACCGCCACTTGTGAGATTGTTTGGCTACGTTGGTTGCTTGCAGATATGGGAGTTTTTCTTCAAAAACCTACTGCTCTTCATTGTGATAATCAGAGTGCCATTCAGATTGCGCGCAATACAGTTTTTCATGAGAGAACGAAGCATATTGAGATAGATTGTCATTTTACTCGTCATCATCTACAGCTTGGCACTATCACACTACCTTTTGTTTCTTCCTCACTACAGATAGCTGATATGTTTACCAAGGCTCACTCCGCTTCACGTTTCCGGTTTTTATCTGACAAACTCTCAATGCTTCTGGCTGTAGCATCGTGAGTTTGAGGGGGATGTTAGATTATATAATTAATTAGAATTATTTGTTTATAGCCTTGAGGGCAATTTAGTCTTTTACCTTTTCAGTTAAGGTTTGTTTAGATTTTTTCTAAGATTTTTTCTTTAGACTTTTTCTTGTAATTAACTATATAAGGCCTTGTACTCTTCATCTTTTGATTCATAAAATAAAGATGGCTACTCTTTTTCTTTGGCGTTAATTTCTACAATCTTTAACTTTGTACAAGTAATTCTGCGGACACTAATATATTTATGTTATCTAATATACATTTGATCTTGTATCTGAGTTTAGATAAATTGAATTCCTATATTTATTAAACTAATATAGATGACTAGTTTCTGCACATGAATTTAGATAAGATGAATTCCTATATACTGAAATCGATCTGCACATGATCTACACTTCATGATGAATTTAATCACATCAAATCGAAATAAAGAAGCTAACTTGCAATTTTGGCACGTCAAATTTGTTGAATAAGTGAATGGAGAAGAAATGGAAGAGGAAAGAGACTCCATTGTGAATGAGATTTTAGTCCCATATTGAAAATTTTAAGGTATTTTTGTTGGTTTATATTGATTCACATACATTGAAGATGTGAACAAATGCATGAGGAGAGGATATCTCTCATGCATGGGTGCACAGGGGGGTGTAAATCCAAGCCCCAGATTGCATTGAACTAAGATGACTCGTGTGCGAGCACAACTTGCGCACATGAATGCCGGACCGGTTAGGACAAAATTTGCCCGAGCTCTTATATAAGGAGGCTCTGAACACACAGTAAGCAAAGATTCTCCATTTTTCTTCCTCCTCCTTTGTCGTGTGCGAGCACAACTTGCGTACATGAATGCCGGACCGGTTAGGACAAAATTTGCCCGAGCTCTTATATAAGGAGGCTCTGAACACACAGTAAGCAAAGATTCTCCATTTTTCTTCCTCCTTTGTCGTGTATATCCTGCTCGGCGAAGTGCTCGACTCGATCGGCCTCTCCTGTTAGGCCTGTCCGACTGGTCTCTTTGTTTGAACGCTTTGTTCACTCAGTCACTTTGAGGTTAACACTTGGATAAAAATCATCCCCATTGGTAGGCTTATAATTTTTAAATTGAACTAAGTCCCCTAAAAAGTACTATCACTGTGATGGTTTGTCTTCTAACAAAATTCAGTTTCACACTATGCATTGTAGATTAGATTTATGAGAGGTGTTGAAAAGTACTATCACTGTGATGGTTTAATCGTCATTAGATCTCACGTGCCACCAATTAGGGAAATTTGTAATTTCAGATAAATGAGCTACTATAAAGTTTGGGCGTTTGAGGTGATGATGTCACCTTAGCAGCCTCTCAAAAATTGACCGCATACTCTCTTGAATGAGATAAATTATGAAAAATATTTATTCTATCGCAATGATTCTTTGTATAAGAAGATTAGACATTCAACGAGGTATTTTTATGCTACATTAGCGTAAAAAGGATTCGGTACTAAATTCTTTTGATCTCATAACACGATAAAAACGAGTATATCAACCCTCACCAATGTTGGTTTGTATACTCCCTTACCAATTCCCAAAGCTCTTTATATTTTGTATTGAGTTTACCCCGCACCCAACGGGCGGCTGATTCTATTCTAGTGGTGGTGGACCTATTCTCTAATATGACTCACTTTGTGGCATACAAAAAAATCATGGATGTTGTTCGGATTGTCACCCTCTTCTTCAAAGAGATTGTGCATTTAGACGATATTCTTCAAACTACAACTTCATATCATAATACTAAATTTGTCAATCAATTTTGAAAGACTTTATGGGGAAAGTTAGGGACAAAGCTAAACGTCAACGATGCCTATCACCCTCAGACGGATGGTCAGATCGAGGTAGTGAACCGAAACTTAGAAAATCTTCTGAGATGTCTCACAGGAACCAAACCGAAGCAATGAGATCTGGTTTTACCTCAAGCAAAATTCGCATACAGCAGATCAAAGAATAGGATCACTGGTTTGAGTCCTTTCAAAGTTGTTTATGAATGAAACTCATCAGGGGTACTAGATTTAGTCCCTATTTTGCATCTAGGATAAGCTAGCCCTAAGGCTGAGGAGATGGTTGAGCATCTTCGGGTCATTAATGAGCAAGTTAAGTAGGCTATTCAGGCAAACAACACCGAGTGCAAGATCAGGACAGATCGGCATCGACATCAGGTTCTTTTTGACGTTGGTGATATGGTTTGGGTTGTATTAACTCATGATTGTTTCCCTATTGGTGAATACAACAAGCTCAAAGATCATAAGATTGGATATTGCGAGATACTAGAAAAGATTAATAACAATCCCTACAGGTTACAACTTCCTAATCATTTAAAAACTTTTGATGTTTTTAATGTAAAATATCTAAGTCATTATGCTCTGAAGCCGGATACACTCACCCTAAACTTGAAGACGAGTTCTCTTCAACTCTAAGCGACTGACACAGGAGGGGATCCAAATTGGATTTTTTTTTTTTAAGTAGTTATTAGTTAATTAAGTTTAGTTTATTTTTTAAAAATAATATTTAATTTTATCCTAAATTTTAGGGAATTTATCCTAAATTTTAGAGAATAAGTTTAGTTAGTTAATTTATCCTAAATCTTAGGGAATAAGTCTAGTTGATTATTTTTTCGTTTAGATTTTTTTGAGAGTTTGAGAGCTATATAAATCTATGCTTAGATGATGTTTAGGACAAGTTATTTTGATATTGAATCAATTAGTTTCATTTAAGTCACGTTATGACTACATCTCTTTCTTCTTTTTTTTACGCTCTTGATTTCATAATAGGTTTAAGTCTAATTTTGACTATTCCTTTTTTTTGTATTACTTTTCTCTTATTTTTTTGTTAATCTCTCTATAACTTCACACCCAGAATAATATATATATTCTGCTCAACGTCAACTAATTACTATTAACTTTAAATTTATGCATTTAGGGTTCAACAAGGTAATAGATTAGTTCACTCATTTAAGCTTTACTAATTTAAATAGGGTTGTAAAATATTTAAATTTGTTCTATGTTTATCTTATCTTTTAGGAATATGGGTAACTCTTCCCGCATAAAGTTCTATTTTGAAGCAATTATTAGTCTTGCGATGGTTTTATTGAAGCATTCTCTGCAAGCATATAAGCTAATATAAATTATGAACTATTTGCCGGACCCTATTCTATCATTTTCTATGTAGTAATGTGATATATCAACAATATTAACAAAAAAAAAAAAAAATGAGAGCGTGCTATTTCTTTTCCAACAATTACATGTCTTCTCAAGAGACTCTTCATGTTGAAAATTAGAACAGGTTTTACAGATTTAGAAGATGGTGCCTAAGGAACTACGGTAACAAACCTTATGAATTTGTTCTAGAAAAGTATGGGCTTAACCTGCACTCGTGGCCCAAAAGGCAACTCCATGCTCCTCTGCATTCTTAAGACATAGTGATGACAAGAAAGAGACATACTCTATTAGATTCACATAGCTAATTTGTTTATGATTAGTGATCCAGTGATAAGGAGGGGTCCTGGTCAGCAGGGTGGTCAATGACAGGGTGGAGGTTAAAGTCAAGCTAGTTAATGTCTCAGTATTATCGTCCGATCGGACAACCCCCTCTTCCGACTGGGAGGAAGATGTTAGCACAGCTCGGCCAGGTACCGAGCTTCCGGCGCTCAGACATACAAGGTATGTGCCGAGCAGCAAGTCCGCTCGGACTCACACCGGCAAAACAATGACAACCGAGCAGACTACATTGGGACACAGCTCCATTCTACATAGCATCGAACCCTGGACAGCGGATGCTGGCCGAGCTGCCATTCCGCTCGGCCCGAGGACAAGATCGCCCGGACGGCCGATAGGTGGCCAAGCGGCTCTTCCGCTCAGCCTGTAACAGACAAAAGGAGGATCAAAGGATATCCTCCAGGGAACCTGTGCCGCCGACAGACGGCATGCTTGGTGGCATGGTCAAGCAGAAGTTCGTACGATAGAAGCTTCTGTTGTCTTGTTAGAGATATGCTCGGGTCGTTAAGGTATAGTGTCAAGGACACTTTCCTGACACGTCTCTTCAGGGTATGCTTTGAGAAGTGTACATGCATCGGGGAGCGTGTACGCGCTCCCAGAGAGTCCTATATAAAGACCCCCAAGCTTTGACGGAGGGATGCATAATCTCTACGATAGCCACAGTTACTCTGTCATTTTGCTTCCTCGTTTCTTCTACATCGCCGGTGTTTGTCTTGAGCGTCGGAGAGCCATCGCCGGGGAACCCCTCCTCGACTCGGCATTGACATTGCTATGGTTGCAGGCTTCATTGATAAGGAGTCCACCACCAGTCATCAGGAGCGCCACATCCCCAACATCCATTACCTCGACTCTCGGACAGGATCAAATTTGGTGTCGTCTGTGGGAACACATCTGCATCCGGGTAGGGAAAATCGAAGAAGTTGGACGACTTCGCACTGTGACGCTCACTCAAGAAGAGCTCGACACGCTTATACAAGCACGAGCGGCAAAGATCGTCGAGCAACAGCAGCAAAAGGCACTAGCCAATCAACTAGCGCAACAAGCAACGTTGGCCTTTAGAGACCGAGCAGCTCACAACGACTGACCGGAGCAATATTCTATTTGGGGGCAAAATAGGCTACCGACCGACACGCATGGAGAAGCTCCACCCATGCTTATTCCATTCTATCGGGCTCTGTTCCAAACGCCCTCAGAGATTGCACAAGCAAATCAGGAGAAAGGATCTTCTTCAGACGAAGCGCCTGTTCGGGACGCAAGGAAGGGCAAGGCACCCCAAGCTGACGCGTCTCCCGAGCAGATTAACCGCCAGTTCTCCGAAGCAATACTTCAAGGCCCATTGTCAAGGTACTACATTCCATTGACAATCGGAGAATACAACGGATCGACCGATCCAAACGATCATTTAGGAAAGTTTGACAATGCTACTACACTTCATGAATACACAGATGGGGTGAAGTGCCGAGTCTTTCTCACAACACTGTCTGGCTCGGCCCAGCGATGGTTCAGGAGGTTGCCAGACGGATCAATAAAAAGCTTCAAGATTTCCGAACGGCCTTCCTCCACCATTTTGCAAGCAGCAGGCGCTACCAAAGACAAGCGTTAGTATGTTCTCTCTGAAACAAGGGCCGAGAGAAACCCTTCGAGCATACATCCAACGCTTCAACCAGGTAGCTATGGATATCCCCTCGGTCTCATCTAAGACCATGATGAATGCCTTCACCCAGGGGCTCATAGAGGGAGACTTCTTCCGGTCGCTTATCAAGAAGTCGCCCCACGACTACGATCATATGCTCAAGAAGGCTAATGAATATATAAACGTGGAGGAGGCCCAGGAAGCCAGAAGGAAGGAGGCGTCATCCGAGCCCGCGGTACCAACCGAACGACAACCACCGAGTAGCCACCAACCGCCAAGGGGGCCAAGAGCTAAAGGCTGACCACACCAAGAAACAAGGGCGCAGGTCGTGCAGCATGTGGCTTCTGAGCGGCCAAAACCAGCGAAAGACAAGGTATGGACACCTATATTTTGTTCCTTCCACCAGTCAACTTCACACAACACCCGTAACTGTCACGGGTTTACACCGATTGCCCGACCGACGCTAAGGGGTTATCGTCGTCGATCGCCTTCACCCAACCGGCGACACAGGCATCAAACCACCGGACGGCGAGAAGATGACAGGCGGTCACCTGAACGGCAGCACCACCATCAACAGAGGAGCAATGACCATCCCCGAGCCTCACACAAGTGACACAGGCCCAGCGCTCGGGAGGAGGAAAATAGAAGCAATGCCGCTTGGGGGGAGATAAACATCATCGCCAGTGGACCGACCAGCGGAGACTCCAATCGAGCCAAAAGGTCATATGCTCGGTGCTTGGAAATTCATGTCGTGGATTGTAGTCAGGAGAGGGTGAGCAGGCCTGAAATCAGCTTCGGACCCCGGTACTTCGAAGGAGTTGAAGTCTCTTACGACAACGCCCTCATCATCCGAGCGATTATCGCTAATTATACAATTCACCGGATTTTTGTTGACACAGGGAGCTCGGTGAATATAATTTTCAAGAAGGCTTTCGATTAGCTCCAAATCGACGGAGGCGAGCTACTGCCGATGACGACCCCACTATATGGGTTCACTGACAACGAGGTTTTGCCGATCGGCCAAGCCAAGTTAGCCATATCACTCGGAGAGGAGCTGCTCAGAAGGACCAGGATCACGAACTTCATTGTGGTGGATGCCCCCTCAGCCTACAACGTCATTCTGGGCCAGCTAGCTCTCAATGAATTTCGAGTGATAGTCTCAACATACTGCCAGAAGATCAAGTTCCCGGTAGAAGACCGAGTAGGAGAGGTTGAAGGCGATCAATTGGCCGCTCGACGCTGTTATGTCGAGATAGTCAAAACCGAAGCTAGAACCGCTCGGAAGACACCTCGACTAGAGGTAAGCGCCATCACATAAACCCCTATCTTCACTGAATCGTCGAGCGGCGACGTTAAACCCCTGTCTTCACCGAACCGTCGAGCGGCGACATTAAACCCCTGTCTTCATCGAACCGTCGAGCGCAACATTAAACCCCTGTTTTCACCAAACCGTTGAGCGATGACGTTAAACCCCGGTCTCCAACAATGGTCGAGCGACGACCTTAAACCCAGGAGAAGGTATGAACCTTGTTTGAATTCGTCAAATGACCGATCAATGACCCGCAAGTCACCGGGACAGCATAATTATTGCCGAGAGGAAACACTCGGTACCAAGAATCGAAACAAATAAATCGTGAAGAAAAGCCTCGCAGAGCGGGCAAAACGTTCATTTCGCAAAAGGATACTGCCGAGCGGCAGGATTACATTTGAGACTCCAAAAAATTTTTACAAGACTCCAGCTCACTCTATATAGTCAAATACATCATCATGCATGGAGTCATTCAACTGACTGCGGCTAATAACGCTGTTTGCTAGGGCTTCGGGGAGGTGACCGCCCGCCTTGAGCTGCTGGAGAGTCTCATCAACGGCCAACTCGAATGCTCGGACGATCCCCTGGACTACTTTTTTAGTAAACTAGTCCGAACGGAGATACTCCTGTTTCATCACTGCAAATTGACTCGGCTCTTCCTGTTGGTAGACTGTCAGGGCAGAACGGGAGGCCTCCAGGGCATCTTCGGCCTCCTTGAGCTTCTTATTCAGGGACTCCTCCCCAGCCGCTCGGCAAGCCCGCTCGGCGATCAGATAGTCCTCGGCTTCTTTGAGCTTTTGGGCTAGTCATCGAGCCTCCTCGTTCTTTAGTTCCAGGTCGGCGATGGCTCGCTGCTTCCTTGTGGAGGCTAGCTCAAGCTTTCTGTCGTAGGTCTTCAACTGAGTCTCGATTTAGCCCAGCCTACTAGCCTGATCGGCTGACTTCTGCTACTCTACCGCGAGGAGTTGTTAGGCCTTTTCCAGGTCGGCCTGCAGCTGGGGGACTGATGGTCCCTGGGAGGAAGAAGCCTCTCCCAAAAGCTTGAGCTTCTTCAGCTCTTCCTCCACAAAGGAAAGTCGTTGGCACATGGCCACGCTCTCCACCCAGTACTGCAGATAAAAAGACAAAGGTCAAGCGCCGATTAGAGGTAAGGCGTAAACTGAAACTGAAAAACGTACCCCCGTAGACATTCGCACATGGCTGTTATGGGAATAAATTCTTTACTGTTATAATTTTCCTATACAATAAAGTTTGAATTTGGAATAAAAAATGGTACCCCCTTTACAAGTTTTCTATAGCATGTTAGGAATAGAGAATGTGAGCTAGATTTGAGAATCTATTTTGGAGCTTAATGTCTATAATGGATTTTTAATTTTCTCAAGGTTTCTACTTAAAAATGGACACTTGATTGGTAAATTGGATTGATGCTTTTTCATGTCTAGTGAGGATGAGCCTTAATTGAGTGATGCACTTGTGTTATTGCACTCTAGAACTTGCTTTGATTCTTTCAAAACCACAATCCAATGGATTAAATCATGTTTATGAAGGTATATCAATTTGTTTCTCTTCCACACGAATTCTTGCTAATTTTCTTGATAATCCTCATGTCGATTTTTGTCTTCTCATTTGTAAATCTTGGATATGGATACATTAAGTGTTATATGATGGATTCTTTGGCCAAGAGGACAAGGATTTAAGTGTGGGGGAAATGTGAATTGATTTTGAATTTTTGGAAGCATTTGGAACTTGTAAGTTTCTGTTATTTGCTTCATGGATGTTTCTATTTTTGAATTGCAAGGTTTTAAATCCAAGCTTTTAATATTGAATTGTCAAAAAGAATCATTCCTTGAGCTTTATCATGTATAGAGCAAGCTTAATTAGCTTTGATTTCCGGAAATTGGTACCATGGTGATTCCTTGAAAGTACCCTTTATGCTGTATTGATTCTGGGCAATTGGAATTTAGATTGCAAGATACTGAATTTGTGATGAGATGCTGTTTTTATACTCTAATATTCAGTGATTGCAGTTGCAAGAAATGAAGAGTGAATTGTTGAGATTTTGTTTGTGATTGTTTATGCTGTCCAAGATGTATCAACTTGGCATTGTTAGTTGTTAAATTCAGTGAGGAATTGTTGAAGACTTTTTATTATAGATTAATGGCAGACAGGGATAATTCTTCAATGCTGTGAACAAAATTCTGGAAATGGAAGCAGTGCACATTATCAGTAACAGCACTCAAATCAATGAAGAAATACATTGAAGCTGTTGAATTTTCAGTAACATATGGAATTCTATTGCCTTCTATAACTTCATAAGTTGAATTGGATGGAATTTTAGAAGTATCAAATTGCTGAAATGAAATCTGTGAAGTTGTAGGAACTGCAATGAAAATGCAGATTCAGGAAATGAACAGCATTGAAATTTTTACACTGAAGGAATGAGGACAATAGCTACTACTTGATACAAACTTCAAAATAGTGAAGAGAATTTGAGAAGATTGAAGTTAAATACTATGAATATGAAGTGCTGAATCTGGGCAGGGCAGAAGAACTAAATTGTTGAACTTTGATGAATTCTAAATGCAGTTAATCGAAATGTGATTCTAGATATTATTTGGGATGTGAAGTGCTATTGATACATGTCATTAAGATATCTTATAATGACATTAAAATTCTGAAACTGTAAATGCAGAAATCTGCAGATTTCTGGGCAGATTCTGTACAAATTCTGGAATATGAGTTGTAGCAAGCTTGAATTGTTTAAATCCAGAAATCTTTGGAGGATAATTTGATAGGGATCTGAAAAGGACAGATGTGAAGAAATTGGAATTTTTGGAGTTTTGATGATGTTCAGTTGATACAAAATTCAGAGGCTGTACAGGAAAATCAGGAAACCTGCTTTTCCTGTGATAACTGGGTTTAAAAGCTTTTTTTTTTCACTGGAATTCTGGAAACTGGCTGATTGTAGAATGTTAATAAAAGAAGACTTTGCATCTTCATCGTGTAGCTGAATTTTTAGAATGGAAGTTTGATACAGAACAGTGACATTAGCTGGAAACTGGAAGTTGGAACTTGAAATCTGATTCTGTCCATTTTGCAGTTGAGTTTTAATTTGCAGTTTAGCTGAATTTGCAGTCATTGAAGGTGTAATTCAAGAAGAATTGGGTAAATATAAAAGGAAGCTGTGGATATAGGAAATGGAAAAAATGCTGGAAAAGTGAGCTGTAAATGTGGCTGGAAATTTCAGTAACTGAAATTATGAGCATCTGACCTTTAATACTAGTTGTTTGAAATGGAATTTGGTTCAAGTATGCCAATGTGAGAAGGAATTTGTTAACTATATGAAGATAAGAATTTTCTGTAAATCAGAAGAGATAATCAGTGATTAAATGTAAATTGAATTTCTGCAGAAACAGAACATACCAGATATTGAAAATCTGTTCCTATAGCTATTGTTTCAATTTTGTTGAGCTTTCATTGCTCGAGACGAGCTACGGTTTAAGTGTGGGGGAGGTAAGATCAGGTAAGATATGAGCTGAGTATCTCATTGTTGGATTGAATGAAAAATCAGGAATCAAGTGGCAAACTTATGTGACAAAATCTTGAAGAATGAAAGTGCCGAGCTGAATTCAGAATTATTTTGTAAAAGGATCAGTGATGTAAGGTGAACAAATGGTAAAAATTCTTCAAGGATTGGTAAGTTCATTGGTAAAACTTGAAAGAACCAATTTAAAGGGGAGTGTACAGTGAGTTTTTGCAGCTAAACAGGAAGGAGATTAATATAACAAAGGTCAAGTTTTTATTGTGCAGTTTTTGTGCCAGAATTTTGAAAGGCTAAGAATTGAAGCTGCAGTGTAAGGAAATTCTGAATTGAAGCTGTTTTTTATGCCAAGAATTCAAAAGGGCTGAGAACGGAAAGGAAGTTAAGAAGATATACTTCAACTGAGAGTGAATGGATGTCTTTCTATGATTAAATCTAGGGGAGTAAGCTAAGATAGTTAGATTAAAAACAGCACATCTAACATTGAGTTTTCTGAATTTAAGTTGCTGAATTGTTTGGGAATGAGATTGTCTAACAGTTGAGATGAAATTGGAAGTGGTGGCCGGAATTCATTTATATAGCATTCTTTGTATCCATGTCTTCCACTTAAGCTAAATCTTTCTTGCTTTAGCTCCAAATCAATTTCTTATCTTTTCTTAGCTACACAAAATTTGCTCCATGATTCCTGATTTGCTCAAAGATTTTTGGAGAAAAAATTGATTCCAAATCACCGTTGATTTAGCTCCAAATCCGATCCGAAGGTACTGATGTTGATCTAGGGTCTGGATCTACTCTCATGTAGGTTGGATCGATCAGATCATCACTGGATGGCCCAGATCCGCCCAGTCTTAAATGAACAGTCCAAATTTATTCGGCTGGATCAATGGCTGAATGAACTCAGATCTGGATCAAAACTTCTGGATCTTCATAAATGGCTCAGATCTGCTCCCCATTAAGTTGGATCGGCCAGATCTTCAACGAATGGTCCAGATCTCTCCTATTCTTAATGAACGGCCCAAATCAACCCAAAGCTTGATCTTCTCGTTTAAATTCCGATCTGAGCCCAATTTCAGTCCAAATAGATCCAAATCCAAGATCGTTTGATGCCTACAAAATAAGAGTTAAATATTAGCATCAAATAACACCAAAAAATAATATGATTTGCAATTAAATCCAAAATCTATGCAATGCACAAAAAATGTAATGTAACCATGATTTAAACTATGAAACCAACATCAAAACCATGCATAAATGAATCAAAATAACACAGTAAAATTATGGTTATCAAATCCCCCACACTTAGTCTTGAACGTCCCGTGCAAGTAAAGAGAACTAAAATCCTACTTAAATGGCACCCCCTAAACAAATTCCTAAACATGATTAGAAAATAAAGAAAGTAAATCATCTAAGATTATCACATTCCAAAATCTCAAGCATTCATGGACTTAAAACTTTACTCTTGGTTAACCACATAATAATTTCCATCAATCATGAATAAATTGAAATTGATTTCACACTAAAAACCTCACAAGATAGAATTTTTGTGGCCCTCGTCCTATCTCACATGTAATCACAAAAATGGAGGGCACTCATGTTACTTGTGCTTCTTGAACTACCATATGCTTGCTTATCTTCTACTTTCTACCATGATCATGGATACAAACCATACTATGAAGGTTAATCATGGAAAAGAGAATGTAAGAGTGTGAATTAAGTGCAAATCAAAGCATAAGTAGAAAGAAAAGATAAGAAAAGGAAAAAAATTTGCTCAAAGAAATTTTTGGATGACATGATAAGAAATTTCTTCACCGTTCTCAAAGATAAGCTCCAAATCAATCTCAGCCGTCGGTTCAAATCTGAGATCTGTTTAAATGAGAAGCTACAGTATTCCAGCTTCTTCGTCGATTCCTCCGCGCTCAGCTCCGCGTCCCGGCGTTTTCTTCAGGATTTCGGCCCCATCCTCCTTCAGATCTACTTCTCAACGAGTCTAATTGGCGTTAGAGCTTCCATTCTTTTGCTTCTAGGCTCGGATCTTTTGCACGCGCCGGCGAACATCTCTCCGGAGCTCAGATCTGTTCGTATGTCCTCTGTTTCAGCCATCATCGGGGGAATTCTTCGGTGATAGTGGCTTGCCCTCTATCAGAGAGTATTGATCCAGAGAAATCGGATTCAAGATCTGCGAAATTTCGAGCTGTGCAGTTCCAATCTTCACCGGCTTTTCCAGGAAAGTTTTCCTTGGTGCTGGAAGAGATTGAATTGAGTTGAAGTTTTCATTCAATTAGCTTGTGTTGTAGCAAGGGAAGACTTGTTAGAGGAGTAGATTTGGATAGAGTTGGTTTAGATTTAGATTTTACAGTTTATTGTTTCTGCAAATTCTGTTTTCATGAGATATTGTTTTCATTTTTTTGAATTCCTGTTCTTTGAATCATTCAATTTCGTTTCTGCAATAAATTCTGTTGCATCTGTTTCTTTGACTAGAAATGGTTTAGATTCATATCCTGCAATTTATGAATTCCTGCATTATTGCTTTCTTAGATTTTGCTATTAACCTTCTTGTTTTCTAAATCTGAATTGTGTAGTTCTGATTTTGTTACTTTAGATTGCTTTTATGCAATTTAATTCCATTTTCTCTTTTATTGTTACAGTTTAAGTTTTAATTTCTGCAATTCCAGTTTAGTATCAAATTGCTGCACATGTCATTTCTGAAATCTTACTTCTGATATATCCCTTTTAGCTTCTTAGTCATAGATTATGTTATTTTTCCTTAGTTAGGATTTGATTACTGCTCAAGATCAGATTTATTAGTTGCATTTTAATTTGCAATCTAGGATGTGAAGCAAAACTGATCATTCCCATTTTATCAGAAGAAAACCTCAAAAGGAGAATAATGCTAGTCTAATTTCAAACATTCTACTATTAGTTTTCTTGTGAGATTCGACTTGGGACTCCATATTACACGAGATTTACTAAAGTTAATTGAGTCCTTAACTTTTATTAATTTGATGTGCCATGTGACATGAAAATGGCAAACACCAGGCGGCCGACGCCAGATCAATCCTGGACACCCGTGGTCGGAGTAGGGTTCGGGGCAGCGGCAAAAATGAGACCGGAGGAACGGCGATGGCCTCTGACGAAGGTCCGACCAGAGAGGGCGTCCGATCGGACAAGGTGGCTTCCGCTGTTGGGGCAGCCACAGGAGACGAAGTGCCCTCAGCGTTACCCACGGTCGAGGTGGCGGATCAAGAGTTATTTTTGTTGGAGTGTATACTGAAAGCCTAAGCTTTGTAAACATTCATTATGAATAAAGAATCACATTTGGTCTAATGATCTACATTTGTTTGTAGTTGTTCATTTAATTTATATTGTAGATAACATAGTATGTGGTGTCACATACAGAAGATGATGTTATCAGTACCTTATAAATTATAAACAGTAGCTCACGACCAGAATGGAAAGGAACAAACCATTAGAAAGTCGTAGTATAATTAGGTATTAGTTTATCTTGACTATATAATTACACTAGTACACTCAGAGTGTATTGAGTAGGACCATTTGAGGTCGTTCCTTTTATACTGACTTTATAAAGGAACAAAGACCTCAGTTATTATGGAAGTGTGTGCTCTTAATCCTAATATAATAACAAGCACATATGTTTGATATTTATTTCTTTAATTTATCAATGGGTGAGATTTAGTTCGATGAATCAATAAACCCGATAAATTGGGAAATGGTATCACTCATAGTGTGTGTGTTGTTGATTATAGAAGGAAACTGTGTCCTAGTGATACTAGGTTGATAATGTCCTCAAGAGGAGCTCATAAAGATTGTCATGTTAAACCCTGCAGGTGGACTTAGTCCGACATGATAATAAGGTTGAGTGGTACTACTCTTTGACTTAGATATTAATTAAATGAGTTGTCAGTAACTCACTTAATTAGTGGACATTCGATATCTTAAACACAGGGAGACTAACACTCATAATAAGAAGGAGCCCAAAATGTAATTTGGGATTGGTGCGGTAGTTCAATGATAGTTCTCTAGTGGAATGAATTATCATTGATAAAATTAAGTTGTGTGTTGGCGAACATGGGATGCTTAATTTTATCGGAGACCAAAACCAATTCCTCCTCTCGGTCCCTATCGTAGCCTCTTATTTATAAAGTACTATACCCACATATACCACCTTCTATACCCACCTAAAGGGGGCCGGCCAAGCTAGCTTGGGAACCAAGCTAGGGCCTAAGCTTGGGTTTAAGGTGGCCGGCCCTAGCTTGAACCCAAGCTAGTAGGGCCGGCCATAATTAATTAAAAGAAAATTTAATTTTAATGTTTATTATTATGTGGAAGATTTAATTTAAAGAGAATTAAAATTAAAATATCTCTCTTGTAAAAGATTTACAAAGATTAAAGAAAGAGATTAGATCTCTTTCCTTATTTGTAGATTGGAGAGATGTTTTATTTTCTCTTTAAAATTATTCACATGTTAATAAAATTAAAATTATAGATATTCCTTTTATTAACCATGAAGAGATTTTTAAAGAGAAATTTTATTTTTAAAATTTCCGGAAACAAATAAGGAAAGTTTTAATTGTTGATTGAAACTTGTCCAATTTGCTTCCTCTTGATGTGGCCGCCATTAGAGTTTATTTGGGAAATTTTATTTTATTTTCTCAAATAAATCATGTCAAGGAAATTAAGGAAATTTTATTGTAAATAAATTTCCTAATTTGCCTAGGCCAAGGAATATAAAAGAAGGGGTAGGGTGCCTTCATGAGAGACAACCTCTATTGTTTTCTCTCCCTTTTTCCTTGGTGTTGTGGCCGGCCATTACCCGCTCCCTCTCTTCCTCTTGTTGTGTCCGAATACTTCATCTGTCTTGGAGTTCTTGTGGTGGCGGATACTACTCGGAGAAGAAGAAGAAGAAGGAGAAAGCTAGCATCTCTTGGAGCTTGGTTAGTATTTTGATTTTCTTCTTTGGTAAAGTTCTTCCTTTGTGGCGAACCTTGCTTGGAGGAGAAGAAGGTGGTTGGTGGTTTCTCGTCTCGGAAGATCGTTGCCCACACAACGTCTGAGGTCAGAAGAGGAATACGGTAGAAGATCAAGAGGTTTTTCTACAAGGTATAACTAGTAATTTCTATTTCCGCATCATGCTAGTTATTTATGGAAATAATACCAAATACAAGAGGCTTACGTTCTAGAATTTGAATATGTTTTTAAGTTGTGTTCTTTTGTTTCTTTCTTTTCCTTGTGATTTGATTGCTCTCTTTGGTTAACCTAAAGTTATTTTAGGAAATTAAATATTAGCTTTCTATTAAAGGTTTTGTCTAGTCGGTGGTGGTTGCTCCCATATCCAAGAAGGTCATGTGCCTCGCCACGTCAAGACTGGGAACCTTTATGGAAATTAATATTTAATGGAATTAATAACTTAGGAGACTTGGGTCGAACGTGTTAAGTTCCGCAGGAGATCCAAGTCAAAACCTAAAAGAACAAATAGATTAAGTTTTGGATCAAACGTGTTAAGTTCCGCAGGCGATCCAAAATTTAATTTAAAAGAACACATGGTAGCTAGGAAAGGTTCAGACCTTTGTACAAAATTTTTATACAGTGGAACCTATAGGTTTTCCGAGTAGCAACCAACAATTGGTATCAGAGCTAGGGTTTTGCCTCTGTGTATTTGGTATTAGTTTAATTATGCACATGTCATACATAATTTAGGCAGGATAATAGTAGGATGTGCTAACTTTGTGGATGCAGGATCCAACTATTATGGCTTTTAATTATTATGTGTGTGATTGGACCCTTGGACATGTCAAGGGCAATTTATATGTGTGTGCATGATTGTATTAAAATACGGCAGGAGCTGTATTTAGTTTTATTAGGATCTTATTTTGATCTAGATACATGTACATTCCTTTTATGGAATATAGGATCAAAATGTAAAATTCTATTTATGTCGTGGATCGAATCTTGCAAGGCGTGGAACCTTCTAAGGACCGAGGCGCAGTGGAACTCGGAGCAAGATGTTAGATCCGATGGCGGTGGCCAAATATGGCAGCACTTCGGATGACAACACACGGAGGACAATTAAAGATAAAAGTCATAATAGTTGAAAATTAGATTTTCTATTTATTGCTTTTATATTGTCTGTGTGTGCATGTTAGTTTACAAGTTTAGTAGGCTAGCATAGTTAAAATTCCTCATTTATAAATAACTAAGTGGGAGGGATTTTAAGTAAATCTCATGGTCTCCATTCTTGGTTTGTAAGTGATGCAAACAAGCTTGTCTGAGTGCATTCCTCCATAACGGATGAGCTTGTTTGCGGATCACTAGACAGACTTCCATTTTGGATGACTATAGGAAGTTAATTAAGGCGTGTGATCTTCCCCAGCGGAAGGGCATAATCTTATTAATGGACTTAGTGTCAAGTAATGGTGTACACTTAGACACATCTAATAGTATCCTCCCCAACGGAGTCATTGCTATTATTTGTGTGACCAAATAATACCAACTATTAATTTTATTTGTCAAAATTTAGGTTGACAAGATAATAAAATTAATGGGTTAAAACCCTCCTTTTACAAATGTTGAATTTGTATCGTCCACACTAACGTGGCATACAAAATTCACGGTGTTTTAGGTGTTGGTTAATTTAAAATAGTATTGTTTGAGAATCAATATTATTCTAAATTTAGAGTTCGACCAAAAGTTATTTGTGATTCTTAGGATGTCTTTCAACCTTTGTCCATCATACTTCAACAAAATAGACTTCTGGACATAACTACATAGATTGAAAAGAAACACGGACATTGTTCTTCTTCTGAAAGCTATAAATTTATCTTGTTGAGTATTATGATGCACCCTCTGGTGAATCTACCCAGAGGAGATTGAATATCATAGGAAATGGATAAAGCGGATGAGATGGCGCGGTGTTACATTTTGGCTTCAATGTCAAATGTATTGCAACATCGGCATCAAGATTTACCAACGACTATGATATCATGAACAATCTCAAGGAACTCTTTGGTCATCGGGATAGGGCTTCAGGCAAGAAGCCATGAGAAAGATAATGACCACCATGCAAGAGGGTACTCCTGTAAGGGATCATATTCTAAAGATGATGGCTTATCTGAAGCGAAATAGAGATCCTTGGAGGAGAAATTGATGGAAACCCGGATCGATATGATCCTCCAAACGCTAAAAGTTTTGAGCAGTTCCGCTTGAACTATAATATGAATAAAGGATTTATTCATTAGGGGAACTACTGACACAAGCAGCAGAAGGGTTATTTCGTCACAATGCTCAAATTCACTATGTTGAAAATGGTTCTACTTCTAAACCGAAAGGAAGAAGAAGAAGAAACAAGCTGGTTCAAGAAAGAAAGTGAATAAATCTCACTAAAGTTGGAATGAAGAAGCAGAAGGGCAAGTGCTTCATCTGCAAGCGGTAGGACATTGGACTGTCCTCGTAAGAACCAAAACAAAGGTATATCTCATACTCTAGTTGTTGAAACATGTTTAGCGGTGTTATCTACCAGACCTGGCGGGAGCCACTGATCATGTCTGCAATTCCTTGCAGGGGTTCCAGGAAACCCGACGACTATCTGAAGGGGAGATTACTGTCTACATGGGCAATGCTACTAAGGTGGCAGCTGTTGCAGTGGGAGACGTCTACTTATCTTTTAGTAGAAATAGAAATTTGGTTTTAAGAAATTGTCTTTATGTACCCAGTTTTAGAAAGAATTTAATTTCAGTTTCTAAACTGTTTTTAGATGGATATTCAGTTTCTTTCAGTAACGATGTAGTTATTAAAAGAAATAAAGTGATTATCTGTTCTGGTGCATTAGTTGGCAATTTGTATATTTTAAATCCAAATTCTTCCACAAAGTAAAACATGGAAATTTATAATTCATCTTCTAATTCTAATAAGAGAAAAGAACCTTCAGAAATGAACCAAGCATATCTTTGGCATCTAAGGCTTGGTCATATTAACTTAAGTAGGATTCAGAGGCTTATAGCCGATGGACTTTTGAGTTCATTAGAGTTGGAAAATTTTCCAACTTGTGAATCTTGCTTAGAAGGAAAAATGACCAAGAGGCCGTTCAAGGCCAAGGGGTATAGAGCCAAAGAAGTGTTAGAGTTGGTTCACTCTGATTTGTGTGGTCCTATGTCTGTCCAGGCAAGAGGAGGTTTTGAATATTTTGTCTCTTTCATAGACGATTATTCAAGATATGGATACATTTACTTAATGCGCCACAAGTCCGAATGCTTTGACAAGTTCAAAGAATACAAGGCTGATGTGGAGAAACGATTAGGTAAAAGTATCAAGACACTACGATCTGATCGTGGTGGCGAATACCTCTTAGGAGAGTTTAGGAGTTACTTATCGAAGGGGATTCAATCCCAATTATGCGCACCTGGAACACCCCAGAATGGTGTAGCGAGCGAAGGAATAGGACTCTTATGGAGATGGTTAGATCGATGATGAGTTATTCAGAATTACCAAATTCGTTTTGGGGATATGCTCTGGAAACGGTAGTTTTTGAACTTAGTACCTTCTAAATCAGTTTCTTCTACTCCCATAGAATTGTGGAATGGCGAAAACCCAGTCTAAGACATATTCGGTTGGGGTAGTCCGGCACATGTCTTGAAACCAGATCTTGATAAGTTAGAATCTCGTCTGAAGTTCGCGTGTTTGTAGGATATCCCAAAGGAACGAAAGGTGGTTTATTTTATAGTCCTAAAGACGGAAGGTCATTGTTAGCACCAATGCCGATTTTTAGAAGAAGACTATATAATGGATCACAAGCCCGAGAGTAAAGTCGTTTTAGAAGAACTTAGAGGACATGTCTACTTCAGTTACCAACGGTACAAGATGAAGTACCACAAGACGCAACACGTGTCACATGATACACAACCACGCAGACGGTGCCTCGTCGTAGTGGGAGGGTTGTGAGGCACTGAAAGATTCATGTTTTGGGAGAGTCTTGGACTTGATCCGGGTAAACATGAACTGATCCCGGTCATATAATGAAGCACTCCAAGATATAGATCAGATCTTAGCAAAGACAATGAATTCGAAATAGAGTCCATGTACTCTAATAAGGTGCAGGAGCTTGTAGAACCACCGATGGTGTAAAAGCCGTTGGATGCAAGTGGATCTACAAAGGAAAAGAGGACGGACGGGAAGGTAGAAACCTTAAAGCTAGGCTTGTTGCGAAAGGTACACTCGGAAAGAGGGAAATATGGGAAACCTTTTCATCAGTAGCCATGCTTAAGTCTATCCGGATACTCTTATCCATTTTTCTCGTATGGATTATGAGATTTGGCAAATGGATGTCAAGACAACTTTCCTTAATGGAAGTCTTGAAGAGAACATCCATATGAAGCAACGGAAGGATTTATTGAAAAGGCAAAGAGCATCTAGTATGCAAGCTTAATCGGTCCATTTATGGATGAAGCAAACTTCAAGGTCTTGGAACATCCGGTTTAATGAAGTAATCGATCATATGGATTTATTCAAAGTCCGGATGAGTCTTGTGTATATAAAAGTGTAACGGAAGCGTGGTGGTATTTCTTGTACTATCGTAGATGATATTTTGTTAATTGGCAACAATGTCAAGGTATTATCGAGGCGTAAGGGTATGGTTGTCAAACAATTTGATATGAAGGACTTAGGAGAATGTGCACATTCTTGGGATCAAAGTTATAAGGGATCGCAAGAAAAGATGTCTGTCTCAAGCTTCATATAGATACAATCCTTGCTCGTTTTAGCATGCAAGACTCGAAAGGTTTCTTACCTTTTAGACATGGAGTAGCTCTATCTAAAGAGATGTCTCCAAAGACATCAAAGAGATAGAGGACATGAAAGCATTCCTTATGCTTCGGTGTAGGAAGCCTAATGTATGCAATCTTATGTACGAGACCCGATATCTGTTTTGTAGGCATGGTCAGTGAATATCGAGTAACCTGGACAAGGACATTGGGCTGCGGTAAAGCATATTAAAGTACACGAGAAGGACTAGGGATTATATGCTAGTTTACCAAGCGGATGATTTGCTCCCTGTGGGCAGATTCTGATTTTCAATGAGATAGGGACAATAGTAAGTCTACATCAGGCTATGTGTTTACTTTAGGAGGTGGAGCCATTTCATGGAGGAGTGTTAAGCAATGCGTTTTGGACTCAACCATGGAAGCGAGTAGTAGCAGCCTCGAGGCAGCTAAAGAAGCGATATGGCTCGGGAACTTTCTAATGGACTTAGATGTGATTCTGGTTTGCCCAAGATCATCACAATTTATTGTGATAATAGCGGTGCAATTGCAAACTCGAAGGAACCACGAGCTCATAAGGCGAGTAAACATATAAGCGCAAGTACCACCTGATACGAGATATCGTGAAGCGAGGAGAAGTTGTCATCGCCAAGATTGCATCAGCGGATAACCTGGCAGATCCTTTCACTAAGGCCCTTCCGGCGAAAGCTTTCGATCGGCATGTGGAGAGAATGGGAATCAGATGTATGGTAGAAGATATGGCAGCTTAGTCATTAGTATAAGTGGGAGATTGTTGGAGTGTATACTGAAAGCCTAAGCTTTGTAAACATTCATTATGAATAAAGAATCACATTTGGTCTAATGATCTACATTTGTTTGTAGTTGTTCATTTAATTTATATTGTAGATAACATAGTATGTGGTGTCACATACAGAAGATGATGTTATCAGTACCTTATAAATTATAAACAGTAGCTCACGACCAGAATGGAAAGGAACAAACCATTAGAAAGTCGTAGTATAATTAGGTATTAGTTTATCTTGACTATATAATTACACTAGTACACTCAGAGTGTATTGAGTAGGACCATTTGAGGTCGTTCCTTTTATACTGACTTTATAAAGGAACAAAGACCTCAGTTATTATGGAAGTGTGTGCTCTTAATCCTAATATAATAACAAGCACATATGTTTGATATTTATTTCTTTAATTTATCAATGGGTGAGATTTAGTTCGATGAATCAATAAACCCGATAAATTGGGAAATGGTATCACTCATAGTGTGTGTTGTTGATTATAGAAGGAAACTGTGTCCTAGTGATACTAGGTTGATAATGTCCTCAAGAGGAGCTCATAAAGATTGTCATGTTAAACCCTGCAGGTGGACTTAGTCCCATGATAATAAGGTTGAGTGGTACTACTCTTTGACTTAGATATTAATTAAATGAGTTGTCAGTAACTCACTTAATTAGTGGACATTCGATATCTTAAACACAGGAGACTAACACACTCATAATAAGAAGGAGCCCAAAATGTAATTTGGGATTGGTGCGGTAGTTCAATGATAGTTCTCTAATGGAATGAATTATCATTGATAAAATTAAGTTGTGTGTTCGGGCGAACATGGGATGCTTAATTTTATCGAGAGACCAAAACCAATTCCTCCTCTCGGTCCCTATCGTAGCCTCTTATTTATAAAGTACTATACCCACATATACCCACCTTCATACCCACCTAAAGGGGCGGCCAAGCTAGCTTGGGAACCAAGCTAGGGCGGCCTAAGCTTGAGTTTAAGGTGGCGGCCTAACAGACCCAAGCTAGTAGGGACATGTTAATAATTAAAGAAAATTTAATTTTAATGTTTATTATTATGTGGAAGATTTAATTTAAAGAGAATTAAAATTAAAATATCTCTCTTGTAAAAGATTTACAAAGATTAAAGAAAGATTAGATCTCTTTCCTTATTTGTAGATTGGAGAGATGTTTTATTTTCTCTTTAAAATTATTCACATGTTAATAAAATTAAAATTATAGATATTTCCTTTTATTAACCATGAAGAGATTTTTAAAGAGAAATTTTATTTTTAAAATTTCCGGAAACAAATAAGGAAAGTTTTAATTGTTGATTGAAACTTGTCCAATTTGCTTCCTCTTGATGTGGCCGACCATTAGAGTTTATTTGGGAAATTTTATTTTATTTTTCTCAAATAAATCATGTCAAGGAAATTAAGGAAATTTTATTGTAAATAAATTTCCTAATTTGCCTAGGCCAAGGAATATAAAAGAAGGGGTAGGGTGCCTTCATGAGAGACAACCTCTATTGTTTTCTCTCCCTTTTTCCTTGGTGTTGGCCATTACCCTCTCCCTCTCTTCCTCTTGTGGTGGCCGAATACTTCATCTTTCTTGGAGTTCTTGTGGTGGCCGGATACTACTCGGAGAAGAAGAAGAAGAAGGAGAGAAAGCTAGCATCTCTTGGAGCTTGGTTAGTATTTTGATTTTCTTCTTTGGTAAAGTTCTTCCTTTGTGGCCGAACCTTGCTTGGAGGAGAAGAAGGTGGTTGGTGGTTTCTCGTCTCGGAAGATCGTTGCCCACACAACGTCTGAGGTCAGAAGAGGAATACGGTAGAAGATCAAGAGGTTTTTCTACAAGGTATAACTAGTAATTTCTATTTCCGCATCATACTAGTTATTTATGGAAATAATACCAAATACAAGAGGCTTACGTTCTAGAATTTCGAATATGTTTTTTCGAAGTTGTGTTCTTTTGTTTCTTTCTTTTCCTTGTGATTTGATTGCTCTCTTTGGTTAACCTAAAGTTATTTTAGGAAATTAAATATTAGCTTTCTATTAAATGTTTTGTCTAGTCGGTGGTGGTTGCTCCCATATCCAAGAAGGCCATGTGCCTCGCCACGTCAGTACTGGGAACCTTTTATGGAAATTAATATTTAATGGAATTAATAACTTAAGGAGACTTGGGTCGAACGTGTTAAGTTCCGCAGGAGATCCAAGTCAAAACCTAAAAGAACAAATAGATTAAGTTTTGGATCAAACGTGTTAAGTTCCGCAGGCGATCCAAAATTTAATTTAAAAGAACACATGGTAGCTAGGAAAAGGTTCAGACCTTTGTACAAAATTTTTGTACAGTGGAACCTATAGGTTTTCCGAGTAGCAACCAACAATTTTCCGTATGGTGCCTCTTGTGCCTGATGAGTGGCAACCCCTCATCAAAAGATTCGATACCCTCGGTCTGAGCGGTGGGCTATGCTTCGAGAGTTGGGGTGGCACAGCAACTTCTTCGATGCTGGTCGTCTGAACGGCGGTAGGGGTCTCCCTGCTCTCGGCTTGCGTGCCTTCGTTGGAGCCGACCGGCGCCCGTCAAGGCTCGCCATTTCCTTGGCAGTAGCTGCTTCGATCTCGGCATCCTTCAGCTTCGTCAGGACGGCCACGCGCGCTCGCATCATAGTTTTGGCTGCAAGAGAGAAAAAGCAAATCAGTTAGACTCAAAGGAGAAGTGCCAAGAAATTTCATACCTAAGCCGTTCGAGAGCCTCGTGCGAATCGGACTCAGCCCGAAGATATACATGATGCCCTCGTGCAACAGCTTGTGGATATCGTATTTCTGACCGGCCAGCATGTTTGCGGCGTGAAGGTAATCCGGTCGGCTCTTATACTTCTTCAGGTCAAGAGGAGGTGGTAGTCCGACCTGCCATTGGGTCCGGAAGCTTGGCCGTTCGGGAAGTCGCATGAAGAAGAAATACTCATTCCAGTGTTTATTCGAAGTAGGTGTCTTATCAAAAAATACTAGAACGATCCGAGACTGAAAGAGATAGGTCCCGAGATCGGACTACTTGGGGTAGTAGAAATAATGAAAAATCTAAGGGGTTAAAGGGATGTCATGCAGCCAGAACAGGACGACAACACCGCACAGTAGATGAAAGGAATTGGATACTAGTTGGGGGAGAGGAACATAAAAGTAATTACAAACTTCAAGGATGAAAGGATGGATCAAGAAGCGAAGATCAGCCACAAACTGGTCTCGGAACAAGTAGATGGTGCCGGTCGGCGGGTAATGTGGCCAATCGGACGAAGAAGCCAGAATGATCTCATGGTCATAAGGGATGCCGAAGGCATTTCTAAGGCTTTCTGCATCGCCCGCATCAAACCTGATCTCCATGGTAGAATACCATAGCCCAGGCGATGGGTTCGACGACTGTGAAGAACTGACCATTGCCGGAAAACAAGAAAACAGGATCGATGAGAAGAAAGGCAGACACAGAACACAGTGGATAACGGAAAACAACTAAGTGACAAAAAGATTGAAGAACAGAAAGGAACAGGAGAGCTTACAAGAGAAGAAAAGGTCGCCGGAAATAGGAGCGGAGATCGTCGGAGCACTGGTCATGCAGAGGAACGCCGACAGCCTTCGTAAAAAACACAGGAGAAAGGCACCGACATCGCGGCTTTATAAAGCTTGAGCTCGGTTGACCGGGGTCGTCCGATCCAGGTCACGGAAGCCAGAGCGCAGATCCAGTCGTTGAATTCAAACTGCCAAACGTCACATCAACGTTTGTCGCTTCGGGCGTGCGATGACGGCGGTAGTGACACGTGGCACACGCCTATAGGGAAGCATTTAATGAACGCCATTAACAGGCGTGGGCGCATGCTCGACATTAATGGAGATGATTTGCACGAATTCCGAAGGGATTCGAATGATGTCAGCGTTGATCGCTCTCAGCCAAGGATAGAAACTGTAAACTTCTCCAAGTGCGAGTGGCGAAGTACCGAACGACCTCAAGGAGCAATCGCAGGGTCGTCCGACACCCTCGGGCAGACCGGTCTAGGTTCCAACCAGTATCACGGCCGATCGGCCAACCGATCTCAGACTAGCTCGTCGAGTCAGTCGGACTTGCAATCTCCTTCGACTAGACTTGAGGGGGAGACATGTGATCCGGTGATAAGGAGGGGCCTCGGTTAGCAGGGTGGTCAATGACAGGGTGGAGGTCAAAGTCAAGCTAGTCAACTTCTTGGTATTATCGTCCGATCGGGCAACCCCTCTTCCGACCGGGAGGAAGACATTAGCACAGCTCAGCTAGGTACTGAGCTTCCGACGCTCAGACAAACAAGGTATGTGTCAAGCGGCAAGCCCGCTCGGACTCATACTGACAAAACAATGACGACCGAGCAGACTACATTCGGACACAGCTCCGTTCTACATAGCAGCGAAGCCTGGACAGCGGATGCTGGCCAAGCGGCCATTCTACTCAGCCCGAGGACAAGATCGCCCGGACGATCGATAGATGGTCGAGCGGCTCTTCCGCTCGGCCTGTAACAGACAAAAGGAGGATCAGAGGATATCCTCCTGGGAACCCGTGCCACCGATAGACGGCATGCTTGGCAGCATGGTCAGACAGAAGATCGTATGATGGAAGCTTTCGTTGTCTTGTCAGAGATATGCTCGGGTCGTTAAGGTATAGTGTCAAGGACACTTTCCTGACACGTCTCTTCAGGGTATGCTTTGAGGAGTGTGCATGCATCGGGGAGCGTGCACGCGCTCCCAGGGAGTCCTATATAAAGACCCCCAAGCTTCGACTGAGGGATGCATAATCTCTACGGTAGTCACAGTTACTCTGTCAATTTGCTTCCTCGTTTCTTCTACATCACCGGTGTTTGACTTGAGCGTCGGAGGACCAATGCTGGAGAACCCCTCCCCGGCTCGGCACTGACGTTGCTGTGGTTACAGACTTCATTGACAAGGAGTCCACCACCCATCATCTGAAACGCTACATCCCTAATATACATTACCTCGACTCTCAGATATGATCAATTAAAAATTAAAAAGATCACAACTTGACAATTATTGCTCTTAAGTTTATCAAAAGAAATCAGAATTATCACTCATCCATGATTCTATTTCTCTTCCTTGGCATTACTACCATTTATTAGCTCAAAAGGCATGACTTAAATCAGTCCTCCGCGGGTTCTATTTTTTTTCTCAAAAAGAAGATAAACTTTGCTGATTCAATTTCCAATTTAATTCTTACAGCATTAACTTTCGAGCATATCTATGATATATTTGTAAGAATTTTTCTTTCAAATAAGGAAAATAATCAAAAGATATTGAGCTTATGAGTTGACCGCCATATACGCTTTCCGATTTAATTTGATGGTCAGTGAAAAACTTTCGTGAAACCAGATTGATCACCCCGAAATAGTCAATCAGACTAATTAAATTATCATTATTATTTTATTTTATTTTATTTTTATAATAAGAGTGCACTACCATCTCATTAGAAAACTATGTACAGTCATCTCTAGTCACTAAACTTTTCAACCAGTTAAAAGTAACAAAATAGTTAGGACTTAGAATGCATATAAGCCGGAGAGCGGACAATGTTAGGCTACAAGAAGCAGCCTCCCGGCACTTTTGCTTCCTTCACGTGCATCGCACACGACGACTGGGCCCACTCGAGCTTCCGTAGCCTGTCCCACCATCTCCACCGACGCCTAGTTCGCGCCGCCTCCGTCTCCTCCCTCAGCCGGCGATTCTCCGCCCGGAGAAGGGTCGCCTCCGCCTGCGCCTCCCTCTTCTCCTTCTCCCGACGCGCCATCGCCTCGAAGCACTCCCGGTTCCGAAGCTCCAGCCCGTAAATCTGTGCCTGAAGTCCCTCGATCTTCCGCCCCAGGAGGCACACCCGGTGATCCTCCCGCAGCTTCACCAACACCCTGGCCAGCTCCGCCGCCTGACGCCGCATGTACCCCAGCTCGGCTCCCATCACCCGAGCCTTCTCCTCGGCGGCCGCGGCAAGGAACCCCAGCCGCGCGTTCTCGCCCAGCAGCACCATCCGCTCCGCCTCCAGCACCTCCACCAAGCTCCCCTGCAGCTCGATCTTTCGCGACGACTCCGCCAGACGCCGCTCGGCTTCCGCCCCCTCCGCCTCCAGCATGTCCCGCTCCACCGCCGCGACCACAAACGTCGCCACGATCATGTCGAGGTCGGAAGCGACATTCGCGATTCCGAGTGCGGGGGGCGGGTCATGGAGCGGCTGAATGGGTAGTGGTTGAAAGGAGAGGGAGCTCTCGGCATCGGAGGCAGAGTCCGGGAGGTCGGGGTCGACGTCGACATCGATGTCGGAGGAGACGGAAGAAGCGCGACGCCGGTGCCGATGGCGGAGCGACTGAGAGTAGCGGTCGGCGAGGTAGAGGTAGCGGTGGTGGAGGTCGTGGAGCAGAGCCACCAGCTGAGGCCGCTTCTGGTAGTAGTTCTCAGCCCGCTCCGCGAACGAGTCGGACTCCGAGTTGTCCGGCAGCTTCACCGCCAGCGATTGCACTCTGTTCTCTATATCTGCACGGAGCCAATTTTTTCAAACCGAAATGAAATCTGATCGAAGAATTCGATCGTTCATTCATGTAAAAACGATGCCAAAAGAGTCAATAAATGAGTTAAATCACCAAAGCATGTCAGTTTTTGGTTGAACAGTGTAGATAAATTCCATTAATACATTTTATTTGTTTTGAAAGGGATTAAAAAAGAAAAATGAGAAGAATCTAGGCCAAGGATTTTTTGCTTTCAAAAGCGAAAAAAAAAATAGATCGATAGATCACTTGACTAAAACGTGCGAAGCAACATTATGAAATTTTAGACTACAAGTAGGCAGAAATTGCGGGTAGCAATTGCAATGACTAACTATAATGAGTTAGCCATATGCAGTAGAAAGCATGGACAAGAGGCTATTCTGTTTCTTTGCTTTTGCGTGCAATGTCTCACGAAAACATTTATTTTAACTTCAAATTCAAATCCAAAATAGAAGAAGAGATGGCATCCACCATAGAGCGTATCTTAGAAAGTTGGAAATACGTATCAATAATTTGTATACAATCTGTTCATGGAGATTCTTCCTGTTAGATGTGGCAATAATTCACTTCCCAAAATATATGAAAGCGCCAAGAACATAAAAATTTGTCTGAAAGATGAGCAGCGATAAAAGGCTGAGGAAAGCAGTGATTGCTCACCTGCAAGAGCCGCTCGAAGCCAAGCGGGGCACGAGGCGTGACAGCGCGTTGTCTTCGTCGTCGTCTCCATCTTACGGAGATTCGTGACCGTAGAAAGATCCGCGGCGAGCGCTCAAGATTTGCTCACTGCATCGTGACAAAACCAAAACGCGAGTTTGATTGAGAGTGACGAGGGATGGGCCGTACGTTGCAGACAATTGAAGCAGTAAGAAAAAACAAGCTTTCCATCAGGAAAAAAGATAACTTGTTGCGATGCCCGAGGTCTGCATCACCTTATTCTCATTGAGAGAGCAAGAGCTAGACGATGCGGCAAGCAACCGAGGCCATGTGACTGTCAAGCCACAGTATCATGAGAGGAAGAAACATTGCAGTTGGTAATAATTCAGTGCACTATTAATGAAATTAATTAGAATCACAGGAAAATGCTGAGCTTGTTAATGATCGGCCAACGTGATAGATACAATCTTCAGTTTTTTTTTCTGACGGCATTAAATAAAATCATTTAAGAAGCAGTAGCCTACTTACGCTATGTCAGTAACCTTTAAGTATGGCTTTAAGTTTACTAATGCTTCTACATTCTCTTCGATCGTCAAGAACTAGCAATGCTGCTCATGTTCCTACGGCCGCTCTTACATTTTTAGCTGGTTTTATCTTTTTACTTGATCTGTTTCGCAGCATTTAGGATGAGCAAGATGCATACATATCTAAATAAAAGGGGGGAAATCATGGAGAATGAGAGGGGAGAAAGGTTTACCTCTTTGAAGGATGAGGCTTCTGGTCGCCGGAGACGCTCTTCTTTACTGTTTACGGAGTGGCAGCTGAATGAGCAGGAGCGGGAACAGAGCATTGGCAGAGCAGAAGTGATGGGCTATTTATTTGGAGGTGCCAATTTGGTGAATATATTATAGTAAAAAATAAAAAAAACCATCATTCAGCAGCGGTGATTCGCTGTGGAAGGAGACTCAGATTTTGGTTGATCGAAATCAGATCTGCTCACGTTGGATTCTCTCATCGGTTTGATTTAGAATCGATCTGGCATCCAGAGTCGATGGGGTGCAGGGGATCGTCTGGAACTGGAGCGGGTATATTATATTCACGAAATTGCCACGGCCAGAAGTAGGGCAGCGTAGCCCACTGAGCCCCGGTAATGCAAGCTACATTAGCACGTGCATGCAAGGCCTTGTATTAGCGGAGTAACGTCTTCATGCGTTAATACCGGTATATTATTATTATTATTATTATTTTAATTTATAGATATTAATGTATTCAATAAATACACTAATATTATAATATAATAAAAAAATATATCCACGTTGGGAGAGAAAAAACTGTAAACACAATTTAGAATTTTATATTGAAGATGATCCTGTGAATCTGAGTTAGATGGATCATCGAATGAGGTAGATGAAAGGTTGACGGAGTTAAGTTATCCAGGAGGAGGTGTGCTGAGATGATTTTTTTGTTGATCAAGTCGTCAAAAGTTCTCTGATCAACGCTACCTACAGTCAGCAATCGGGTTGTCCCAATTCCTGATACCCCGAGACTCGAGGCAGATCCAATGAATATATGAATAACAGATTAATAACATAATAGTAAGATAAATGAAGGATGAGTACGAAAAACGTACCCTGGTACAGGGATACCCTCGGCTGGGACGCTGCTCGAGTTGTCGTGACTCGGAAGAGTAGATGAATGTGTCGAACGAGGAGCTGGATCTGACGACGCGGAGTCGAACACGGTGGCACGAAACGAAGGCGACCTCAGCACGCAGACCGAAATAAGATATCAGCTCACAAGCCGGGCTACAAATATCGGCACACAGACCGGATACAAATATCGACACGCAGATCGAGACATAAAACATAACACAAGTCTGGTCAAAACATAATGACAACGAGATCTCGGGGGCCCGATCGACATCATAGGCATACGACACTACGGATCGAGCGCCGGAGAACCGGACCAACGAATTTGAGGTGCCGACAGCGGCTCCAACAACTACGATGGCAGCGGGAAGAGAGGAAGAGGAGGGCGATGGGCTATCGGCACATGGCAGCATGAGTGAGAGAGAAAATGAGGGCTCTGGCGACATGCGTCTAAGCCGACGATAGCGGGAGGTGGCTGTGCGAGCGAGAGAGAAGAGGAAGGGCAGAGGTGGCGCGAGAAGGACCCTGCAGCGGCGAGACCCTCTGGCAAGGCAGCGCCGAATGGGGGTTGCGGCGGTGTCCCTTGCAGCTGTGGTGGCAGCGAGGAAGGAAAACGCAAGCTCTCCCTTTGTTCCTCTTAGCTGCGGAAGAAGAAGCCATCGCTGGTGTTTGCGTCGGTCTAACCGGCGACGACAGAGGCCTGAAGAGGAAGAAGGAAAAGAAGATGTTGTGGCCGGCGTCGTGAGGAGAAGGAAAAGGAAGGAGGAGATCGGCGGCGACGGCCGTTGCTCGAGGGTGGAGGTGAAAAAGGGAGCAGAGGGGAGCGGTCAGCATCAGCTAGGAGCGTGAGAGGGCTAGCGGCGGAGCAAAAACGAAGGAGCAACCCCCTTCCCCCAAATCTACGAAGTCTTCTTAAGCCCTAAACAGTGGAATGACCAAATTGCCCCTCCTCCCCTCCTAATTACTATTTTGCCATCAAGACATATCCGTATCACAAGATTCCCCCTCAAGTCTAGTCGAAGGAGGCGCAAGTCCGACTGACTAGACCAAGCCAACGTAAAACATAATCGCTATTGAATGCAAACTCATATCATTGGGCTTGTTTTATAACGTCGAACGAGTAGCTGCAAACGGCGAGCGCTCGGCAGAGCGATGAAAAGAATAAGTGCCGACCGAGCGACAAAAGCAATACCGAGTGAGTGTCGAAAGAACGATCTGGTGAATGTCGAGCGATATCGAGCAGACAGTCGAGAGATGCTGAGTAAAATGATCGAGCGACAATAAATCAATATCGAGCGACCGAAAAGTGTCAACCGAGTGATCGAGAATGTCGATCGAGTCAAATTGGCGAGCAGTGCCGAGCGCGCGATCGGGAGACAATAAATCACGACCGGACAATCGAAAAAATGTCGACCGAGCGATAGTAAATCACTACCAGGCAATAGAGAGAGTGATGGACAAGCAGAGTCGTGTGCGCGACCAAGAAAAATAGTGACCGAGCATCAATAAATCACGACCGGGGCAATAATGAGAATGATGGGTGAGCAAAGCCGTGAGCGCAATCGAGAAAAATACTGACCAAGTGTCAATAAATCGCGATCGGGCAATAGACAGAATGATGGACGAGCATAGCCGTGAGCGCGACCGAGAAAAATACTGACCGAGCGTCAATAAATCGTGACCGGATAATAGAGAGAATGATGGACGAGCAGAGCCGTGAGCGCGACCGAGAAAAATACTTACCAAGCGACAATAAATCACAACTGGACAATAGAGTGAATGATGGACGAGCAGAGCCGTGAGCGCGACCGAGAAAAATACTGACCGAGCGTCAATAAATCGTGACCAGACAATAGAGAGAATGATGGACGAGCAGAGTCGTGAGCGCGATTGAGAAAAATACTGATCGAGCGTCAATAAATCGCGACCGGGCAATAGAGAGAATGATGGACGAGCAGAGCCGTGAGCGCGACCGAGAAAAATACTGACCGGGCGTCAATAAATCTCGACCGGGCAATCGAGAATTACCGACCAGGAAATAATGAGAATGTTGAGCAGGTCGAAAGATGATGAACAAGTGGTGTCAAGCGCTCGATCGAAAAAATGTTAATCGAGCGTCAGTAATCGCAACCGGGTGATCGGAAAAATATCATACGGGCAATAGGGCGACTGTCGAGCAGGTTGAAAGATGATGGGCGAGCAAAGCCGTGAGCACGACCGAAAAAATGGCAATCAAGCGACAGTAAATCACGATCAGGAAATCAAAAAAATGTCGACCAAGAAGTAGAGAGAATGTTTATCGGGTAGAATAAGAATGGGCGAGCGATGTCGAGTGCCCAACTGAGAGAAACATTAAGTGATAGGTCGATCGACATAAAACGGGTAGCCGAGTGGTACCAGTGAATGGTCGAGCAAACGGCCAAGTAGCAGTGATGAGCGAAACATGAATGGCAAGTGTCGGGCAGAGCAGCGAGTGGAGCGAGTATGATGAGTGCTGGGCAGAGCTACAAGGGAGCGGCGAGTGTTGATCGAGCAACAGCGATGAGCGAAACGCGAATGATGAGTGCCGAGCAGAGTAGCGAGTGAAGTGAGTATGAAGAGTGTCGGGCAGAGCGACAAGTGAGCGGTGAGTGCCGACCGAGCAACAACGGTGAGCGAAACACGAATGATGAGTGCCGAGCAGAGCGACGGGTGAAGCGAGTATGAAGAGTGTCGGGTAAAGCGGCAAGCGAGCGGTGAGTGCCGATCGAGCAACAGCGGTGAGCGAAACACGAATGGTGAGTGCCGAGCAGAGCGACGGGTGAAGCGAGTATGATGAGTGTCGGGCAGAGCGGCAAGTGGGGCGAGTATGATGAGTGACGGGCAAACCGGCAAGTGAGCGATGAGCACTGACCGAGAGGTCGTCAGGCGTGAGAGCATGCTTACTTATAACTCACACTGGGACGAGAGTCTGGAATCCCGACAGGAAGGTCGTTGGTCATGAGAGTGGGCTCACTTATAACTCGCACTAGGACGAGAGTCTGGAATCTCGACTGAGAGTTCGTTGGGCGTGAGAGCAGGCTCACTTATAACTCGCACTGGGGCGAGAGTCTGGATGCGTGAGAGTATGCTCACTTATAACTCACACTGAGGCGAGAGTCTGGGACACCGACCGGGAGGTCGTTGGGCGTGAGAGCATGCTCACTTATAACTCGCACTGAGGCGAGAGTCTGGGACACTAACCGGGAGGTCGTTGGAAATGAGAGCATGCTCACTTATAACTCGCACTAGGGCGAGAGTCTAGAGACATAAGAGCATGCTCATTTATAACTTGCACTAGGACGAGAGTCTAGATCCCGACTGGAAGGTCGTTAGTTGTGAGAGCAGACTCACTTATAACTCGCACTAGGGCGAGAGTCTGGAATCCCGATCGGAAGGTCGTTGGTCGTGAGAGCATGCTCACTTATTGTTGGTGCAATATTCCTAGGTCAAGGTTGACTAGTTTGATTGGGCTTGAAGTGAGTCAAGCTCGAGTCTTGATGATTTGATTTCGATGTTTGACAATACTGTAGACAACACATGAACATTGCAGGTGCAATTGTTCATGTGGGAAGATTGTGAAGAAAAGTCAAGTAGGTCAAGGTTGACTGGATACTTGACTGAAAATCCTAGTGAGTGAAGCTAGGTGAAAGTCCTGGTGAGTGAAGCCAGGCAAAAGGAAACCCTAATGAGTGAAGCTAGGTGAAAGTCCTGGTGAGTGAAGCCAGGCAGATGAGAAGACCTAGTGAGTGAAGCTAGGCAGAAGGGAAATCCTGGTGAGTGAAGTCAGGTGAAAGTCCTGGTGAGTGAAACCAGACAGATGAGAAGACCTAGTGAGTGAAGCTAGGCAGAAGGGAAATCCTGGTGAGTGAAGCCAGGTGGAAGTCCTGGTGAGTGAAGCCAGGCACGGGGAAATCCAGATGGGTCAAGGTTGACCAGACATCTGGTGAAAGTCCAAGTAGGTCAAAAGGATTGACCGGATACTTGGCAAAAGGAGAAAAGTCTAAGTGGGTCAAAGGGATTGACCATACACTTGGTGAGAGAGTCCTAGCTGGTCAAGGGTGACCGGATGCTAGGTTGTATGTACCAACAAGTCATGGTTGACTGGATGTTGGTTTAGGGTCTTTGGACTTGCTTTTGGGCAAAAACCAAGATCTGGATTGATCAGCTGATTGATCCAGCAGATCTGGATCGATCCAGCAGATCTGAATCGATCAGCTGATCGATTGGATCATGCCCAATCGATCAGCTGATCGATCGGGTGAGTCCCCACGAACAGAACCCATTTGGATCGATCCACGGATCGATCCAAAGGTCCCAATCGATCAGTGGATCTATTGGGAGCTACTGTTTGTGCTCGATAAGCCCTAGATCGATCATCCGATCGATCCAGGCTCTTCCAGAGAGAACAGAAGCACTCTGGATCGATCGGTTGATCGATCCAAAGCCTCCCCGATCAATTGGGAGCAATCCAATCGATCGGGATCCGACCGTTGGCGTCGTATTTAGCTGCAGGCGAGTGTTTCCTTCAGTAGAACTTCACCGATTCATCTCAGATCACTTCAGCGCTTCCATAGCTTCTCCACAAAGATCAGATCGCCAGTTCTTGAAGGTTCTTGGAGGTTTTCCAAGTCAAGAGGCGGATCTACAGCTGAATAAGAAAGCTAGGGTTAGGGTTTCTATACTCATTGTAAGCTTTTGCTTGTATTTGTGTATCCTTTCCCTTTCTTCTTGTAGTGTGAACTTGTAGGGCTTCTCCGCCTTCGGTAGTTACCGAAAAGGAGTGTTTATTAGTGGAGGTGTGTGTGTGCGTTGATCCTTGGACTAGTCACCTCTTGTGAGGTGGATACCAAGTAAAATCCCAAGTGTTAGCGTTGTATGTTTTTGTTTCTTGTATTTCCGCTGCATATCTTCGAAGAAACAAGCAACGTCAAGCACCGAGCACGCGCCGAACTATTCACCCCCCCTCTAGCTACATTTTGGTCCCAACAAGTGGTATCAGAGCAAGATCGCTCTTCACCGGAATTATCGCTGGAAGGGGCAAATAAAACAAACAAAGCTAGAGGGTGAAGAAGTTGGAGCAAATTCATCAAAGTCAAAGAATTCAAGAAACTCAACTTCAAGATGCAATTCCAAGATGGACTTGGATTTGACACACGGGTGCCTCCACCATTCACAATGACAAGCTTCGATCTTTGGAGATCAAGAATCGAAAATTTCTTGATGGTGGAGATAGAGCAATGGTTTGCTCTTATGGAAGGCTTCGAAGCTCCAACAAACTCCAAGGGCAATGATCCTGTCCGAACACTGAATCGATGGACGCTGGGCATGTGGCGCTCTTCGAATCGATGACGTAGACCTCTGACCGGCTGTACGGAGCTCCGGCGAACCTGCAAAGAAGTCGGGCTGGGAAGGGGTTCCCGACGACGACCCTCCGACGCTCAAGTCAGGCAAGAGGAAACGAAGGAAGTGGCTTCGAAAATGAAAGATCGCGTACCTCCGGCGAAGTATGAGGACCCTTATATAGAGTTATGAGGGGGCTGATGCACACATACCGAGGCAAATACGTGTCCTCTTACCATACCTCAGTATGGGCTTGTCAGAGGAGCTTGCCTGACACCATACCGCTACAGTCCGAGCATCTCTCTGATGGGACGTCAGAACCTTCTGTCGTAAGGTTCAACATAGGGCTTTGTCACTGGACATGCTTGTTGTCAGAAGATGTTTCCCGATGTTGCCCTTGCCCTTTTGTCTCTTCTGCTCCTGCGCCGAGCGTTCGGCCGCTCGGCAGTCCCATCGCGTCCGACCGGACGTAGGTACGGATCTACTCGGGAGATTCCAGGTCGGGTGCTCGGGTGCCCGGATGAAACTATTCACAACATTACTGCTTTATGCCTCGGCCGAGCGGGCTGCTTATACCCGCTCGGCCCGGCGACCTGGCTTACCATGAGCGTCGGAGACCCGACTCCCCGTCGGGTTATCTTCGCTTCTGCTTATACCCCGTTCGGCCGGTCGGCCCCCCTTTTCCGGTCGGCCTTTTGACTTTTGACCTCCACGTGGCATTGACTTCCCTCAAGGGGGGTCCCCCGTCCTTACTGCCGGATCACTTGCCTCCCCTTCAAGTCTAGTCGAAGGAGGCGATTAGTCCGACTGACTGGACTATTAGTTGCACCGAGCGGCGTCTCCGTGAAACTATCTTCCGCTCGACCACCACGTGGGTAGCTACGACGTTCAGTCAACGGCCACATTCCTCGGATCTCTTCGGAATTTGCGCCAATCTTCGATATTAAGGTCGGGCACGCGCTCTGTGCCTCGTTAAGGCGCTCATTAAATGCTCCCCCGTGATGTAATGCCACGTGGCCTTGCTATCATCATCGTACGGCGGTGGCGCCGCGGGTGACGAGACCGAGGTGGTTCGAAATGGACGGCACGATGCGTGCTCCTATTCTCGCGACCTGGATCCGACGGTGGAGGCCGCTCGGGCTCCCCCCTATAAAGGCTTCTCTTCTTTCCTTCGCCTCACTTCTGCCCTCGCATGCCCCCCAGTTCCTTTTCCTCAGCGCTCCAGCGATCCTGCTCCTGTTCTCCGACGATCTCCGGTGTTTTTCCCTCGATCCTCCTCTTCGTTGTAAGGCTCTCCTTCCTTCTCCTTTTGGTTCTTGTGTTTTCTTTGCATTTCTTTCCAGAGTTTTGGTCCTCGGGGCACTGTTTCATTTGCTGTCTTCTTTCTTCTATCCTCTACTTTTCTTCGCCTTTTTTGATTTCGTCCGTTCGGACAACGGCCCATTCCTCTCAATCCCAAGACCAAACTCTCGGCCCGTGATATGTTACCATGGAGTCACGCTTCGATCGGTGTGACGCCGATATTCTGATAAATAACTTTGACATCTCTTCCGACCTCGAAATTATCTTACTCACTCCCTCCGCTCGGCCACACAAACCGCCGCGCGGAGCCTTTTGTGTTTTCCGCGACCAGTTCACTGCCGGTCTGTGACTTCCCATTCATCCCTTCATCTTTGAAGTTTGTAATTTTTTCGACATTCCGCTCGGAAGCCTAGTCCCCAACACTTTCCGCCTTCTATGCGGCGTTGTCGTCCTATTCAAAATCCATAACATTCCCCTCCGACCGGAGGTTTTCTACTATTTCTACTACCCTAATCAGTCTGAGTCGTGCACTTACATGTTCCAGGCTCGACCCGATTTAGTTTTTTTCAATAAACTACCTTCTTCCAATAAGCATTGGAAAGAATTTTACTTTTATATTCGCCTTCCCGAGCGGACCCCCTTCCGAACCCAATGGCAGACCGGACCGCCAGTCTCCCCTGAGCTCAAAAGGTTCAAGACCCGACCGGACTATCTTCATGCTGCCAACATGCTGGTCGGTCTGAGGGTCGACATCAACAAGTTCTTACCAGAAGGGGTGATGTACATATTCGGCCTGAGTCCGATCAGGACCCCCCTCCCGAGCGGCTTCGGTAAGAATCTTACTTGTACATTTGCCTTGATTGCTAACTGATTTTCTTCTTTTTCCTTTGCAGCGAACATTGCCATGGAGTCGGTGATGGCTGGTATTTTGAAAAGGAAGGCGGCGGCGCTCGAGGCCGCGGCGGCCAAAGAGATGGAGACGCTTGGCATCCAGCTGGTCAGCTCTAATGAAGAAGAGAGCGAGACAAATGCTGGGGAGTCGGCCGCTCAGGCTTCTCTCCTGGAGTTAGCGGCTGGCACAACTGCTAGTCGAGAGCCTTCCGTCCGGGAGGAAGGCTCGGCTCAAGAGGAAGAGCGCCCCCCCCCCCCCCCGACAAAAGCGGCGCCGCACGGAGACACCACACCGCTCGGCTACATCTGCGGTCCATCCTTCTAAGCGGACCACCACTGATTCTCGAGGCAAAGCTCCAGCGGTCGAGGCGATATCGTCCAATCGGACCCCATCGCAATTGGACGCGTCGGCAGACCCTCTTGAGGTCGTTCCAGTCAGCGTCCTTCCGCCCGCTCCCCGCCAAGTCCAGTGTTCAACAATTTTGTCCCAGTTCTCTGCGCCGGTTTCTGATCCTTCTCCGGCTTCCGCCCAGACGACCCCCGGTCGGCGCCGCATCGTCCGGGTCTCCCTGCATCTCCCCACCGAGGAATTAATGCCCGAAGTCGATCGGCCTACCGCGCCCGAGAACACGATCACCTTGAAGGGGCCTCTAGCCGAAATGTGGGCCGACGCCCGGGCGCGCGTGGCGATGATTCCACTCAGCAACTTGGCCAATAGCCACATGCAACAGGCCACCGGGGTAAGTGCATTTTCTTCCTAAGCTTTTTATGCATTCTTTCCGATCGGCCCTTAATAATTCTCGTTTATGCCAGAGATGGGTGGAGGAAATTGCGGTCTCCAATCGCCTGGCGATGGTGGACGAGGAGCTAAAAAGGTTAAGGAGCTCGGGTGACGCTCCTTCCCAAGGCCCATCATATGCTGAGCTGCAGAAGGAGCTTAAAAAGACCCAAAATCTGTTGGAGGCCGAATGGAAGAAGACGGCTGACCAGGCTCATAATCTGGCCGAACTTGATCACCTGAATAAATCATTGGATCGCAAGATAAGCCTGGTGACCGAGCGGAAGAAGACATTCACGAAGTACTTTGCATAGCTAGTCCGCTCAGCTGAATATATCCTGTTTTGCAAACGGGATTTCCGCCGGACATTCACGAAGTACTTTTGGTTATTTGACCGATTAGCCAAATGACTTAAAAAGTTACCTCTTTATTGTCTTCTTCTGGCCGGAGGGTTTATAGTCGCCGGCACGACTCTTGATTTTTAAAGTCGGAGCTCGACGGTCTTCCGGTCGGAGGGTTTATAGTCGCCGGCACATCGGAGCTCGACTGTCTTCCGGCCGAAGGGTTTATAGTCGCCGGCGCGACTCTCGATTTTTAACGTCGGAGCTCGACGGTCTTCCGGCCGGAGGGTTTCTAGTCGCCGGCGCGACTCTCGATTTTTAACGTCGGAGCTCGACGGTCTTCCGGCCGGAGGGTTTATAGTCGCCGGCGCGACTCTCGATTTTTAACGTCGGAGCTCGACGGTCTTCCGGCCGGAGGGTTTATAGTCGCCAGCGCGACTCTCGATTTTTAACGTCGGAGCTCGACGGTCTTCCGGCCGGAGGGTTTATAGTCGCTGGCGCGACTCGATTATTAACGTCGGAGCTCGACGGTCTTCCGGCCGGAGGGTTTATAGTCGCCGGCGCGACTCTCGATTTTTAACGTCGGAGCTCGACGGTCTTCCGGCCGGAGGGTTTATAGTCGCCGGCGCGACTCTCGATTTTTAACGTCGGAGCTCGACGGTCTTCCGGCCGGAGGGTTTATAGTCGCCGGCGCGACTCTCGATTTTTAACGTCGGAGCTCGACGGTCTTCCGGCCGGAGGGTTTATAGTCGCCGGCGTGACTCTCGATTTTTAACGTCGGAGCTCGACGGTCTTCCGGCCGGAGGGTTTATAGTCGCCGGCGCGACTCTCCATTTTTAACGTCGGAGCTCGACGGTCTTCCGGCCGGAGGGTTTATAGTCGCCGGCGCGACTCTCGATTTTTAACGTCGAGCTTGACGGCCTTTAAGGCTAATTTCAACACTGTCGTTCGGCGAAGATTGCCAAATGCGTTTATCATTTTGCTTCCTGCATTAAAAGAACACAGGCGACCAAGAGATACATAAAATGAATTACATCAGCGCACCTATCACCCAGCTCGGTACGGCTGGAGATGATTTGCGCTCCATGGCCGATCCAGCCGCCGTCCGTCTTCATCTTCCAAATAATAAGCACCCGAGCAGAGCTTTTCGATGACTTTGAAGGGACCCGCCCAAGGAGCCTCCAGCTTGCCAACGTCGCCGACCGGCTTTACTTTCTTCCATACTAAGTCGCCTACTTGGAATGCTCTGGGGATTACACGTCGGTTGTAGTTTTTCTTCATCCTCTGCCGGTACGCCATCAGCCAGACGGCCGCCTTATCTCGGTCTTCGTCGATCAAGTCTAACTCCATGTTCCTCTGCTCGGCGTTGTCATCATCATAGTTCTGGATCCGGACGGACTCGACGCCGACTTCAATCGAGATAACCGCTTCGCCTCCGTACACTAAATGGAAAGGCGTGACGCCCGTTCCCTCCTTTGGGGTCGTGCGGATAGCCCATAAGACGTCTGTCAGCTCGTCCACCCAACATCCTCCTATGTGGTCCAATCGGGCTCGAAGAATTCTGAGTATTTCTCTGTTGGTTACTTCCGCTTGGCCATTACTCTGGGGATACGCCACGGAAGTGAAGTGTTTCTCAATGCCATAACTTTTGCACCATTCTTTGAGCTGCTTCTCGACGAACTGCCGCCCGTTATCAGATACCAGTCGACGAGGAATGCCGAACTGACATATTATATGCTGCCAGATAAACTTTTTGACCATTTGCTCTGTGATCTTCGCCAGCGGCTCGACCTCCACCCATTTGGAAAAGTAGTCGACCGCCACCAGTAAAAACTTCCGCTGACCGGTCGCCATAGGGAACAAACCCACGATATCCATTCCCCACTGATCGAACAGACAGGAAACTGTAGATGCCTTCATTTCCTCCGCCGGTCGGTGGGAGACGTTGTGGAACTTCTGACAGGAAAGGCACGTCGCGACGGTCCGAGCGGCGTCTGCCTGCAGGGTTGGCCAAAAATATCCGGCCAACAAGATCTTCTTGGCCAGCGATCGTCCGCCCGGATGTCCTCCACACGATCCTTGGTGCACTACCTGGAGGATATACTCTGCGTCTTCCGAGCTCACACACTTCAAAAGTGGGCGGGAGAAAGCCTTCTTGTAGAGTTGATCCCCAACAAGTGTGAACCGACCGGCTCTCCTCCTCAATAGTTGGGATGCCTCCCGATCGGACGGTGTCACACCCGAGCGGAGAAACTCTATGATGGTTGTCCTCCAATCGCTCAAAAACTCGAGGCCCTCCATCCGATCGATATGCGCCACCAGGGATACTTGTTCAATTGACTGTTGTATGACGACCGGTGATATTGAACTTGCAAGTTTGGCTAACTCATCTGCAGCCTGGTTCTTTGCTCGGGGTATCTTCTGGATAATGACCTCTCTGAAGTTGACCTTGAGCTTTTCGAAAGCTTCAGCGTAAAGCTTGAGCCGAGCATTGTTAATCTCAAAAGTGCCCGAGAGTTGCTGAGCGGCCAACTGGGAGTCCGAATGGATTGTCACCCGACCGGCTCCTACATGGCGGGCTGCCTGCAAGCCGGCTATGAGGGCTTCATACTCCGCTTCGTTGTTTGTGGCTCTGTATTCCAGCCGGATGGATAGATGCATCCGTTCTTCTTGTGGAGAGGGCAATAACACCCCAATTCCGCTTCCGAGCCGAGTGGACGACCCATCCACAAAAATTTTCCACATAGCTTCGGGCTCGGGCTTTTGCACCTCGGTAACAAAATCTGCCAAGGACTGCGCCTTTATCGCCGACCGGGGTTGATATTGAATATCAAACTCACTCAACTCCGTCGTCCACTTGATGAGTCATCCGGACGCTTCTGGGTTCAGCAGCACTCTCCCCAATGGGCTATTCGTCCGGACGATAATTGTATGTGCTAGGAAATAAGGACGAAGTCTTCGAGCGGCGAGGACCAAAGCAAAAGCCAGCTTCTCGAGTCCGGTGTAGCGAGATTCAGCATCTTTAAAATATGGCTTAAGAAATACACGGGTTCTTCTCCGCTCGCCCTTACTAATGCCGAGCCTATTGCCTGCTCGGTTGAAGATAAATAGATATAAAGTGGCTCACCTACAGCTGGCTTGGCTAGTACGGGCAAAGAGTTCAGGTAAGTCTTCAGTTCTTCAAACGCCCGATCGCATTCTTCGTCCCAATGGAACTTCGTAGCTTTGCGCAGGATCTTGAAAAAAGGGAGGCTCCGGTCGGCCGTCTTGGAGATGAATCTGGACAACGCAGTTATCCGACCGGTCAGTCGCTGTACTTCCCTCAGATTCCTTGGGGGAGGCATATCTTGCAACGCTTTGACCTTGCTGGGATTTGCCTCTATTCCCCGCTCGGTCACTATATAGCCCAGAAAACGTCCGCCTTTTGCTCCGAACAAACACTTCTGAGGGTTCAGCTTAACTCCATACTTCCTCAGCGTTCGGAAAGTCTCCTCCATGTCTTTAAAGAGATCGGCCGCTCGGGCGGATTTGATGAGAATATCATCCACATACACCTCCAAATTTTGTCCGATCTGCTCTTTGAACACTTTGTTCATCAAGCGCTGGTAAGTTGCTCCCGCGTTCTTCAGTCCGAACGGCATCACATTGTGTTGGTGCGGGAAGCATCCGACGATCGAACCTGAGTTTTGATAATGGCAAAGGATTCAAAGTTAAGATATGTGGTGATCTAACAAGGTTCATGGAGCTTGCAGGAAAGTCCTAAGGGATACTTAGGCAAAAGTCCTAGTTACGGCTAGGCAGGTGAAAAACCTAGGGGGTGGTAACCCTAAGTCCTAGGGGGAGGTAACCCTAGGTGGAGGAAAAGCCTAAGGGGCGGCAACCTTAGGTCCTAGGGGGTGGTAACCCTAGGTGGAGGAAAATCCTAAGGGGCGGTAACCTTAGGTCCTAGGGGGTGGTAACCCTAGGTGGAGAAAAATCCTAGGGGGTGGTAACCCTAGGCGGAAAGTCCAGTCGGTCTGAAGGACCGGACTGGCATCAGGTAAATTTCCTGAGTGGAGTAGGTGAGGACGCATTCCTCGTAGAGGGAATAGTAGGCATCGGGTCGACCTAGGGTTTCTGGTCAGAAACCCGAAGTCAGACCCGGACAGTTCGAAGGCTGTCAATTCATTTGTTTATATATTATCTTTTGTGTTCTAACTCTGTTTTCCAGGAAACTAACACTTTTGTACAGGGTTAGTACTGACCGGGATCGGTCGACCGAACCTTGGGATCGGTCGACCGAACCTTCAAGCTACCAGATCAGATCTCCAGAAGTTGGACCGGGTTCGACCAGGGATCGGTCGACCGGACCTCGGGATCGGTCGACCGAACCTGGGATAGGTGTCGACTTGATCAAGCCGAGGTGTGCGGGTCAGAGGAGACTGATCGGTCGACCGAACCTTGGGATCAGTCGACCGATCCCAGGGATAAAGTTTGACCAGATCGAAGCGGAGCGACGGATGGACGGATCAGATGCGGTGGAGATCATCTGATCGGTCGACCGAACGTGGGGATCGGTCGACCGATTCGCTTCGGGTCAAATCTGATCCCGAGACTTGGGGATCTGGATCAGACCTTGCAGAGCTATAAAAAGGGGCCTCGAGGTGCAGCTCAAAACATCAAATTCCGAACAGAAGTCTTGTGCTCTCGTGTGCTCCGTACGCTTCAACAACGCTTTGCTGCAACAACGAAATGAACCTCCAACGCTCTTCTACTTTCTTGTTCGTTGGTGAAACTTTCTTATTTGCACTTAACTGTAATTGCTTCTAGCTTGTAATAGTTCGAATTTATAGTTGTTGCCCACCGAAAGCGGTCAAGGACCGCGGGCCTTCGAGTAGGAGTCGAGATAGGCTCCAAACGAAGTAAAACACTCGTGTCTTGTGTGTTTTCATTTACTTTCCGCTGCACTTATAATCTGTGTTTTAAATCGCTAAAAATAGCCACGAGCGCTATTCACCCCCCCTCTAGCGCTTTCGATCCATCAATTGGTATCAGAGCGGGGTCATTTTGAATCGGTGCAACCACCATTCAAAATAATTTGTCGTGGTATTTTCAGTTTTTTTTCGGAGTCAATTAGAATTTGGCTTTATAGCTATATTCTAATTATTTTCTCGATTCGGCTTTCTGCTCGAGGTTGGTGCAACACCACCCGAGTTCGTGATCTATTTTTTTTTATACCGCACTACTAATCCAGGACCAAGTCCTGGGATTTTCTTGTCGTTTATTTGTTTTATATAGTTGATCTAAATGACCCTTCAAGAAGGCTACAGTACAACCCATCCCCCGCTATTCACCGGAGACGACTTCGGGTACTGGAAGGGTCGGATGGAGGCATATCTCCAGACTCATTTTGAAGTCTGGATGATTGTCAAAACCGGACTCCAACTACCAACTGATAGCGCCGGCAAACCACTACCCTATGAGGACTGGGACGCATCTCTGATTAAGAAGGTGGAAGCTAATGCCAAGGCGACTTGCACCCTCCAGTGTGGTCTATCAAAAGAAGAACTCAACCGCGTCGGCCCCTTCAGCAGTGCCAAGGAGCTGTGGGAGAAGCTCATTGAACTTCACGAAGGGACATCCGACACCAAAGTAAGTAAAAGAGACTTAATTTTCAATAAATTATTTAATATCAAACTGCAGGAAGGTGAGACAGCTGCCCAACTCCATGCCCGGATTCAAGATCTGCTCAACGGTCTTCATGCAATTAGACAGAAGGTAGACAACCGGGACATCATAAGGTATTCTTTAAACGCCTTTCCAAGGAACACCTTGTGGGCATCCATGGTAGATGCCTACAAGGTTTCTAAGGACTTATCTACCATTAAGTTAGATGAACTGTTTGCAGAATTCGAACTTCATGAACAGACTAATGCACGCCCGACCGAGAAAGGGTTGGCTTTGGTTGCAGGAACAGGGAAAGTACGCGAATCAAAGATAAAGCGCAGAACCGAACCTGACTCAGAAGAAGAAGAACCAGATTCGGAAGACGATGACGAGCTTACAACCGAAATAGTCAACCTGGTAAAGAAACTTTACAAAAAGAAGGGCTTCAACAAAAAGGATGTCAGAAAGGTCATCCAGTCCAAAGACGCCCAATCAAGCTCGAAGGCCAAATTCGAAGTGACCTGCTACGGGTGCAATCAGAAGGGGCACATCAAGGCAAACTGCCCGAACCAAAAAGATCCAAAGAAACCAAGGAGGAAGAAGGCCTTGAAAGCAACGTGGGACGAGTCTTCTTCCGAGGAATCCGACGACGAAGAACTTGAGCAGACGAATTTTCTCGCATTGACAGCTCGGGACTACACCAACGAATAGGAAGCCGAGTCTGAGAGAAGCCACGGATCCACATCCGTTTCCGAAGGGCCAAACCCCTCTGTAAGTACAAACCGATTATATAGCTTGATTAATTATTTAATGCATAAAGTAGCTAAGTCCAAAATTCGAATCAAGTCGCTTCTGAAGGAGGTAATACTCCTTAAAGAAACGGATAATAACGAATCCTTGACTGATCCAGTTCAGACTGGAACCTCAACTGAAGTTCAAAAACTTGAGGAAGAGAATTCCAATATGAAAAGTCAAATCAAAGATTTGAAGGCAACGTTAGAACGATTTTCCTTAGGATCCAAGAATCTTGACTTGATTCTTGGAACACAAAGGGCAATCTACAATCGAACTGGACTAGGATATAAATCGAAAAAGAAGTATAAATCTTATTTATCTCTAATACAAAGAACAAATAGAAAAATGGTCCAAGCATGGGTTGCCAAGTCCAACCTGATTAATCAAGTTGGACTCGGACAGTATTGGGTTCCTAAGGATCAAATACATTACCTCGATAGACCATATCGAGGCTATGATCCAGGGGGAGCTAGAAGGAAAACGATTAAAATAAAACTAAATTAAAATTTTGAAATTAAAATTAAAAATTAACTTAAAATTCGAAATTAAACTTAACATTCTAAATTCAATTGAAAATAGAAGGAGGATCCAGAATAGTTGGCACCCGCAACTAAACTACCCGACTGGGTGACCAAACTTAATCTACCCTAAATGGGTAAACAAGAGTAGACTACCCGGCAGGGTAATTTAAGTTAGATAAAATAGACTAGGTTTAACTTGACCCACGGTACTGGTGAAGTTTTTGGATGATAGTACGTTAGGGAAGCTTGGGCATCGCATGTCAAAGAAGATATGGCTTCGACCTGGTGCATTTGGCCAAGTGAAACTGACCGAAGCTACCCTTAAATGGATCCTAACTAGTTAGACCAAGGTTTAGTATTAAGTTTAATGGGTAGGACTATTTGGAAAACCTCGAAGGCATGGTTACTTTAATGAGTTCCTTGTGATTCACCATAGCCCAGAAGTTTATCCAAAGAATGCTTACTTATTAAACCCAAAGCTAAACCTGAATCTAACACAAAGTTAAACATAATTCTAAAATTGAACCTCAATTCATCTCACAAAAATTATAGGAGTCCCTGATTGAAAACTTAGATCGGGTGAGATGACTAAGAAATCAAAATTCAAATTCTAAATTAAAATTAACATAAATATTTTCAAACTTTTTTTTTTTAAAATTAAAATTAACTTAAATATTTTCAAACTAAATTTTTTTAAAAAATTAACTTAAATATTTTCAAACTTAATTTTTTTAAAAATTAAAATTAACTTAAATATTTTTAAACTTAATTTTTTTAAAAAATTAAAATTAACTTAAATATTTTCAAACTATTTTTTTTTAAAATTAACTTAAATATTTTAAAACTAAATAATTTTTTCAAAATTAAAATTAACTTAAATATTTTCAAACTAAATTTTTTTTCAAAATTAAAATTAACTTAAATATTTTCAAACTAATTTTTTTAAAAAAATTAAAATTAACTTAAATATTTTCAAACTAATTTTTTTAAAAAAAATTAAAATTAACTTAAATATTTTCAAACTTAAATTTTTTTAAAAAATTAACTAAATTTTTTTTTTCAAAATTAAAATTAACTTAAATATTTTCAAACTAATTTTTTTTTAAAATTAAAATTAACTTAAATATTTTCAAACTAAATTTTTTTTAAAATTAAAATTAACTTAAATATTTTCAAACTAAATTTTTTTTTAAATTAAAATTAACTTAAATATTTTCAAACTATTTTTTTTTTAAATTAAAATTAACTTAAATATTTTCAAACTAAATTTTTTTTTAAAATTAAAATTAACTTAAATATTTTCAAACTAATTTTTTTTTAAAATTAAAATTAACTTAAATATTTTCAAACTAATTTTTTTAAAAAAAAATTAAAATTAACTTAAATATTTTCAAACTAAATTTTTTTTAAAAAATTAAAATTAACTTAAATATTTTGAAACTAAATTTTTTTTTAACTTAAATATTTTCAAACTAATTTTTTTTTTCAAAATTAAAATTAACTTAAATATTTTCAAACTAAATTTTTTTTAAAATTAAAATTAACTTAAATATTTTCAAACTAAAATTTTTTTAATTAACTTAAATTTTTTTTCAAAATTAAAACAAACTTAAATTTTTTCAAAATTAAAATTAAGGACTTACTTCTTTTAAACTGTCTTTTGATCCATCAAACTACTTTATGTGTAGGAATTAGATCAATGGATGTTAGACAGTGGATGCTCCAGACATATGACTGGAGATAGGTTGAAGTTCACTAAGCTAAAACTAAAGAATCTAGGATCAGTTGCATTCGGCAACGATGGAAAACTGAAAGTAATCGGAAAAGGTAATATCGAACTTAATTCCGAGTTTATTATTCGAAAAGTATTATTAGTTGAAAATTTTAATTTCAATTTATTAAGTATAAGCCAATTATGCGATACTGGTTACACAGTTAATTTTACCAAGTCCGAATGTATAGTCAAACATATTGATAATCCAAAAATCATACTTAAGGGCACTAGGAAAGATAATGTCTACACCATTGATCTACCAACATCCTCAATAAAGTGTTTTCTAACACAACAAGAGGAAACTGAGTTGTAGCACAGGAGACTGGGTCACACTTACATGAGACTCATTTCAAAAATGAGTCAAAATAGACTAGTCAGAGGATTGCCCAAATTAAAAGTTATTGAAAATTCAATCTGTAATGTGTGTCAACAAGGAAAACAAACCAAGTCAATCCACAAGTCAACCAATCTAGGTAGAACTACTTGTTTACTTGAGCTCCTTCACCTAGACCTATTCGATTCACACGGAGCCAAGTCACTAAGCAAGAACCAGTATTGCTTAGTTATAATAGATGATTTCTCTAGGTTCACCTGGGTAAAATTTCTAAAAACAAAAGATGAAACCTTTGAAATATTTAGTAATTTTTGTAAATTAACAGAAAATGAAAAGATACTAAAATTAAAAGAATAAGGAGTGACCATGGAGGAGAATTTGAGAATCACAACTTCACTGAATTTTGTGAAATAAATGAGTACAAACATGAATACTCCTGCCCTAGGACCCCTCAACAAAATGGTTTAGTAGAACGTAAAAATAGAACCCTACAAGAAGCTGCTAGAACCATGTTAAACGAATATAAACTATCTAATCAATTCTGGGCTGAAGCAGTTAGTACAGCATGTTACATTCAAAATAGGATTTTAATTAACAAATTACAAAATAAAACATCCTATGAAATTTATTATAATAAAATTCTCAACTTAAACTATTTAAAAGTATTTAGGTGTAAAGTCTTCATTTTGAACACTAAAGACTACTTAGGGAAATTTACATCAAAAACAACCCCGGGAATATTTTTAGGATATTCAACAACCAGTAGAGCATATAGAGTATATAACAAAAATACCCTAAAAGTAGAAGAAACAATAAATATAATATTTGATGAAGAAAATAAGTTACCCAACACAATAAATGAAAATGAAAATACAGAAAACATTAACCCAATAAACAGAGAAGATGACGAAATTCAACCTGAACCTATTGAATCTGAAGAACAATTCACTAACTCAAATGATATACGACCAACTAGAACAAGCACAAATCACCCATCTGACCAAATTTTGGGTGACCCAACTGTAGGAGTCAGAATTAGATCATCTTATAGAAACCAGAGCCAAATAGCCTTGATTTCAAAAATCGAACCCAAAACCATAGAAGAAGCCCTACCAGACCCAGATTGGACTCTAGCAATGCAAGAAGAATTGACCCAATTTGAAAGAAATCAGGTCTGGGAATTAGTGTCGAAACCCGTTAACAAATCCATAATTGACACTAAATGGGTTTTTAGAAACAAATTAAACGATCAAGGTGAAATAGTTAGAAACAAAGCTAGGTTAGTAGCTAAAGGATTCAGTCAAGTAGAAGATTATGACGAGACCTATGCTCCAGTAGCAAGACTTGAATCCATTAGGATGTTGCTAGCCTATGCAGCACACAAAGGATTCAAGCTATTTCAAATGGACGTAAAATCCGTATTTTTTAACGGATTTATTAAAGAATAAGTGTATGTGGGTCAACCCCCAGGATTTGAAGACTTAGAACAACCAAATTGTGTCTTTAAATTAAAAAAGGTCCTATACGGGCTAAAACAAGCACCTAGGGCTTGGTATGAATGTCTGTCCAATTACTTAATATCAAAAGGATTTAACCAAGGTCAAATAGACCCAACCCTTTTCGTAAAAACCTTAGAAAATGACATTTTTATAGCCCAAATTTACGTTGACGATATTATTTTCGGTTCCACAAACTCTAAATTTCTAAAAGAATTCACCAAACTAATGGAAAATGAATTCGAAATGAATCTGGTAGGAGAACTTAACTTCTTCTTAGGTTTACAGATTAAGCAAACTAAAGATGGAATTTACATTTATCAAACTAAATATGCTAAGGAATTAATTAGAAAATTTGGCATGGAAAACTCAAAAATAATCAATACACCAATGGCTACAAATGCTAAAATTGACTCAGACTTAGAAGGTAAATCAGTAGACTTAAAATACTATCGGAGTGCGATAGGAAGTCTACTGTACCTAACTGCAAGTCGACCAGACATTATTTTTGCAGTAGGTATGTGTGCACGATACCAATCTTGTGCAAAAGAGTCTCACTTAACCCTTGTCAAAAGAATCCTTAGGTATGTTAAGGGAACCTTAAATGTAGGACTATGGTATCCTAGATCTGGTACCCTTGACCTAACCGGCTACTCTTGTGCAAGTCGACCAGACATTATTTTTGCAGTAGGTATGTGTGCACGATACCAATCTTGTGCAAAAGAGTTTCACTTAACCCTTGTCAAAAGAATCCTTAGGTATGTTAAGGGAACCTTAAATGTAGGACTATGGTATCCTAGATCTGGCACCCTTGACCTAACCGGCTACTCTGACTCAGACTATGTCGGATGCAAGCTAGATAGAAAAAGCACAAGTGGTAGCTGTCAATTTCTAGGACAATGCCTAGTAAGTTGGTCAAGTAGAAAGCAACACTGTGTTGCTTTATCTACCACTGAAGCTGAATATATAGCCTTAGGTGAATGCACATCTCAGTTGCTGTGGATGATGCATACCCTTAGAGATTATCAACTGGAGTATCATAAAACTAAAATCTCAATTGATAATATAAGCTCAATAAATCTAACAAAAAATCCAATTCATCACTCAAGGACTAAACATATAGAAGTGAAGCATCATTTTGTAAGGGATCACGTAGCTAAGGGTGATATTGAACTCAACTATGTTGAGTCAAAATCAAACCTAGCTGACATCTTCACAAAACCCTTACCTGAACTTGAGTTCAGCGCACTTAGAAGGCAAATAGGAATGTGCTGGGTAGAATAGATATTAATTTTTTTTCAAAACTCACTGTCTTACTTCAAAACTCGTTCTTTTATTCTTTTCAAAATCTAGGAAAAATAATGATTTTAAAATCCCATTTTCTTAGAATTTTCAAAAATATGACTTAGCCTAGGATCTACCCTAGAAATCTTGTTCCCCTAGATTTAAGCCAGAGCATCTCACAAACACCTAGGTATATCTTGCTTGTGTTTGTAAAACATAGAATGATGTGAGATGCATAGGGTATAGCCTGGACTCAAGAATGCTTATTTCTGTGCATCAATATGAGTCTGGGCGTTAAATACTTTATTAACAGCAATCAAGTCAAGTCTTCCAGCCTTAGTCAAATCTAACTGGATTAAATGACTTTACTTGACTAACCAAGTGAAAGATGTTGCCCTCTAGGGAATCAGCAAGTAGCTAATGGTTAGACAGTTGGTGAAGGAAATGTTAAATTTAAGCATGCGTTTACTTTAGGGCTATGATACCTGGTCAAAACAATTAAGCTAACAACTATTTTGACTCATGCTTGGACTTAAGGACCACCTGAATAAATAACCTAAATTAAATTTCGTCCTAAAGATTTCAGAGATTCTCACACCTATTTTCTTCAAAATTATTGTTTTTAAGTACCTTTTCAAACTGAAACTACATTTTCAAAATTTAATGTTTGAAAAAGGCTTAGCTAAGTGGCACAGATAACAACCCTCAAACCTAGTCATCTTTATAAAAATTTTTGCCTACCTATTGGCTTAGTTATGATTTTCAAAAAAAAATTCTAAGTAAAAAGAATAATTTTTAAAGTAATTTTTTTTTTGATATATGGTAAAGGGGGAGAGTAAGGAAATTCAAAACTCAAAAGAAAAAAAGTGTTGCTTTTATTAAGGGGGAGAGTCAAAAATAAAAGGAAGCCCTGTATTAAGGGGGAGCTTAAGTGTTAGCTATGCTTATATTTGGTTTTATTTACTTAAGCCTACTCACCTACATTTTTTTTTATTATTATGCACTTGTTTTACTTAACTTTGAATTTCGGTTGCCATAATAAAAAAGGGGGAGATTGTTGGTGCGGGAAGCATCCGACGATCGAACCTGAGTTTTGATAATGGCAAAGGATTCAAAGTTAAGATATGTGGTGATCTAACAAGGTTCATGGAGTTTGCAGGAAAGTCCTAAGGGATACTTAGGCAAAAGTCCTAGCTACGGCTAGGCAGGTGAAAAACCTAGGGGTGGTAACCCTAGGTCCTAGGGGGAGGTAACCCTAGGTGGAGGAAAACCCTAAGGGGCGGCAACCTTAGGTCCTAGGGGGTGGTAACCCTAGGTGGAGGAAAACCCTAAGGGGCGGTAACCTTAGGTCCTAGGGGGTGGTAACCCTAGGTGGAGAAAAATCCTAGGGGGTGGTAACCCTAGGCGGAAAGTTCAGTCGGTCTGGAGGACCGGACTGACATCAAGTAAATCTCCTAAGTGGAGTAGGTGAGGACGCGTTCCCCGTAGAGGAAACAGTAGACGTCGGGTCGACCTAGGGTTTCCGGTCGGAAACCCGAAGTCAAACCCAGACAGTCCGAAGGCTGTCAATTTATTTGTTTATATATTATATTTTGTGTTCTAACTCTGTTTTGCAGGAAACTAACACTTTTGTGCAGGGTTAGTACTGACCGGGATCGGTCGACCGAACCTTGGGATCGGTCGACCGAACCTTCAAGCTACCAGATCAAATCTCCAGAAGTTGGACCGGGTTCGACCAGGGATCGATCGACCGGACCTCGGGATCGGTCGACCGAACCTGGGATAGGTGTCGACTTGATCAAGCTGAGGTGTGCGGGTCAGAGGAGACTGATCGGTTGACCGAACCTTGGGATCGTTCGACCGATCCCAGGGATAAAGTTTGACCAGATCGAAGCGGAGCGACGGATGGACAGATCAGATGTGGTGGAGATCATCTGATCGGTCGACCAAACGTGGGGATCGGTCGACCGATCCGCTTCGGGTCAAATCTGATCCCGAGACTTGGGGATCTGGATCAGACCTTGCAGAGCTATAAAAAGGGGCCTCGAGGTGCAGATCAAAACATCAAATTCCGAACAGAAGTCTTGTGCTCTCGTGTGCTCCGTACGCTTTAACAACGCTTTGCTGCAACAACGAACTGAACCTCCAACGCTCTTTCACTTTCTTGTTCGTTGGTAAAACTTTCTTATTTGCACTTAACCGTAATTGCTTCTAGCTTGTAATAGTTCGAATTTATAGTTGTTGCCCACCGAAAGTGGTCAAGGACCGCGGGCTTTCGAGTAGGAGTCGAGATAGGCTCCGAACAAAGTAAAACACTCGTGTCTTGTGTGTGTTCATTTACTTTCCGCTGCACTTATAATCTGTGTTTTAAATCGCTAAAAATAGCCACGAGCGCTATTCACCCCCCTCTAGCGCTTTCGATCCATCACATTATAGCAGTAAGTGTCGTCGGCTGTAACGAAGCTGACCTTCTCTTGATCTTCTCGGGCGAGCGACACTTGATGGTAGCCCTGATAGGCGTCGAGCATGCATATCAACTCGCAGCCGGCTGTGGAGTCCACCAGTTGATCGATCCGGGGTAAAGGATAAAAATCCTTTGGGCATGCTTTGTTGAGATCCCGGAAATCGGTGCAAACCCTCCATTTGTTGCCCGGCTTGGAGACTAGCACCACGTTCGCCAACCAGCTCGGAAATTGCACTTCACGTATGTGGCCGGCCTCCAGGAGCTTCTCGACCTCTGCTCGGATGATGGCATTTTGTTCGGCGCTGAAGTCCCTCTTCCTTTGCTTCACCGGCCGAGCGTCCGGTCGGACGTGGAGCTCATGCTGCGCTGCGCTATACTTGGCGAAATTCCGGGCAGCTCATGCGTCGACCAAGCGAAGACATCACAGTTTCTCTGGAGACATTTGATCACTTCCTCTTTCTGGCTTGCCTCCAGATCGGCTGCAATGAATGTGGTGGCCTCCGATCGGGTCGGGTGAATCTGCACTTCCTCTTTTTCTTCATAAACCAAAGAGGGTGGTTTTTCGGTTATAGCGTTCACCTCGATCCGTGGCGTCTTCCGAGCGGAACTAGCTTCAGCTCGGACCATCTCGGCGTAGCATCGCCGAGCCACCAGCTGGTCTCTTCGTACTTCTCCCACTTTATCCTCCACCGGGAACTTGATTTTCTGGTGGAAGGTGGAGACGGCCGCTCGAAACTCACTGAGCGTCGGTCACCCCAGGATGACTTATATGCTGAGGGAGAGTCAACCACGACGAAGTTTGTCGTCCGCGTCCTTCTGAGCGGCTCTTCTCCCAGCGAAATAGCCAGTCGGACTTGTCCGATCGGCAGAACTTCATTGCCCGTAAACTCGTAGAGGGGGGTTGTCATGGGCAGCAGCTCAGCTCGATCGATTTGCAGTTGGTCGAAAGCTTTTTTTGAATATGATGTTGACCGAGCTGCCTGTATCAACGAAAATATGGTGAATAGTATAATTAGCTATTACCGCTTTGATGAGGAGGGCGTCATCATGTGGCACTTCGACTCCCTCCAAGTCCCTGGGCCCGAAGCTGATTTCGGGTCCGCTCGCCCGTTCTTGGCTACAGCCGACCGCGTGGATCTGGGGCTGCCTGACACTTGCCTTCCATGCTCTGTTGGAGTCACCTCCGGTCGGCCCGCCAGCGATGATGTTGATTTCACCATGGGGCGTGTTGCTTCTATTTTCTTCCTCCCGGGCGGACGACCTAGGCCGCTCCTTAGATACCCGGGGATTGTCCTCGTGCCTCTGAGGACGATACCGCTCGGGAGACTGCCTTCGATCGGCTTCACGGTGTCGTTGTCGCCTTTCGGATGATAGTGATCGACGGTGGCCACCCCGGGGCACGGGGTGGGCGATCAGGGGAAGGCTCCGGCAATCTCTTGTATTATGCGTGTCCGTCCGGTGGAATGAGCAAAACATTGGGGTCCATACCTTCTTTTTTGGTTTGGGCCGCTCGGTAGATACCTCTTGAATGGCGTGGGATCTTGCATGTGGCTGAGGCCGGGCTGCTTCAGCTCACGGTCCTCTGGGTGGCTGGTGACCAGTGTGAGGCTTCCGCTCGGCAGGGGATTGTCGCTCGGTTGGAGCTTCTTTCCTTCGGGCCTCCTGGGCTTCCTCCACATTAATATATTCGTTGGCCCGGTGTAACAGATGATCGTAGTCTCGGGGCGGCTTTCGAATAAGTGAACGGAAGAAGTCACCGTCCACAAGGCCCTGTGTAAACGCATTCATCATCGTTTCGGAAGTAGTCGTTGGGATATCCATGGCCACTCGGTTGAAGCGTTGGATGTAAGCTCTGAGCGGCTCCCTGGGCTCTTGCTTAATGGCGAATAGGCTGACACTGGTCTTCTGGTAGCGCCGACTACTTGCAAAGTGGTGGAGGATGGTCGTGCGGAAGTCTTTGAAACTTGTGATGGATCCGTCCAGCAGCCTCCGAAACCACCGTTGCGCCGATCCCGAGACGGTGCTAAGGAACACCCGGCACTTTACTCCATCTGTGTATTGGTGCAAGGTAGCTGTGTTGTCGAACTTACCCAGATGATCGTCCGGGTCGGTGGTTCCATTGTATTCCCCGATCGCCGGAGGCACATAGTGCTTTGGCAGAGGGTCCCGGAGGATGGCCTCTGAAAATTGCCGGTTGATCCGCTCGGGGGAAGCGTCCGTTCGGGGAGCCTTGCCTTTCTTGTTGTCTCGCACGGGCGTCTCGTCGGATGAAGATCCTCGATCACGGTGAACTGTTATGACTTCAGGAGGCGTACAGAATAGGGTCCGGTGAAAGGGAACTGTGGCAGGCGGTGCCTCCGCTCGGCCTGCCGACGCGGACGTCGCTTGTTGCTCCATCCGCTCGGCTTGTGCCTTCTGTTTCTGTTGTTCCACGAGCTTAGCTGCTCTTACCTCGATTAGAGCATCGAGCTCCTCCTGGGAGAGCATGACGGCGTGCTGTCGTCCAGCTTCGTCCATCTCTTCTGCTCGGATGCAGACTACGTTCCCACAGACGGTGCCAAATTGATCCTATCCGAACACTGAATCGATGGACGCTGGGCACGTGGCGCTCTCCGAATCAATGACGTAGACCTTTGACCGGCTGTACGGAGCTCCAACGAACCTGCAAAGAAGTCGGTCTGGGAAGGGGTTCCCGGCGACGACCCTCCGACGCTCAAGTCAGGCAAGAGGAAACGAAGGAAGTGGCTTCGAAAATGAAAGATCGCGTACCTCCGGCGAAGTATGAGAACCCTTATATAGAGCTATGAGGGGGCTGATGCACACATACCGAAGCGAATACGTGTCCTCTTACCATACCTCAGTATGGCCTTGTCAGAGGAGCTTGCATGCCACCATACCGCTATAGTCCGAGCATCTCTCTGATGGGACGTCAGAACCTTCTGTCGTAAGGTTCAGCATAGGGCTTTGTCATTGGACATGCTTGTTATCAGAAGATGTTTCCCGATGTTGCCCTTTCCCTTTTGTCTCTTCTGCTCCTACGCCGAGCGTCCGGCCTCTCGGCAGTCCCATCGCGTCCGACCGGACGTAGGTACGGATCCACTCGGGAGATTCCAGGTCGGGTGCTCGGGTGCCCGGATGAAACTATTCACAACATTACTGCTTTATGCCTCGGCCGAGCGGGCTGCTTATACCCGCTCGGCCTGGCGACCTGGCTTACCATGAGCGTCGGAGACCCGACTCCCCGTTGGGTTATCTTCGCTTCTGCTTATACCCCGTTCGGCCGGTCGGCCCCCCTTTTCCGGTCGGCCTTTTGACTTTTGACCTCCACGTGGCGTTGACTTCCCTCAAGGGGGAGTCCCCCGTCCTTACTGCCGGATCAGGCAAAGTCCTCAAGAAAAGCAAATGGAGCCCGAAGCAAGTCCAAAGGTGCGAAGCAAATGACAAGGTAACCAAACTATTGGTTAATTTATTGCCTAGCACAATTCTATGCAAAATTGGACAATTCAAAGATGCCAAGGAGCTTTGTAGCAAGTTGGCTAAGCTCCATGAAGAACCCTCCACTGTACCGAATTAAGAGAAATTCAAAGAGGGCGACTCATTCGAGCAAGACCAAGAGGAGGACTCCGAAGTTGAGAGATGCTCAACTTCCATAGAAGAAGTCCAAGAAGCTTCATCTTTAGAAGAATGCAATGAAAAGGGCAAGGAGGGAGTATACTCCTTGTTCCATATACAAGATGAAGATGAAGAAGCCTCCACCTCTAGGATTGAGGGGAGCAACTTTTGGTGACACCAGATCAAGAAGAAGGAGAAGCCTCCACGTCCAGGTCAAAAGAAGAAGAGGATGAAGAAGCTTCCACCTCCACAAGTAAAGCAAAACCAAATGGAGGAGTATCATCTTTGGATCAAGAGGAAGCCTCTACTTCCAAGTCAAATGAAGGAGCAAGTGTCACCCCTACACAAGAAGGTATAAATAGTTCATTTAAAAATAAAAATTATATTATATATTTTGAGTGTAGGGAACACGGGCACTACAAGAGCAAGTGCCCTAAATTGGCCAAGAAGAAGGGCCAAGTGGCACAAAAGGGCAAGGAGAAACCCAAGGAGACCGTTCCCGGAACAAAGAAGAGCAAGGAGCACATTGTGTGCTTTTCTTGCAATCAAAAGGGGCATTATCGGAGTCAATGTCCGACGGGGAAGAAAGCGGTCAAGGCTCAAGAAGGAAGCTCAACTCAAGGGGGAGCCTCCAAGGTAAAAAGGAAGGTAACATTTATTAAGCCTACTCCTTTAGGTAATAGCAAAAAGCATGATAGTTCTAATTTATATCATTTCAATGCTATTTACCATGAAAATAGGAGGCATGATAAGGTTAAGGAAAATCATGTAGCTTATCATGCTAAAACCTCTCAACCTAGGCCTAGAAAGGTAGAAAGGAATTTAGGCAAGAACCCTAAGGATTCTAGGTATTTGCCTAAGAAGAAGAAAAATTAAGGTTTTAGTGAAAAACCTAAGGTTGAAGAATTATGGAAGGAAAATCAAGTCTTGAGGTCAAGACTTGACAAATTAGAGAGGACTCTTAGAAAAATCACAAATATGACACAAGGGTCCAAGAGTCAAAACCTAGGTCTAGAAATATCAAAGTCATCCAATGGTCACAAGGGTTTGGGATACAAACCTAAAACCAAGAAGGATGTAATTTCTTACCATAGGGTTCCATATAACTATGGAACCAACCTTAGGCCTAGTGGGCAAGCCAAAAATACTAGGGAGGTCATCCCTAAGAGTATTTTTGCAACAAATGTGACTAAGAATTCTAAGAAGTCCAAGAAAGTCACAAAGAAGGTCACAAGGGAAGCAATCCCTAGGGTTGACCTAGAAAAAGTGACCAAGGCTTTTAAGAAGCCAAACAAGGTCACTAGGAAGGTATCTAGGGAAGATATCCCTAGTGAATACCTAGAGCATCCAAGGAGCACCAATAGGTTTTGGGTTCCTAGGAGCATTTTCTCAACCCCCTAGATGGCTTAGAGAGTGTCAACTCTAAGTGGAAGGCTAGTTAACCCAATCATGATGAGTTTGACACTCAAGAAGCATTTTCAAGGTTATTATTAACCTTTGGAAATGAAATGGATTTATGATTTACTCTTTGAAAGAGTAAAATGTGCCAAAATTTGAGAAGTATTGATTTTATTTTTTTAAAAAAAATGGCACATATTGGGAAAAGGAAATACCAAGTTGGGATTTTGGTATTTTCTTAGTGCTACTCTTGTGGAAAAATGAAATATGCCAACACTTAAGGAATAAGCTTAATTTCAATTGCCATGAGTAAATTCATGAGATTAAAGAAATGCCAAGTTGGTTTTTGGCATTTTCGTGAGGAAATTGGGTAATCTAGGGTTTAAGTTTTAGGGTTAGCTATGTAATTAAGGATACTTAGAGAGAAAATCTAGGTGTATTCTATTTATGCTAAACCTTGTCATGATTGTTTGCCCATTATATGCCATGACATCATTTTTATTTTTGCATTCATATTTTATTATGAAAAACACAAAAATATCATGTCATGACATACATACATCATGTAGTTATAAGAAAATTTTCTTTTGAAAAATATTTCATTTTGATGTATGCCATATCATTTCATACATTAACTTTTAATTTCCTTGCAATTAAGGACAAATGACATTAATTAAGAAGTAACATCCTCGGTGGATGTCTATTATTCAAAAATGTCTAGATAGATATGCATGATCCCTAGATTAGGGCAAAACCAAACGTTACATCTCACAAAGACCCATAAGATGGCTTATATGTATTTTAGTACATATTAGATACAAGTGAGATGTTAGGATGATGAACAAAACTCAAGATGTTGATTTAGTGCATTCTTTTGAGTTTTAAGTTCATCAAAATACATAGTTATGTGTTTTCCATCATTGGGAAAGCTAATGTACAAGTCATGTGCATTAAGCCCAAGAAACATGGTGGGATATTGGTTTTGAAAATCATTTTTAAAATATTTTTGGAAAACCTTGATGAAGACTATCTTTTGATAGTAATCATCATTGAATAGTTGAGCACAAACTAGAAGAAAATACTAAAGTTTTAGCAAGTTCTCTAGGTTGTATCAATCTTTGAAAATATGGAGTATTTTCATAGAAAACTATTTTTCCATAATAAAGTACACCCTAAATAATGTCTACACAAATTTTCACGATGATCCGAAGGTTAGAACAGAGGACCCCCATTCTGAGGGGTCAATGCCACGCGGGAGTCAAAAGGCCAGGTGGCCGACCGGAGAAGGATGGGCCGACCTCCCGGCCGGCCGACCAATGAATAACTGATGGCAAAAGGTGCCCCGACAGGAGTCGGGATTCCGGCGCTCGATTGAACAGTAACGAGGGGCCGAGCGGAAGTCATGCTTGGCCGAAGATATAAGGTAACATAGTGCTAACAGTCCCTACATAGCACCTTACCGAAAATCTCCTCAGCATATCGATGCAAACGGCAGGCCGGACGTGATGTGAGTGCCGTCCGGCCGGCGCGTAAGAACAGGGGACCCCCATTCTGAGGGGTCAATGCCACGCGGTAGTCAAAAGGCCAGGTGGCCGACCGGAGAAGGATGGGCCGACCGATGAATAACTGATGGCAAAAGGCGCCCCGACAGGAGTCGGGATTCCGACGCTCGATTGAACAGTAACGAGGGGCCGAGCGGAAGTCATACTTGGCCGAAGATATAAGGTAACATAGTGCTAATAGTCCCTACATAGCACCTTACCGAAAATCTCCCCAGCATATCGATGCAAACGGCAGGCCGGACGTGATGTGAGTACCGTCCGGCCGGCGCATAAGATGAGGGCCGGCCGGACGGACTCCTCGTCCAGCCGGCCAGACGGGCGCCCAGGCCTGTGGTGGGTAGAGAAGGACAAGAACATCTTATGACAGCTGTCAAGTCCTATGGCTAGGCCATACTCCAAGTCTGACAACGAGGTGTTCTGTTGTCCCATCGAAGGTGTGCTTGGACTGTAGCGGTATGGCGTCAGGTAAGCTTTCTGACAGACACATACCGAGGTATGGGTTGTGGATACGTATGCGCCTCGATGGACGTGCGTGAGCTCTTTCACCGCTCTATATAAGGAGCCTTATACTTCGCCGGAGGTACGGTTTTAACACCTTTGGAGCCACTTTTTTCACTACTTGCTTGCCTGACTTGAGCGTCGGAGGGTCGCCGCCGGGAACCCCTTCCCGACCCGACTTCTGTGCAGGTTCGCCGGAGGTTCGTGCAACCAGTCGAAGATCCACGTCAGCAGCCGGGGAGCGCCACGTGTCCAGCGTCCGTTGATTCAGCATTCGGACAGGATCACACGATTTTTGAAATTTTGTAGAATTTTCTAGGGGTTTCTGAAGTTGACTGAAATGGAATTTCAGCAACTATCAGAACTCCAATCGATCACCCGATCGATTGGAGTGCCTCAATCGATCGGGCAATCGATTGAGAGCAGGCTTCTCGCGAACAGAAGCCTTCTGGATCGATCCACCAATCGATCCAGCCCTCCTGAATCAATCAGTGGATCGATTCAAGTTGGTTCAATCGATTGGAACCCAACTCCAATCGATCGAAAATGCTGATTTTGGCTGGGAAAGCTTATTTTCAGCATTTTGAACCTATTTTAGTCTAGGGAACCATTCTAAACCCCTCGAAATACATTTGTATACATAAAAAGGGTGTTTTCATGATGAAGACAAGGATGGATTGGTTGAGGAAGACTAAATTGAAGTTTAGGTTGAGGTTTGCTTCAGATTTTGAACATTTGAACCTCTGAACTTCTAAGTTTGGGTTTCCTAAAGGTTTAGGAATTCCAAGTCATTGTTGGTGCAATGACAGAAGGTACGACCATGTCTTTAGGGGGAGATACTCTTTAAGGACATGAAAATTATTTTTCATACACCTTGGAAGGTGGTTAACCTTCTTTTAGAGAAAATGCTCAAGGTTGGGCATTGAGATTTAATGGGGAGTGGATATCCTCATTGTTTAAGTGGTGTTTTCTCATGGATGAGCATTCGATACAAATGAAGGGCATGGGACCTTCATTTGGGTTATTCAAGTAGTTAATACTCAAGGATGAGCATTTAATGATAATGAAGGGTATGGGACCTTCATTATCGGGTTGATCACAATGAGTGAAGTTGTGAACAACGTTGGGTAACTCTTCAGGGGGAGAGGTTGGTTTTGATGTGTGCCCAAATATAGGGGCATGTTTGTGATGTGTGCCAATAGGGGGAGAATGCATGGTTAAGTTAGGCCTTCAGTACCTAAAGGGGGAGTTTGCCCTCTCGAAAATGAGAAGAATGGAGGGAACCATCATTCAGATATTGGCATGAAGGGAGTTGAGGCTATGAGATTAGCCTAATTTCCTAACTTAACATGTGGTGTTGTCAAACATCAAAAAGGGGGAGATTGTTGGTGCAATATTCCCTAAGTCAAGGTTAACCTGTTTGACTGGGCTTGAAGTGAGTCAAGCTCGAGTCTTGATGATTTGGTTTCGATGTTTGACAATACTTGTAGACAACACATGAACATTGCATGTGCAATTGTTCATGTGGGAAGATTGTCAAGGAAAGTCAAGTAGGTCAAGGTTGACTGGATACTTGACTGAAAATCCTAGTGAGTGAAGCTAGGTGAAAGTCCTGGTGAGTGAAGCCAGGCAGAAGGAAACCCTAGTGAGTGAAGCTAGGTGAAAGTCCTGGTGAGTGAAGCTAGGCAGATGAGAAAACCTAGTGAGTGAAGCTAGGCAGAAGGGAAATCCTGGTGAGTGAAGCCAGGTGAAAGTCCTGGTGAGTGAAGCCAGACAGATGAGAAGACCTAGTGAGTGAAGCTAAGCAGAAGGGAAATCCTGGTGAGTGAAGCCAGGTGGAAGTCCTGGTGAGTGAAGCCAGGCACAAGGAAATCTAGATGGGTCAAGGTTGACCAGACATCTGGTGAAAGTCCAAGTAGGTTAAAAGAATTGACCGGATACTTGGCAAAAGGAGAAAAGTCCAAGTGGGTCAAAGGGATTGACCAGACACTTGGTGAGAGAGTCCTAGCTGGTCAAGGGTGACCGGATGCTAGGTTGTATGTACCAACAAGTCATGGTTGACTGGATGTTGGTTTAGGGGGCTTTGGACTTGCTTTTGGGTAAAAACCAAGATCTGGATTGATCAGCTGATTGATCCAGCAGATCTGGATCGATCAGCCGATCGATCCAGCAGATCTGAATCGATCAGCTGATCGATTGGATCATGCCCAATCGATCAGCTGATCGATCGGGTGAGTCCCCACGAACAGAACCCCTTTGGATCGATCCGTGGATCGATCCAGAGGTCCCAATCGATCAGTGGATCGATTGGGAGCTGCTGTTTGTGCGCGATAAGCCCTAGATCGATCAGCCGATCGATCCAGGCTATTCCAGAGAGAACATAGGCACTCTGGATCGATCGGTTGATTGATCCAAAGCCTCCCCGATCGATTGGGAGCAATCCAATCGATCGGGATCCGACCGTTGGCGTCGTATTTAGCTGCAGGCGAGCGTTTCCTTCAGTAGAACTTCACCGATTCATCTCAGATCACTTCAGCGCTTCCACAGCTTCTCCACAAAGATCATATCGCCAGTTCTTGAAGGTTCTTGGAGGTTTTCCAAGTCAAGAGGCGGATCTACAGCTGAATAAGAAAGCTAGGGTTAGGGTTTCTATACTCATTGTAAGCTTTTGCTTGTATTTGTGTATCCTTTCCCTTTCTTCTTGTAGTGTGAACTTGTAGGGCTTCTCCGCCTTCGGTAGTTACCGAAAAGGAGTGTTTATTAGTGGAGGTGTGTGTGTGTGCGTGGATCCTTGGACTAGTCACCTCTTGTGAGGTGGATACCAAGTAAAATCCCAAGTGTTAGCGTTGTATGTTTTTGTTTCTTGTATTTCCGTTGCACATCTTCGAAGAAACAAGCAACGTCAAGCACCGAGCACGCGCCGAGATATTCACCACCCCCCTCTAGCTACATTTTGGTCCCAACACTTATAACTCGCACTGGGGCGAGATTTTGGAGGCGTGAGAGCATGCTCACTTATAACTCGCACTGGGGCGAGAGTCTGGGACACCGATCGGGAGGTCGTTGGTCGTGAGAGCAGACTCACTTATAACTCGCACTGGGACGAGAGTCTGAAATTCAGACCGGAAGGTCGTTGGTCGTGAGAGCATGCTCACTTATTACTCGCACTGGGGTGAGAGTCTAGAGGCGTGAGAGCATGCTCACTTATAATTCGCACTGGGGCAAGAGTCTGGGACACCGACCGGGAGGTCGTTGGTCATAAGAGCATGCTCACTTATAACTCACACTGGGGCGAGAGTCTGGAGGCGTGAGAGCATGCTCACTTATAACTCGCACTGGGGTGAGAGTCTGGGACATCGATCGTGAGGTCATTGGGCATGAGAGCATGCTCATTTATAACTCGCACTGGAGCGAGAGTCTGGGACATCGATCGTGAGGTCGTTGGGCATGAGAGCATGCTCACTTATAATTCGCACTGGGGCGAGAGTCTGGAATCCCGACCGAGAGGTCGTTGGTCATGAGAGCAAACTCACTTATAACTCGCACTGGGGCGAGAGTTTGGAATCCCGACCGAGAGGTGTTCTAGAGGCCTGACCAGGAAATGATCCGGAAGCCTGACCAAGGAATGCTCTGGAGGCCTGACCAAGAAATGCTCTAGAGGCCTGACCAGGAAATGTTCTGGAGGTCTGACCAGTACTTGATCAGGAGGTTTGACCAGTACTTGATTTGGAGATCTGACCAGGACTTGATCTGGAGACTTGACCGGGAATTGGTCCGGAAGCTCGACCAAGAATTGTTTTAGAAGCCCGACCGGAAGGTCGCTGATGATACTCCCATCTGAGATTGATGGCGATACTTTAGTCTAAGACCAGTGGTTATAGTCCGATACGAGACCGGTGGCGATAGCTCGACCCCGAAAAGGGGGAGGATAAGCCCTGAAGTCCATAGAAGCATAGCCCGTAGTAATATATGGGAGCAGAGCCTTTATCATACTTGATCGCGAAATGGTATCGACCGGCTAAGGATCTGACTTGATCCCTTGACTCCCAAATGCCCATGAAGTCAGTGAGAGAAATAGTGTCGATCCATTAACCCCCAAATGTCTGCAGAGTCAGGGAGAAAAATAATCTGAACCCTAACCGTCACAAGGAGTGAAGCTCATAGCCATATAAGAAAGCATAGTCCGTAGCAATAGAAGGAAGCAGAGCATCGCGAGTGAAGGCGATGAAGGGAGCAAAGCTTGTAGACGTAAAAGGATGCAAAACAGGTGGAGAATACAGAGCATATAGTAATAATAGAGTGAAGCGCCTAGAGCAGTAAAAGGATGCAGAACCCCATGGTGAAGGGTGCAGAGCCTCATGGTGAAGGGTGCATAGCCTGTAGCAGTAAAAGGATGCAGAGCCTCCTGGTGAAGGGTGTAAAGCTTGTAGCAGTAAGAGGATGCAGAACCTCATGGTGAAGGGTGCAGAGTCTATAACATACCTGATCGGGGAGCTGGACCTTTGGTCCCTGATTGGAGAGTAAGACCCCTAGCCTATAATTAAAGAGTGAGGCAAACCGAGACATAAAACATCACACAAGTCTGGTTAAAAACATAATGACAACGAGGGCTCGGGGGTCTGATCTACATCATAGGCATACGACACTACGGATCGAGCGTCGGAGAACCGGACCAACGGATTTGAGGTGTCGGCAGCGGCTCCAACAACTATGATGGTAGCGGGAAGAGAGGAAGAGGAGGGTGATGGGCTATCGGCGCATGGCAGCATGAGTGAGGGAGAAAATGAGGGCTCTGGCGGCGTGTGTCTAAGCTGGCGATGGCGGGAGGCAGCTGTCCGAGCGAGAGAGAAGAGGAAGGGCAGAGGTGGCGCGAGAAGGACCCGGCAGCGGCGAGACCCTCTGGCAAGGCAACGCCGAATGGGGGATGCGGTGGTGTCCCTCACGGCTGTGGTGGCAGCGAGGAAGGAAAACGCAAGCTCCTCCCTTTGTTCCTCTTAGCTGCGGAAGAAGAAGCCCTCACTGGTGTTGGCGTCGGTCTAACCGGTGACGGTAGAGGCCTGGAGAGGAAGAAGGAAAAGGAGATGTAGTGCCTGGCGTCGTGAGGAGAAGAAAAAGGAATGAGGAGGTCGTCGCTGGCGGCCGTCGCTCGAGGGTGGCGGTGAAAGAGGGAGCAGAGGGGAGCGGCCGACGTCGGCGTCAGCTATGACCGTGAGAGGGCTGGCGGCGGAGAAAAAACGAAGGAGCAGCCCCCTTCCCCCAAACCCACGAAGCCTTCTTAAGCCCTAAATAGTGGAATGACCAAATTGCCCCTCCTCCCCCTCCTAATTACTACTTTACCATCAAGACATATCCGTATAAGAAGGGATGAAATGTATATATTTATGCTGAGAGAAGATGATCATGTCGTTATCTCTTATTCACCTCTCTTTCATCCCCTATTCCTGTACATTATATATTTTTTATACTTAAAACTTCAGGGGGCAACCATCGCCATCACCCCCTTTTGACTTCGACCCTGGACGTAGGCACATATTGACATTAATACTTCCAGCATTAAAAGTATTGTGGATGCTTATTTAAGATCCAATGAAAGATATTCATTTTAAAAAAAAAATCATTTTGGTACTTAAATTTTGAATTTTCTGAAAAATTAGAAACACCGTCTATAAAGATTTATAATAAAAAATTATTGAACTACTAATATTAAATCTTGGATAATCGTCCAGTCCTATAGAAGTTTTCTGTCGATCATCAAATTAAATTAGGAAGCACTCATGATGGACGATTTAGAAATCTATAATTTATATAAATATGTCGTAGTTAAGAATCGAATTATAGATGTTTTGATGATAAGTTTTTGATATTTTTCCATGCACCATAGTAAAAAAAAAGCTGGCTAGTTCTTGATTAACTATAAATAATAATATAATATAATTAATAAAATAGAAAAATGTATAAAATTTTAAAATAATAAATAATCATGAAATAATTATCTTATACATGTTTTTTATTTTATATTTTAAAATTTTTATAGAAAATTTTATTATCAACCGATTAAAAATATATCTTCCTATAATCATCCCTTATTTAATTGTGCATCATATCTTTCACACTCCAAACTTAAATACTAAAACCCCTAAAATCATGAATGACCTTTTCATCTCAAATTTCATTTCATGTATAGTAATAAAATTTTTCTAAAGTATCATATTCTATTTACTCAAAATTTAAACTACACTACCAAAAAAGTAAAAAAGAAAATTAATCTTAGATTAAGATTTCAATTTGTATGAAGGAAGACTTTTAAAAAAAATTTCCTATGCCGAGTCTGTGTCCTCTGTGTTGGCCTAGAATCGGATAGGATAATACATCCAAAGCACACAACACATAAGAAAATAAGACAAATAGACGTTTAACTTATGAAAGAAAATCTTACATCGAGATACTTTCTACAAGCCTCTACGACCCTTTAAATACATCACAAATGATAAGAGCAAAGATTACAAGATCTATAAAAATATGATCGGCTAGGACTAGATCCATAAAAATAGGAAGACCGAGTAATAAGAAATTATCAAGAAAATAAATTTAAAAAAATAAATTAGTGACGTGGGGATTTAACCTTATCATGTCTGGATTATTTTTTCACATTACTCCCCCTAATCCTGACATGGTTGTAAATCACGGATGCCGAGTAGTTGTCACATGACAGCTAACTTCACTCTTGGCAATGCTTTAGTTAACGCATCGACTAGTTGTTCTCCGGTATTAACGAACTCAACCACAATCTGCCCCTTTCAATACATTCTCTGATAAAATGAAACCTTGTATCTATATGCTTGCTTCGATCATGGAATATCGGATTCTTCATGAGAGCTATGACAGATTTGTTGTCAACAAACAAAGTTACCGGCTTTGGCTCTACACCAGTTAATTTTCTTGCAAGGCTCCTCAACCACAAAGCATGGCAAGCCGCAGTTGCGGCTGCCATGAACTCTGCCTCACACGATTAAAGCGCCACTGTCTTCTGCTTCTGTGAATTTCAGGACACCAAACTTTCATTAAAATAGAAAGTCATTCCACTTGTGCTTTTTCTCCCATCGAGATCATCGACTAAATCACTGCCCGAGTAGCCGAATATACCAATTTCCTGGGGTCCCTTTATGTAAACAAGCCCAAAATAGATTGTACATTTAAAATACTTGAGAATCTATTTAACCGCCTTGTGATGCATGATTGTAGGCCTTTCCATGTATCTGCTCGCCATCCCGATAGAATATGACAGGTCCGGCCGTGTGTGTAGCAAATATCTCAGACAACCAATAATGCGCCTGTACTCCGTGGCATCAACTGGAGTCTCTTCCAAGTCCTTGTGCAACTATGTCTTGGGTTCTATTGGATGCTTTGTGGCATTGTAGTCTGCCATCTTGAACTGAGATAGAATTTTCTTGGCATAAGCTAATTGTCTAAGTAAAATTTGACTCTTCTGTTGCTCCACTTCAATCCCTAAGTAGTAGGAGAGAAGACCCAAATCACTCATATCAAATTCTGTCATCATTTGTTGTTTGAACTTGTTGATTTTCTTTGTGCTACTTCCTGTCACGATGAGATCGTCGACATACACTCTAACAAGTATACTTGCTTCTCCTTCACCTCTTGTATATACTGCATGTTCTTGAGTACATTTTTTGAAGCCAAGATCTTCCAGACTCCTGTTCAAATGCATGTTCCAAACTCTTGGAGCTTGCTGCAATACATAGAGGGTCTTGAACAACCTATATTATGTTTCTGATTTTGTACTTCAAACTCTTCTGGTTGAATGACATATATTTCTTCTACTGAATCTCTGTTAAGAAATGCTGACTTCACATCTAGATGGTGTACCTCCCAGCTTTGATTTGCCGCAAGCGCAAGAATAACTCGAATAGTGTCAAGTCTAGCGATAGGCGCAAACACTTCTTCAAAGTCGATGCCTTGTCTTTGTACATAGCCTTTAACCACTAATCTTGCTTTGTGCTTAACGACTTTCCCATCTGAATCTTTCTTCAATTTGAATACCCACTTTAGGCCGATAGGCTTGTGGCATAATGGGAGCTCAGTTAGGTTCCAGGTATTGTTCATCTCAATAGATTTTAGCTCTTTCTCCATTGCTTCGTACTAGCAAGCCTCAGTTGCAGCTTCTTGATAACATGTCGGCTCTTCAGATATCACCATCATCATCTCACCCTCTTCTTCATCAATACCAACCACTTCCTCAGTGTTGGCGTAGATATCAGCAATGGATCTAAAACGGACTGGTCCTTCATAAGACTCGGGTGAGTTTGTTATCGAAGGCGAGGAAGTTGTATGTGTGTTCGATGATGGTGTAGATGGACTTGACGCTCCTGTCATGGGTACCACGGCTACTACTGGTGTTGTGACATCTTCTGTTGCGGCCTCAATGTCTGCTGCAACAATCATCTCGTCGGTGCCGAATACATCCACCACCATAAACTCTGGTACCTTTTCTTCATTGTTGGCACCTGCATTCCATGTCCATTCACAATTTTCTCGAAACATCACATCTCTATTTACTTATAGCTTGCCATGCCTTGGATCAAATAGACGATGAGCTTTGCAGCCTTCCTCGACACCCAAGTATACCATGGGTGAGCTTCTGTCGTCAAGTTTCTTGAGGTGAGGGGTTGTATTTTTCACATATGCAACACAACCGAACACTCTCAAGTGGGCGAGATGTGGCTTTCTCCCCATTCAAGCTTTAAATGGCATGCGCTCTCCTAGCGCCTTAGTTGGGAAACGGTTTAACAGATAGACAGCATGCCTGACCGCCTCTCCCCAGAACTTTGTCGGCATATGTGTACCCTTAAGGAGAGATCTTGCCATGGCCATCACGGTGCGATTACGTCGCTCCACAACACCATTTTGTTGGGGTGTGTAGGGAGTCGTGAGATGTGGCTCGATTTCTTCATTTTCACAGAATTGAGTGAACTCCGTGGATAGAAACTCGTCGCCCCGATCTGTTCGGAGTGTTTTGATCTTGTATTCAGTCTTGTTCTCCGTCAATAATTTGAACTTCTTGAATGCTCGGAATGTATCATTCTTTGCTGCCAATATAAACACTCACATCCACCTTGTGAAATCATCAATAATCAGAAAGAAGTACTTGTTATCGGCTAGTGTACATGGTGAGATTGACCCACAAATATCAGCATGGATAAGTTCCAACAGCTTCTCCGCTCTAAAGTTTGCTTGGCACGGGAATGACGACCTTGCATGCTTGGCGATCACACATACCTCACAAAGCTTGTTCGGTTGGGGCAATAGAGGCACATCAACCACCAATTTCTTCTCCCCTAACAGATTCAAGTCATGAAAATTGACATGCCCGAGCCTTGTATGCCATAACCAGGTTGGGTCTTCTAGGCTTGCTAGGAGACAGACTTGCTTGAATGTCTTCAAGGTTATCTTGTACAAGCGATTTTGTGTTCGCTTTACCAACATCAAGAGCTTCCCGCTCCTATCAATCACCTTCATGCTATCTCTTTCCATGTGCACCTCGTTCCCAGTTTCTGTCAATTGACCGAGACTTATGATATTACTACAAAGTTTCGGAATGTAGTATACCTCGTGGAGAGCCTTCCGATCGCCGGTCTTGCGTTCGAACACAACCATCCCCTTGCCCATGATCTCAATGGTTGATCCATTGCCAAACCTCACCCTATCGGTGATGGTTTCATCTAATTCTTGAAACTGCTCGCGATGGCCAGTCATGTGGTTACTGGAACCGTTGTCAAGGTACTAGACGTCTTTATCTCCTTTATTAACGCCGCGATACATCTCCGGTAGCAACCTATCTTCACTGAGCAGAATGATATCCTGCCACTCATGCCTAGTGTCAGGCTCCTCGTGGGGCACAGTCATCATCAGTGCTGGCTCTTCATCGGTGGCGCAAGTGAGGTGAGCCTCATCATCACGATGCTTGTTGTAGCATTCGATGCATAATGCCCCATTTTCTCACAATTGAAACACTTTATACGACTCTTGTCACGAGTGCCTCTGCCGTTGCTGCTAGTGCCTCTTGCACTGTCTTGGCTTGGCGTACCATGGCCACGACCGCGCCCCTGCCCACACCCACGACCACACCATTTTCCACGACTAGGGTTGCTGGACCCACGCCCCTTGCCTCCTGACGAAGTGTCCACGTTGCTCCCCTTCTATCGCATTTGCCATTCGACATGAGTAAGTAGGAGCTCACCTTCAGTGTCGTAGGTGTTGCCACGTAATCGTAGTGTTCGTTCCTCGTACGCTTTAGTCGCCCAATAGTCTCCTCAAATGGTATTGTCTCAAGATCGTGAAATTGCTCAATACCCGCAATAATAGGGAAGAACTTATCAGGGACAGAATCAAGCAACTTCTTTACCAAAGAGGAATCTTCAAGCGTGGCACCAAGAGTGGAGAACTTGCTGCTCATGGCGCTGAGTTTGCCAGCAAACTCATCAATCGTCTCGGTCTCCTTCATCCGGAGGGCGTCAAACTCGCTCTTTAATGTTTGTGTGCGTGCCTTCTTCACCCGATCACTACAAAGATACCTCGTCTTGAGGTTGTCCCAGACTTCCTTCGTCGTCTTCTTTTTTGTAATATGGAGAAGGATGTCTTCGGGGATACATTGCAAGATATATGCACGCGCCTTTTTGTCCTTCTTTATATCTACTTGGGCTCCTTCCGCTGTCTTCACCGCCTCCCAGACTCCCTGAGCATCAAGAATCGCCTCTGTCTTTATTGCCCACACAGTGTAATTATGAGGGCTTAGCATCGGATAAGGAAATGACACTCCGCCGTTCTCCTTCGCAGTAACTTGTGGGATGCCAGACATTTTTGTGGAATCATGGATTCTTGGGTGTTCTATAATGCCAAAGCTCTGATACCCGATGTTGGCCTAGAATCAGATAAGATAACACACCCAAAGCACACAACACACAAGAAGAATAGGACAAATAGACGTTTAACTTATGAAAGAAAACCTTATATCGAGATACTTTTTATACGTCTCTACGACCCTTTAAATACATCACAAATGATAAGAGCAAAGATTACGAGATCCATAAAAATAAGATCGGTTAAGACTAGATCCATAAAAATAGAAATACCGAGTAATAAGAAATTATCAAGAAAATAAATAAAAAAAATAAACTAACAATGTGAGGATTTAATTTTATCATGTCTAGATTATTTTCTGAATCAAATCAAAAATGAGATTCGAATAAATGAATCTAAAACGAAACAAAAGAACAAATATCACTCTAGGAAATTTAAAAATAGAAACAACTATACTAAAGAGTGAACTGTGGACTTCGAGCGGAGATTTTCTGATCCGTTTTTAGCGGACCAGATCAGATCCTGATTTTCTATACTGTGATTAGAGAAATTTAGTAATCCTCATCTGTCTTGAATCACGCCCACCAACCGCTTTGAGAGTAAAACTAATATTTTATTTATTTATTTATTTAATCTAGGGACTAGGCATACTGTAGCTTCCCACACGGGTCTATGCAGGCTCCGTTTATGGACATAAGCTGCTGCTCTATGCACGATGCATGGTAGTCATGCTCGCACACCGCCTCCTCGGCAAATTCAAGCATTTTCTCCAGTATTCTTCAGACAAGACATACTTGTGCTCACAGTTCGTATCGATCTCTCTAGCTCCCAGGGCCAGCAGTTCCTCAGAACTCATGTTATCGATGTCCATCCTCCTGTCTCTCTATGGGTCATAGATGCATGGACGAGTGATTCTCACTTTAAGACACTGTTATCTGGAACATTACTAACGGCATCCCTCAAAACCAAGTCTGATAATAATGGGTGGGATCTCATTTGGGCTTTAATTTCGGCTTTTTTCCAACAAGGTCCAACATGCTAAGTGTCTTAAATTGAGAGACCGTTATTCAGGGGGCATTCTCAATTTTTTAGGCATATAAGAATCACATCTTATTTTGATAAATTAACAAATAAATTATCTATATATATATATATATCAGAATGGGTGGGATCTCATTTGGGCTTTAATTTCGGCTTTTTTCCAACAAGGTCCAACATGCTAAGTGTCTTAAATTGAGAGACCGTTATTCAGGGGGCATTCTCAATTTTTTAGGCATATAAGAATCACATCTTATTTTGATAAATTAACAAATAAATTATCTATATATATATATGCTGCCGTTAGTTTGAATGACAATTGTGGTTGACAGCCATGGATGACACTCATAGTGGTGAAAATTGGTGATTTTTTTTAAAATTTTTTTAAGCTTTTGGTTATACCGATAAGTTTTTCCTTTAAAATTTAGAGGTTTGATCATAATATTAAAGTAAAAAAAAAAAGTAAATCAAAATTTTTTTTTGATACTCACAGGTTGGAGGTAAGATGAGCAGAATATCAAAATTGTTCACTATACTAGTCTTTTTTAAATTATTTTTTACTATAACAACGACAAACTTTAAATCTGTATTTGTAGCCGCTACGAAAATCATAACGACTATAATATGATCATAATTTGTTTACGATTTCGTAACTGTTACAATATATGCTTAGTATATATTGTAGCAGCTATGGAACTATAGCTCCTATAATATGGTGATGATTTGTTCAATCACATTATAGTTATAATGTAATTAAATAAATTATGATTATGTGTAGTAGTTATGATTTCATAGTTATTATAAAATAAGTAATTTAACATCAATAGCCCCTAAAGTAAAACAAATAATAATAATAATAAACTATTCCATAACCATTACGATTATATTCTATAACTATTATAATATAGATTTAGTATTCTAGCGACTATGAATCTATAACTGTTGTCACATGATTATAATTAATTTATTCAATCATATTATAGGTATAACTTAATTAAATAATTAAGACTACATATAATAGTTATTATTTCGTAACTACCGTAAAATAAATTTAACATCAGTCACTCCTATAGCAGATCAAATTTTCTATCCTCAAATTTTTCTGTCCCCGTGTCTCCTACCGATCGGACGGATCAGATTATATCTTAAGGCATCATGACATCTTTAAGATGTGTACAATATCCTCGTGATGTGTAAAACATCCTTGAGATGTAATCTGATCCGTCCGATCGACAATGAGATACGGAGATATAAAAATTTAAGGACAGAGGATTTGATCTCCTCCTATGGTAAAATAAAAATAAAATAATAATAAACTATTATACACACTGTACCGCGGGAGATGCGTATCAGTTTATATATACACACGATTCAAATATTTTTCAAACCCTAAATATCAAAGAATAATTTATTTGTAAGAGAAAAAATGTTTATCCAACCACACATGTGGAGCACTAACACGGCGGCCTCGCTGACCCTGCCCGTGGACATGCCATGTGTGATGTGTCTCCCGTACCGTTGGCTTTTCACCACCATCATCCGATGGAAGACCAGAGCTGAAAGCACCATCACTCGTTCGATGGGTCCTGTTTTCGGCAACCATTAATGTCAAACGAACTCAAGGGCACGGCCACCACCAGGCTCAATCGCTTTCAGCTAGTCACGCACACCGCCACACCCAACTCAACGTCCATGTCTAGCTAGGGCGTCGCACGGCACGAAACAACGCGCAGGCTTAAAGTTAGCACGTAGCTCGGCCCCTAGTGGACACCAGCTCTCATGCAAACATATACCGATCGATCGACTGTTCCTGCTTTTCTTGCTGCAGCACTACCCAACTGGGCCACGCCGGTGCATAATATACTATAGCCCCTTCCCTCGTGGATCCTAGCTCAATCTGGGAGACAGAGAGATACATAAAGATCTACGAAAATTCGAAGATCATATTATTATTATTATTCCCGGATGAAAAGTAGTCTCTAACTAAAAAGTTTAGCATGCAAAGTAATTATCGCAGAAGACCTCTCCCCCAATGCTTAAAGTGGCTTTGCTGCAGAAACAGCGACGGCCAAAGATTCGAGCTGGCACGGCACGATGATGATCGGTCGATGTGGAAGCCAATTGGCTGACTCGTGAGCCACTCCCGTGGGTGTCGCAGCCATCGACACGTGCATCAACTGAGCAGACAGGGCGTTCAGGTACGAACTGTGCATGCTGTTTCAGGACCAGTGAACTGTGCATCGACGGGTGCGAAACTGAATCTGAAAAAATTGCACGGTGGATCAGTGCAAGCTAGTGACTGTGAATTGGAATGGATCGACAAAATGCTCTGCAAAATGACTAGCCACTGTGTCAAATGTTGTCCACGGCGGACGGAGGGGCCTGGATAATTAGTGGCAGCTGAGTTCTAGTGGGGCGATCCTTTTTCAGTACCATGCTATCCTCCCATGTTGGGGAAGTGCAACGATGGTGGTGGAATGTAGTCCATGGCGCAATGCTGATTATGAGCGTGCTGGGGAACCTTGCAATGGGCCATTATATATATAAAATATTATATAATTCGTTTTCTCTAAAGCACAGGTTACAGGTACGTACGTAACTGTTTTTTTTTTCTTTTTTTTTTTGGTGGTGTTTAGTAGGACGGAAATAAAGGATAAAGTGTGTTTAAGATTTCATCTGCTGCGGGAATGGTGCGTGATGAGATCGTTGCATCCCTACCATTTTAAGGAATCATGGTGGATTTGACCATATTAATGGGCAGAAATTAAATAGACATTCTAAATTATGTAAATTATTAAGATATTTTATAGTCAAAATATTCTTCATTTCAATATTATTCTAGTAATTATTTATAAAAAAAAAATAGAACCTTTAACTTAGCGGTCCCCTTAATATCGGCCCCACGGATATAGAGGGAGGTTAATGCTTCTAGTAATTATTTATTGTTATTACAAGTAGTGTCTATCAATTAGATATAAATAAGAATTCGAAATTAGTCATTGATACGATGCATAATAATATGATCCGATAAAATCGTGACAGTCAAAAGTCAAGGGGACGTGACATTCGACCGTTAAGAAATGGAGAAGTAGGACCATGGGATTACATCAACAACCTGATTCCCGGTCGGATTCTCATAGTTTGAGATCCCATAGCTGAAACACTTGGGTCTAAGACATGGGAAGCAGTCGGGGTCATCTCTGACCTAGATATGACTGGTTGGGTTATCGTGGCTCGGTTATATCCAGGCCTGGTCCTCTCAGTGAGCTAAACCCCGGTCAGTCAATCCCCGGTCGACACCTGGACGATCTCACCACAGCTTCCGACCCCTCAAGATTTAGACCAGCCTGAGTTGCCCTATTCATTCCTGGTCGGACCAAAAGGTCGGAATAGGAGGTGTTACACGACAATAAGATCAGAGAATCGTAACTGCTTGACAGAGAATAACATGCCAGGGAATATTCCAATGGTTTATAGTCACATGCGAATGAAATTTCCCTTCAATTTATAGGAGGATGTCACGTGCCCTCTATCACTCGACAAGTCTTGACATCCGATATTCTCTGACATCAGTCAAGTTCCAAAAGGTAAGCACTATCATATAAAAAGGGAGGTTCTCTCCCTTGCGTAGGTACGCTCTCGCGCACATTCACATTTGTCTTCTACTTTCTTTTTCTTTCATAGAATGTTCTTATGGGGGAAAAGTACTTGACTTAAGCGTCGGAGGGCCTGCTCCGGAGACTTTTTCCTTGGTTTCTGGCCTCTAATTAACGTCCGTATGTTTGTCTGAGTGTGCACAGAGCTCAGGTACTGCCGGCTCAGTCATCGTCGTCTGTTAGTACCACGTGAGAGTCCATTTCTGTAAGTGCATACGAAAAAGGTGTCTCAGTCGTCCCTCCATCAACGTCAGTAACAGCTCATCCGACTTAGATTTCGAACAGGATCAATCATCATATCGGAAGCTAATTCCCCTGTCTATAAATTTGTCATATGCTAGTCAACTCGACTATACCTCGAGGAGAACGAATGATTTGGACCACATTTTATAGTTTAGAGGATGAACCATTGTATTCATTAGCTGATTTGAATAGACCCTATCTATTTAGTAGATGAGATCCATTCAAATCAACCAGTCAACCTCTGTGGTCCATCTTTTAATCCATAAAATACAGACCAAAAGACCAAAAGATTCTGTTTGTATATGGGGCACTTAAAAAAAAATCATAGAAGTTACTAAAGGTTATTACATAATTATATTTAATTTTTGGAGCTAATTAATTTTGAAAATGACCGATTTCATTTATTCTATGAAATTTTTTGATAACTATTAAGATAAATTTAAAAAGTATATAGAAAATTTTTGATCAACTATTAAGATAAATTCAAAAGTATAGATGAATCAGAATGAATTACACGAAATCACTAGAGGTTCAAACTCTATAAGTATTCAAACATTTTCAACGTGATCATTTAAACCTTTACCGAATAGGAGTTCATTCTCGCTGTTCACATCGCACCGTATCCCGGAGGCACAGTTAAATAATATCGTAGGTTGGATTAGTTAATCGTAATTATTATAATATACTAAAAGTGACGGCGTTTTTGAAAAATAGAGCATCTTATTATTTTATTTTGTTAAAAAAAAAAGGTAATCTTTGGGATGCCATATTGATTTTTTTTTACTGCATGATTAATCAGTGTTGCCTTAAATTTGAAGCTTTGCAGCTGCCAGTTCGTGTGACAATTGACAGTTTGATTTGACAGTTGGCAATGTGCAGATAAGCTCCGAGCCACAAAATGGTTCCGTCAAATCCATTAATATTCAATTCAATTCTGATTGGAAGTCGTTCGTTTAATGGCCCTTCGATTTTTAAATTGATTGGTCGAATTAATTATTGCAATCCCACTCGATAAACAATGATATCCTCTGCACTCCTATTCTCGCCCATACTTGTGTGATTGAGATTGATTAGTGTATCGTTCCTGATAGTTATATAGTTTTTTCTTCTGAATGATTTAATGGGTAGTGTATGAAGTATCATTATGAAATTTAGGATTCGAATTTTAATAAAATCAATATAAATATTTTTTTTATATATTAATCATTATTTTAAAAATTAATAATCATTCATTATTTATTTTTTTCGTGTTAATCTTGAGACGAATTGATGAGGATATTAAGTATGAATGTATTCGTCTTTTGCTATCGTAATAATTATATAGTTGATTTTATAATTTTTTTATATAATTTAAAATTAAATGACGAAAGAAAGATGACTGAAATAAATATAATATTTTTTTTATAATTATAATTAATAATGATTTTTTGGGCATTTGAACATGATGCATTTATTGCTATTTCTTATATTTATGTGTAAGAAAATTTTTTAGTCGAACACAAGAAACAATCAAATCCGTTATGTAATAATTCATTTAATTAGGCTAAAACTAATATACTTTTCCCCTGTTAAAATTGAATTTCAAATAAATATTTGCACTATGTGAAATGTTTCTTTAATGTTTTTAAGCAATGAGTTATTTACTTATTATGCCCTCCTCTTTTTTATATTTTCTTCGAGTAATAATAAAAAAAACAAAAGAAAGCTCTGATTTTTTTCACCCCTAGTTTCTTCCACTGCAAAAAGGTCGTCAAATTCTTGTCCCCCATGAATTCCCTGAACAGTTCGCAGTTGCTCACTGTCTGGGAACTAATCATGGTCCAACAGTGTCCCAACGGATGCAGAGTGGTGAGAATGGAATCAAGAAATTGGATTGGGGAATGAGCACCAAACCACTTTGTGGCTGTAGTAATGGAAAAGGAAGTCGAACCGAAGTGGGAGTAAAAGCATAACAAACCAAAAGCAGAGAAGCGTATTAAAATCCAGCAACCGAAAAGGAAAAGTTGAAGTAAGTTTGAGAGGAAGGGAACGAAGAAGCGCGAGGCCGGATAGCAGTGAGTAGTAGTAGTAGTAGTAGTGAGGGATGGGCAGCCAAAGATTCCGCCAGAAGTGGCAACTACACCCGTCAATAGATTGACTGCGTTGGGATTTGTACTGCCGCTTTGCTTAATACGGTGAGTCGCGATCCCAATTTAGAACCCCCTTTCTGTCTTGTCTGCAATCCCATGCTAGAAAGGAATTTGCAGAATCGGAGGGTGGTACGCTTCTTTTGTCGACGCGCGCTGTATCTGCAAATATGGTTGCCCGACGCTGAAGGTTTTTGCGCGAATAAAAAAAAAAAAAAGTGTTTTTGCGAAGGATTTCTTGGTGTTCATTCCATCTCTTTACATTCCTTCTCATACAAAAAAAAAAAAACAAATTTTTTTGGTAGATAATCCTTGATTGTTTCACCCGATGGTTTTGAACGGAAAAAGGAGCGTTCTTTTCGGCGGCTTTCGATAAGACCTTGCATCCTCATTGTTAGGGTGCGAATTTTAATTTGATATTTACTTTTCTTCTCAAATAGGGAGAAGAAGCAACCTTTTCTTCGATCGTTCCGGTGGTGATTGGATATCTTTTGTTCAGAGATCAGAAGCAAGGTTTTCTTAGATTGTTAGGGAGGAAATTTGGAAGACTGGCTGTTCGGAGCTCTTCTGAGAATTTTGATCTTTAATTTTGATTGGACATAGTTGTGGTTGATACTGATGTAGCATCGCAAATAAATTGTCAACTTAAATATAACAGTTCAGAGGTTTTCAGGAAGTTCTGGCTCTTCAATTTGTTCGTGGACTGTTGTTTGTTTCAACAGATAAAGAAGAATGGAGGCGGACCATAACTTGAATTTTCACAATGGAAGAGTCTTTCCTCCATCTCTTAGCAATCAGAATGTAGTATCGTTTCAACCAGTGGCAATAGGGTTGGTATCAGAGGGAATGTATAATTCAGGTGAAATTAGCACTATGGCAGGAATGATCTTGCCTGGCAACCCTGGCACTCAAAGTCATACTGCTTCTGTGATGCCACTGCCAGGTAATCTTTCAGGTAACATCATTCTAGATCCCATGCCCCCTGCCAAGCACCCTGCAACGGTGACTACCCATTGGTCTTTGGAAGAATTATATGTGTTGAGACAAGGCCTCACGGAGTAAGTTGAATTTTCTTGTTGATTTTAGTCTTTCTTGATTCTTTACTTCTTGAATGCATATACAACAACAATAACCAAGCCTTATTTTATTAAGTGAGACCGGCTATATAGATCCTTTTAGGTCATTAGCTTTATCCCTACTATATATCATCATCTATATTAAATAAATTTTATCCTACTTGAATGCATAGATAATATAAAAAAAATATCGATCACTTTTGTAGTAGTAATTGATACTGTATGGTTAAATAAGCATTGTCCTTGTAGCCAAACTAAAATTTGAGACATGTGACTTGTTGTCATTGTACATATGCTCTTGTTTTTTCCTAATAAGCGTGTCATGGATTCTAGCCTTTTTTGTTTCTTGGTTAGTTTGTTAGGTTTTTTTTTAGTTTATTTATATTCTGCAAAGATTTTAGTTTCTTGAGGGATGATGAAATGTGGAACCATAGTATTTCAATATCTTAATTGAACTTGATCATGGAGATGAATTATCTATTTCCATAATGGTGTTTGATTTAGATATCACTAGAAAATGTAGTCCTTTTACATGTTACTCGTATTCCCATTTCCTGTTTTTCACTAATTTTTGCTTGACATTATTGTTTTATGTCAAATGTCCAGATATTCTACTGAGCCTATTAATATAATGAAATATATCAAGATAGCAGCTAAGCTGCCTGAGAAGACAGTGAGGGATGTTGCAATGAAGTGCCAGTTGATGGTTGAGTATTCACTTAAACATGTATAGAATTTGACATTTTTTTATACTCCATAGTTGCAAAACATTTTGAACGCAAGCCTTTCACATCCTTAGTCCATCACATACATCAATTCATAGCATAGCAGTTAAATATATTCATAGAAGGAGATGTTTCACTTTTATTTCAAAAAACTTGGAGATTTATTTCTTTTCTGTAGTTCATATGCAAACCCATTAAGTGAAAAGCAAATCTTCTAATCAAGCATCATAAATGTTGAAATGTCTGAGTTGGGCGCCTTCCATGCATGACAGGATGTTAAACCAATAACCCAAAAAAAAAATGAATGTACTATACACCTTCTTGAGAGACTAGTAATGCATGTCTCACGGTGAAAGATCAGAAAGGCTCAGAAAAATCATGATCATTGAAAACAATGTTATTCATCATCCTCAAACTTCAATGTGACCAAGGAAAGAGTATGTTTGAAAACCTTTATACTTTCGTTTCTTTTTGCATCCAAATGCTGAAACTTCAGAAAATCTATAAATACAGACTTATTGAGAATGTCACTGTCAGCATTAGTAATCATTGTAATTAGATATTCTCCTGAAAGATTTATGAAATAAATGGTCTACCACTATCATAATTTTGAAATTCAATTCTATCATCAGTTCTATTTTATTTCTTCTTTGATAAAATCATCACTGGGGATGTACTTGGGTTTTTGTGATGCTTCTCAAGAAGTACACTATGTAACAAATCTTTATCTTTTTTAGTTATTTGTGCACTTTTTACAAGGTACTTCTAACTGATATTATGATTTTTTTTGTAGAACGAGGAGAGTGGTAAAAGACGCAGATTAGAAAATTACCATGTTGAAAAGAAGGTAAAGGAAAGCAAATCTCCTACCTGATAAAATTTTCTATACTGCTGGTTGCAAATATCATTTATTTGTTTCCATGTTTGTTCAATCTTAATAGTAATAGTTTGGTATTCTTTTTCTTTTCAACTGTATATATTCTCCGTCTATTTGATCACTTATTACTGGTATATAAAAATTACATCCATGTCATTTGTAGATTTTTTAGTTCTCTGATGTCCATCATAGTTATAAGAAAAAGTTAGAATGAGTTGAATGAAATAAGTTACATATCGGTTGCTTTTCTTGTTGTATGGGAACATACTGGAGGACTATGGGAAGTTTTATATCTTATATTGTAGCTCATATGTTACTAAGATGCTGATGTGGAAATTTTCTTCAGGAAAAGATTGTGTATACTTCCTCACTGAGCACCGTGCATTCTTTGCAACCAGAGAGCGTGGCCACCTTTTCATTGAGGGTGCATGATGTGCCGAGCAATAATCAACTTTGTCAAGGTTATTTAAAGTACTATTATCATAATTTAATCTTGTTTCATAGTGAACCTCTTGTTGTGATTCTAAACTAAGGAAATTGAGGATAGAATTATCTTATATAACTTAAATAATCAAAGTGCAAAATTCAGTAGTCACCTTATAAAGTGCTTTAAATGTGCCTTTCTAATGTAAGAAATGAAAATTTTGATGTGTATGTTTCTCAAGAGTTCTTTTTTACTATGTTTGATTATTTCTGTGGAAATGTATTCCCCTACATATATTTGCATTTCTTTCATGAGGATTTGGTTTGAGAACCGTAGGGACTGGAATGTGTTTATTTTGATTGTTTGGTTCTTTTGATGTATGTACCATGATCTGATGAAATTTTATTGAAGTATGGCATGTGGTTGTGCCCCGAAGATTCCTATGTTTGTGGAGTTTACTATGGTTTTAAGATTCCTGGAGTTTAGTTTCCTTTTTCTTCACATATATTTTTTCTTCACAGAATTGTAAAAGGAGGGAGTAGTACTCAGGTTTTGATTGTGTTCTTCACAGAATTGTAAAAGGAGGGAGTAGTACTCAGGTTACTTCTTTTTGAATGGTCCTTGCCCTTCAACAACTACAAAAGTAAGAAATAGCTTCATGAGATGGGAAAAAGAAAAGTGTATGGAGGCCCACCACCATAGTTATTTTTTCAAATTATTTGATTTTGGTTGAAGATAGAATATTATTAGGTGGTTTTTATAGATGTTAATACTTAATTCATGTACAATTGCATATCATAGTTTCAGTGATATCACTTGAAAGGGAATGATATGAATAAGCACGAGATCATTAGAATCATTCTACAATCTTCCCTCAAAGAAGTCATTTTGCAATCTATATGAATGATAATAGATTTGTCAACATATAGCTGAATCTGAGGTTTAAAAAGTCTTGTTTTGATATCATGTTTACGTGGTTAGTTTTGATATGGAGCTGCATAACGTGTGTCGATATGAGGTGGTGCTGGTTGACACGAGTAAGAGGTGTACTTAGGGGCTAGTGTTTTCTTCACTTGCCAAATCTACGGGCATTCGTCGTTCGTTAGAAATCTTCACTCAAGTGCTCTTATTGGCCACAAAACTCGGATGTTGGAACTTCCTCGACACTTGTAGGCCATGATTGGTGATTGCCATTATAAGATTGACCTCCTGCTTGTTTCAACCATGTCTTGAACTTGAGCATGTGTAGGTTTCCTTGAGTTGTGGAACATACATCTTGCTTGTTTTTAGAAAAAAAATTCAGGTCATATCATGTTGTGTGTTCATGCTTTGTATCCATATACTTTTCACATCATGAGTTGATGCACAACTTCTTAATTCGTTGTAAGCAAAAGTTGGTATATTTATCCTATATACTTATCACCAACTAAAGGATTCAAACAACAACTAATGATTTGTTAGTTATTATGTTCAAAATATTTTATCACTGCAAACTGGCTCTGGTCTTGCCATTAACAATTAGTAGTAGTCAAGCAAGCACACAATTTTGCATAGTTCTCTTCTAAAATTCAGTTATAATCATGGATAGTTCCCATTTTCTGTTTGATTATTTACCTTTTTCACTTTCATTTTGCTTTTCCCTTCTCAATAATAACTTTTTTTGTTTTTCAACAGCTACTCCAATAAACTTTGAGACACAGAGCCTTCTAATGGAGAATTTTAATCTTCTTAGTCAGATTGGATCAAACCTTGAACTGAGTAAGGTTGATATTATACACCCTCTACTAACATTTTTCCTTCTTGCATTCAAGTTTTATGTTAATATTATTGTATGAATACTCATGATCAAGGTCAACCTTTGTGATTGAGTTGAGGTTTTTATTTATACCTTTTTACACTAAGAAGGTGGCATTCCTTCTTGTCATTTGGGAATATATAAATAAGAAAGAACTATAGTAACCGCGACGAGGATGATGGAATATACAAGGAATAGGAAATGTAAAGGAGATATGGGAAGGATATAGAAAATAGCTTCTGTAGACTGTAGTTAACTAAACAAAAGAAAATTAGTTTGCAATTGTCTTCCTTTAGCCTATAAACTTACTTTAGTTATTGAGCTAATTGTTATCAAATTCCAACTGATTCCACAATTCATAGATTATTATCATAGCTAATTGTTTCACTAACTTCTCATGGAATAAGCAATTTTAATAATCATCTATTTAAAAGAAAATGAAACCCCTTGCCAAGTAGCTACATGTTAATAATTTTCCAAGATCTAAATTCCATACAAAAACTGTGCTGAGGATCAATAAATGACAGTATCCAAAAATAATATAGAAGTATCTCATATTTTTACATATAATCTCTAAGTTATACTCACAAATGATTTATTTAAGCGTGTTTATGTTTGACCAATGGATGATTTTCTTCTTTTTATTAACATTTTGCCAAGAATCATTTGTGGACTCCTCAAATACTTCTAAAGGAGACAATGATCAACTTTCTGAAAACATTTTGTTTCTCCGATACATTTCAGGTTCAAGATAACATCAACCTATTCTATTGCACCAGAGAAAACATAACCAACATTTTAACTAGGTATGATCTACTTTTGAGTTTCTCAAGTCGCATCCTTCGGTTGAGTTTTTTATACAGAATTTGAAAGGAAACTTCCTCTTTAAACAGCATGAGTGTCGCCCCGGGCATTATGAGTCAGATGCCTTCATTGCCTGTGTTAATCGATGATAATCTTTTCCAGTCTATTCTTCCCCTTGCTAACCAGGTAAGTTACAGTTATCTTATGTGGACTTGTCACAAACTAGAATGGTTATGAACATATTTAATAATTAATTGCGTCCTTAAACTCGGCTGCTATGTTATTTTGAAGGTGCATTTACCTGCAAATACTTCTCTAAAGGAAGAGCCGAGATACTGGTAAATCTTTTTCGCTTGGAGGGTGGCGATTCGATATCTGTAACTGAAGTTGGCTTCCACATAGCAAATCGAAGCTTCTTCAGATGGCTGCTATGTTCTTCAAGGGAGATCCTACTCAGAGCTATAGCCGCGATATGCCTTGCATTCAGTATGATATATAAATGCAACTTAATCTGTTACTGAGTTGCCAATGTAAATCCTTCATTTGGTAGCAAGTGTCTATATAATGAGGTGCTTTCAGGTCCAGTGATTCTTTTGGATTTTTATCATATTCTTTTTTTCTGCGTTTTAGTTGAATAAACGTATGTAGTCTGACTGAACAATCTTCAAACTATATATGTCGCATGGAAGAATGTAAGTGAAGACAGACTTTTATCATTTCAGAGATATAAATTTGTAAATCATCTAAATATCCGATCCTCAGCAGTATCATTGTTAGTATTTGTATGTATCTGAATTGAATATTTTATTATAGTGATTTAATATTATATGCATCACGAGAACGAAGAAACCCATGACGTCAGGAGAACTGATCATATCCGGCCCGGCCCAGTCAATTTAGGCCGTGAATTATGTTTGGGCCGTTGGGCCACGTGTAATAAGTAGGGACGGGGATGCCTCTCCATTAACCCTTGACTACTGCGCAGCTTCGCGCCGCACTGCAAGGGCATCTCCATCTCGCCGCCGCCGACGTTGCATCCATTACGATCGTAAGAGCTTCCTCAACTCTTTCTCTCGTACAGCATTTGATGGATGGTTGTAGATTAAATTGTTTCCGAGATCCTTCTCTTCTTTTTTTTTTTGTCAGATTGTTTGAGATTAGGGCTTTCTCTCTTGCCAATTAATTCTGCGGTCAGTGAGTGGACTGCAGAATGTGCTTCCAAAGCATAGTAATTTGTCCGGAAGATTGCGTGGTGGTTTTACCGTCGGTTGATGGTTAATATGATTGTGTATGCACATCATGAGGAATTGTTTTAAGAGCTTTATAGGATTGTTATCATTGTTCCAGGTAGGATTTGATTTGATTATATTGATGGGATGAGTGATATTTGATTTTACCTTTTAAATTTCACACTTGTCGTGCAACAACAAGCTGTGTTAATCCCAACTACTTGGGGGCAGCTTGTCTATTTAAATTACCATTTTAGGATAAAAACTTCTTAATGCTTTTTATCCATCATCTTTTCGTGTGTCATTTATAACGGTGGATCCTTAACAAATTGTGTCATAGAAGCCCATTGGATTGGCTGAGATTGCTTTATCCCAATTCAGTTTTGTCCAACTTTCATGGTGATGGTTCATTAGATTCAGAATGGTTCATATATTTTTTTGTTCTCTTGGCAAGGTGCATCCTCATATGCCACAGTAACTTGTGGAAAATCTCTCATTTAGTACATTGAAGGAAGCCTTCAAGATTTTTAAATGCCCTAGAGCTAGGTGCATGTGCATGCTTTTGTATTCATTGAGTACTTATTGCTACTGGGAGTTTTGATGCAAATCTAGAAAGTTTGGCAGGATTGAATTAGTAGTGATCATTTATTGGCCTATGGTTTATGATAACTGCTGATTTGAGCCACTTCTGATAATGCTGAAGTTCAATTTTTGTTTTGGTTTGATTAAAGCTTTGAATGATCTTAATACCAACAGGTATTTGCATAATAATAATGTGTAATTCCTATATCATCTCAATTCAATTATCTAATTGCTCATGCTTCAAATGGTTTTTTTCATTTGGTTAAATTGATCTAACCTAGTGGGAAAAGGCTTTGTTGTTGTGGTTAAATTGATCTAACAAGTTGGGTTCATTTGTTTGTGTGATTTTTCATAATAATTTCCATGTATAGTGACATATCCTCCTTTGTCAGATTAGTACAACACTTGATGCTGCAATTTAAACTTTATTATTCTGGCAGATGAATCGTGAGAAGCTTATCAAGATGGCTGGTGCAGTCCGCACAGGTGGAAAAGGCAGTATGCGCAGGTTCATAATATTTAATATTCTGGAGTATCATATTCTTTGGATCTGTTAGATTTATCATGATTCATTGTTTCATTCTTTGGGATACATGCTATTTCTTTCCTGCATTCTAGCTTATATAATCCTTATAATATCCCTCATTATAATACTAAGCATGTAGCATTCTGATTCATTCTTCTGTGGTATGGTCCCTAGGTCATATCATTCTGGTCATAGACAATACTCCAACAGAGGAATACTTTAAAACCTTAAATGTGATGAAATGTTTCTGTTATTAGAGTGCCCCCCTTTTGATTTTTTTGGCTATCTTGTTCATTGACCTACAAATCAGCATTCTTTGTCTAGATTTCACCAATTATTTTACTCCTTGAATCTAAATCTAGAAAGAAGAAGGCAGTGCACAAAAGCCCAACTACAGATGACAAGAAACTTCAGAGCACGTTGAGAAGAATTGGGGTAAATACTATCCCTGCTATAGAAGAGGTCAACATTTTTAAAGATGATGTTGTCATCCAGTTTCTGAATCCCAAAGGTAAACAAAGATAGAAATTCGTTAAGCAAGTTAATGATTTCATGTATAATATAACAAAATTGTATTATGATATTCAACTCCTTTTGTTTTGTTTTTAGTGCAAGCTTCGATTGCAGCCAATACATGGGTGGTTAGCGGTTCTCCTCAGACTAAAAGTACAGTTTGTTTCCTTCTCATATTAACTATTTTGCAAGAGTAGGAGACTGCATTCATAAATTAAGGAAAATAAAACAAGAAATTTCATTAACATTAAGTGGATTATTAATAAGTAGCTAGTACTTTATATATGTGTTTGACTTGACAATATGTTTAAACATCACCTTTTTATCTCGTGAAAGTTTTTCTAGAAGTGTAACCTTGTGATTTTTCCGGTTTCAGAACTTCAGGACTTGCTCCCTACAATCATCAACCAGCTAGGTAAGTCTTCTCATTGTAATATGGATTTCATGGCTAACTTTTGTGTAACGCACCAATTGTACTTGTTACTAGTTATAATCTTGCTGCTGAGGTGGTGAATCCACCTTTTTTTACTAGTTATAATCTTCTTTAGCTTGCTCTTGTAATCCTTCAATATACTTCATGAAAACAATCAGCCTGATCTTCACTTGGTCACACAGGTCCTGATAATCTAGAAAACCTACGAAGGCTCGCTGAGCAATTCCAGAAACAAGCACCTGATGCTGCTCCTGCTGCTAAAGGTGGAGAAGAAGATGATGATGATGTCCCAGAGCTTGTGCACGGAGAGACATTTGAACAGGCTGCAGTGGAGAAACAAGCTTCATAGATATGGATCTTCCAACAAGTTTGCACTCTGTTTTCTATGTTATAATTGTTGAGCCTATTGCAATTTGTGATAGTAATCAGAACCAGTTGCTTGGTTAGTGAATAGGAGTTGACCTACATTGGCTGAGCCCGAGTCATGTTTTTTTGACCCTTAATGTCGTGGAGATTAATAACATTCAAGTATTTTGAGCTTACTATGATGAACAAGTTGAAACACAAAAATAATTGCTGGTCGTCACTGTTGCTGCCGATACTTGACAAAACATCCTATTTAGTATGTTAGGAGTTAAGTAGCTGCTTTTGGGGGTGGAAGGTTTTTTTATTCATTACAACGGTGAAGCTTTTGCCTGCTTGCCAGAAATGTGATGGTGATGACAACATCGTTCCCCTCTGCACAGTAGAGCTCATGGAGGTTGTTGTTGGGCTCATGCGGGGATTGCTGGATCTTTTCGGCGAGGGGGAAGAAGGCCAGGAGAGCCAGGGAAAGGGAGGAGTTGAGATTTGAAGGATGGAGGGTGATTAAGTGGGAGGTGGAGTTGGGGAGGTGATAGAAGAAGACTTGTTCCATAGAGATTTTGTGGCGTTGGAGATGCGGATAGAGACAATGAGGTCCTCATCCTCATCAACAAGTGCTGCCTTGCCTAGTTCTATCAGCCATGGAAGTGCGAGAACGAGCTCGTCAGGTAGTAGATGCTCCAGATGCAAAAGATCTGCGAGCTCGAGGAGAAGATGAAGGTTTTCAATAAGAATGATAGTTATTGATACAGTGAATAATGGGGGCTTGGAAGTTGGATCAAAGTCAAGAAAGTCAAATAACATGACGGTCAAAGTTGAGGAGGAGTTAGTACTCGGGGACAGAATGGTCATAGGTCCTGGCCGAGTGGCTCAGTCGATCGGGTCGTTGGTCCGATTGAATCTTGAGTCCCTCCAGGTCCATAGAATCCCGAGCTATGTCAGTGCCATTCAAAGCCCAGTCTTCTAGGTCACTGGAAGATATCTTGGTCGATCAACTTGGCCTAGTGGTCTAGTTGATCGGATATTCTGGACACACGGTCTGATCGGATCGAGCGAAGGTTGAGTTCTTGAAGGTGACATCATTACTTAGTCGACCCGACTCCCGTCTGCAGATGATGTCTGATCGGACCATAGAGGGGGCTCCGCCGGCCTGCCATCAAAGCATATCAAAGGCCTATCAGCCCAATAGCCTACTACTCCTCTTTGGCGTATTGTGTAAGTGTGTAATGATCGTCAGAGAATCAAAGAAATATTCCTTGTGCCAGTTGTATAGCATAAGTTTTCATTATGCAAAACATAGAAATGGTGGCCCATTTTTAGAAATGTGTCAAAGTATCATAATGGTTGGTTCTATTTTGGTAATGCCTCGTGATTCATGCACAAAGGAAAAGTAAAATATAAAAGGAGGTGTCCATCAACATGCATAGGTACGCGAGGCTATGCTTACACACTCACTCTATACTATTCACTACATTTCATTTTTTCTCTCGGACACTTATTTGACTTGAGGGTCAGAGTGCCTACGCAGGGACCCCTCGCTGGTCCAGTTGCTAACGTTCTTTTCCTATATCGTCTATTTGTGACATGCAGGAGCACTCGACGTCACTTACTTTTATCAGAGTATTCTCACAGTCAACATCAGAGTCACGTGTATAGTGTTCCATCTCCCTTGATTTTAGACAGGATTAAACTTGGTGCAGTTTGTGGGAATCTTTGCCTAAATCTGGAATACAGAGATGGAAAAGACTGGGCGACTCACCATAGTTATCTTGTCGCAAGAAGACTTGGAGCTGCTAATAGCCGCTCGAGCGTAGAAATTGGTACAATAAGTAGCAAACAGGGGTCCTTTGCTGAACGACCCAGCTGTATCAATGACGGGCCCTCACACCGAGCCAGGGACTCGAGTGGAAGGATTGACTGGGTTCCAACCAGTTCCTCCTCCTCCGGTCGGCTTTGTTCAAGCTCCTGTACAGCCGATCAACTTGTCGCCCATGTCGCCCTCTCAGATCGCATATCACAGAGCACTGTTCTGTTGGTTGGTCCTAGGAAGATCGTACCAGTTCCACTGGATAAAAATTTTGTATAAGTGTCGAACCTTTCCTAAACAACCTATTGTGTTCTTTAGAAATTAAATTAGGAATCGCAAACAGAACTTAATATTATTGATTCCAAATTTAACTTATCTGTTCTTAATGGTTTAGACTTGGATCGCAAGCGGAACTTAACACTATTGATCCAAATCAACCTATGTTACAAATTCAATTAAATATCTATTTCAGAACTCGGCTCCCAGGTCAAACATGGCGAGACACATGACCTTCTTGGGTATGAGAGCATCCACCACTGCCTCGACAAAGCCTCTTAACGAAATTAAATATTTAATTTCCTAAAATAACATTATGTTTAACCAAAAAGAACAATCGAATCACAAATTCGAAAAATAAAAAAAAACACAAACACGAATAGCAAATTTGAAAAACTAGAATCTAATGTCTCTTGTATTTGAAATTCATACAAAAGAAAAACTAGTATGATGCGGGAAATAATTACTAGTTATACCTTCCTTTGTATGCAACGACCTCTTGATCTTCTACCGTATTTCTCTTCTTATCCCGGACGTTGTGTGGGCAACGATCTACCGAGATGAGAATCCACCTAAGCCACCTTCTTCTCCAAGCAAGATTCGGCCACCACAATAACTCCATGAAAGGATGAGGTTCGGCCACCACCACCAAGCTCTAAGGGATGCAAGAAACAAAGTCTCCTTTCTCTCCTTCTTCTCCAAGCAATATCCGGCCACCTTCCAAGCTTCAATGGATGAAGAGTTTCGGCAAAGGAGAAGAAAAAAAAGGAGAAGGGAAAACTAGAAGGGCCGGCCACACCACCAAGGAAGAGAGGGAGGGAAAAAGAATAGAGTCGTTACCCATGAAGGCATCTCTACCCCCTCTTTTATAATCCTTGGTCTTGGCAAATAAGGAAATTTAAATAAAAACTTCCTTAATTCCTTTGCCATGAAAAGGAAAATTAAAAAACAATTTCCTTTTCATTATTAACATGGCCGACCACCTTCTAATCCCAAACAAGGAAAGTTTTAACAAGAATTAAAACTTCCTAATTTGTTTCCGGGAAAATAAAAATTTCTCCAATAATTTTTCCTTTCATGGTGGGTTATAAAAGGAAATTTTATAAATTAAAATCTTTCTTTTAAACATTTGGATGATTTCCAAAAAGGAAAGTTTTCTCTAAAATTAAAATCTTCTTTCAATCTACAAATAAGGAAAGATATCAAATCTTCTCTTAATCTTTTGTAGAAACTTATAAAAGAAAATTTTTAATTTTAAAACTCTCTTTTTAAATCATAAACATGGTTACAAAAAAGGAAAGTTTTTTTCAAAATTAAAATCTTCCTCCTTATCTACAAATAAGGAAAGATATCAAATCTTTCACTTAATCATTTGTAGAAAGCTATAAAAGGAAAATTTTAAATTTTAAACTCTCTTTTATAAAACCATGGAATCCTAATAAGAAAAATTTTAAAATAAAAATCCTTTTAATTTTATTAGGGCCGACCACATTATGCTTGGGCTCCAAGCATTGGTCGGCCCCTCCATCTTGGCTTAACCCTTTGCTTGGCCGGCCCAGTCTCCAAGCTTGCTTGGCCGACCCCTTTGTATTGGTAGGAAGTGGGTATGCGGTGGGTATAAATCTCTATATACAAGAGACTACGATAGGGACCGAGAGGAGGAATTGGTTTTGGTCTCCCGATGAAATTAAGCTTCCCGTGTTCGCCCCGAACACTCAACTTAATTTCCTCAATAATAATTCATACCACTAAAGAATTATTATTGAACTACCGCACTAATCCCAAATTACATTTTGGGCTCCTTCTTATTATGAGTGTGTTAGTCTCCCTGTGTTTAAGATGTCGAATATCCACTAATTAAATGAGTTACTGACAACTCACTTAATTAATATCTTAGTCCAAGAGTAGTACCACTCAACTTTATCGTCATGTCGGACTAAGTCCATCTGCAAGGTTTAACATGACAATCCTTATGAGCTTCTCTTGGAGACATTCTCAACCTAGATAACTAGGACACAATTTCCTTCTATAATCAACAACACACATTATAAGTAATATCATTTCTCAACTTATCAGACCTATTGATTTATCGAACTAAATCGCAACCTTTGATAAATTAAAGAAATAAATATTAAGTATATGTGTTTGTTATTATATTAGGATTAAAGCACACACTTCCATAATAACTAAGGTCTTTGTTCTTTTATTAAATCAATATAAAAAGAACTTATCTTAAATGGTCCTACTCAATACACTCAGAGTGTACTAGTGTAATTTATTAGTCAAGATAAACTAATAACTAATTACACTGCGACTATTCAACGGTTTGTTCCTTTCCATCTTAGTCATGAGCTACTGTTTATAATTTATAAGGAATTGATAACATGATTTTCTGTGTGTGACACTACACACCATGTTATCTACAATATAAATTAATTGAACAACTACACTTAGCATATTAATGTAGGTATTTGACCATTGTGATTCTTTATTTCTAAAGAAATGTTTATACAAAAGCTAGGCTTTTAGTATACACTCTAACATGTTCCGCACGCCACTTGATGAGATGGGCCGAGTGGAAAGACTCCAAGTATCATCTTTTAGAGACGCGCTCGCAAGGGATCTTCTAAAAGGGAATGCCTCGATGTCTAGCAGCTCCCCTCGAGTGGATAAGTATGTCGTTCTTCCAAAATTTTGAAGAACAAACTGCTAAGCCACTTTCAACCTTTGACGATCGGAGAATATAAGGAAGTGACCGACCCAGAAGATTATCTACTCAAATTTGATAATGTAGCCATCTTTCATCAATACACGAATGATGTTAAGTGCCAGGTGTTCATTACTATCCTTTTCAGCTCGGCACAAAGATGGTTCAACAGACTACCTACTGAGTCCATTTACCGGTTTAAAGATTCTCGCAAAGCATTTCTTTATCACTTCGCCAGCATTAGACGATATCACAAGACCACGTCGAGTTTATTCTTCCTCAAACAGGGCCTAAGGAGGCGTTGATGGTGTACATCAAAAGATTCAACTAGGTAGCTATGGACGTTCCTTCGCCCACCCCAGAGATCCTAGTGAATGCTTTCTCTCAAGGGCTCACATAGGGGGACTTCTTCTGGTACTTGATCAAGAAGCCACCCAGGGACTTCGACCACCTACTTGGAAGAGCAACCAAGTACATTAATGTGGAGGAGACTCAATTTGTTATGAAGAAGGAGGTTGTCACACCCGCTCATGTATTTGCCCTCGAGCGCCGATCCCCTCTCCCTCCTTTGCTGCATAAAGAACCCCAATCGGGACCACAACTGTACCATCACGAGTAGAGGCTGAATGCTATACAACACATAGAGGCCGAGCGGATGCGATTGTTGAGACCGAAATGTAGCTAGAGGGGGGGGGGGGGGGGATGAATAGCTCGTCGCGATCTCGTGCTTGTCGTTGCTTACTTCTTGTGATGATGTGTATCGAAAAATACAAGAAACAACACACTCCAACGCTAACATATAGGTTTACTTGGTATCCACCCCAAGAAGAGGTGACTAGTCCAATGATCTACACACTCACACACCCTCCACTATGAAAACCCTCCTTTACGGTAACTACCGAAGGTGGAGAAGCCTTACAAGCTCACAATACAATAATAAGCAAGAAGGAAGCCAAATACAAATAACTCTTACAAGATTTTATACAATAAAACCCTAGCTTCTTCTTCTTCTTATCATAACTTGCCTCTTGACTTAGACGTGTCTCCAAGAATCTTCAAGACTGGCGGGGAGAGCTGTGGAGAAGCTGTGGAAATCGCCCTTGCAAGCTCGTGTAGAAAGGAATGAAGTTCTGCCAAAGAAATCGCACGCCAATGCCTTTATCCGTGCCAACGGTCAAATCCTAATCGATTGGATTGCTCCCAATCGATTGGGGAGGCTTTGGATCAATCGGCTGATCGATCCAGAGCGTCTCTGTGCTCTCTGGAAATTCCCAGAATCAATTGCCCAATCGATTCACTGTATTTCATGCGATTTCCAGAGATATCGCACGAAAATCCAACCTCCCAATCGATCAGCCGATCGATTGGAGACTCCCAATCGATCAGCCGATCGATTGGAGGCTCCCAATCGATCGACCGATCGATTGGGAGGTTTTCTGTGCGATCGGCAAAGTCTCCCAATCGATCCATGGATCGATTGGAAGAAACCTTTATCGCGGGTGCTCTCCCAATCGATCAACTGATCGATTTGGCATGATCCAATCGATCGGTTGATCAATCCAGATCCTGTGGACTTGCCCAATCAAATCCAAAGCCCCTTAAAACCAACATCCGGTCAATCCATGGCCTGTTGGTACATCATGCCTAGCATCCGACCATACCCGATCAACCTCGAACTAGCCTTCTAGCCTCCTCCATCAGCCTTGCGTCCCTCAGATATCTCCCTATCCTTCACACATTGCCTTCAAGAGCTTCCTTCGGCCTCATCCTAGTTGTCGGATTCTCCTTGTCTAGTCACACTAGGACTTACCTTGCCAAGACCGCATGCTTGGACTTACAACCTTTGCCAAGATCACACTTGGACTTTCCAATTGTCTGACTTCTCACCAGGACTTTCTCCTTTGCCAAGATCACACTTGGACTTTCCCGTTGCCTGGCTCCTCACAAGAACTTTCTCCTGCCTAGCTCCTCACAAGGACTTTCTTGTTGCCTGACTCCTCACCAGGACTTTCCCCTGCCTAGCTCCTCACTAGGACTTTCCAAATGCCTAACATCCAGTTAGGACTTTCCCAGTCAAGTCTCCTGTCAACCTTGATAACCATGATTTTGGCTATATTATCTTGATTCATAATGCATGTTTTTAATGATATTTTCATAGCTTAAAGTCATATTTACTCTACATTTCATAATTTTATTTTATCTTGGACTTAATTGCAAATTGACCTATTATCATGGTATTTGATGCTAATATTTGTTTATTATTTTGTAGGCATCAAAAGAGTCATGGATCCGATCAGATCAGACCACATTTGAGCTCAAATCTAGGGCTAAACAAGGCGATCAAGCTTTGGATCGATTTGGACTATCCATTGAAGATTGGAGAGATCTGAGCCATCCGTCAAGCATCTGGTCCATCCGACCTAATGAGGAGTAGATATGGACCGTAGATGAAGATAAGTACTGTTGGATCAGATTTTAGGCTATTTTTCACCGTTAATCAAGCTCCGATGATTCTCAGTCGTCCGATCAGATTAGGGAGAGATTTAAATCTGTTGAGAAGCTACAGTGTTGCTCGGGCTCGGCATTTCCGCGATAAAAACACTGTTCTTCGCGCGACGTCGTTTCTCCCGTTCTCCATTCCAGATCTGAGAGCTGGACTTCTTCATCGCCGGCGATCTCCGAGTGAGTGGCGACCAGCGTCCGAGGGCATAAAGAGTGGCAGAGGCATTCCCAGTCCACAGTTGAGGTTCTGTCCAATTAGCGATCCGGATTTAGGGGCGTTCTCCGATCCGTGATTTCCACCATCACCGGAGCTCGAGAGGTGTTCCCAGTAGCTCCAATCTTCTTCCGTCTACCATTCCATCCGCGACATCCGAATCGATCCGATCAATCGATTCGAGTCCGCAAATTCCAGAACTCAGCATCTCTGTTCTTCACGCGTTGATGTGCCAGGCGATTGCAAGCTTGAGAGCCGTTCCCAGGAGCTGCGCAATTCGTCTGTGCTAGCTGTGAGCTTGGCTGATTTCTGGAGATTTCCCGAGAGGCATTCCCAGAGGAGGCATTGTGTGATGGCAGTGGGAAGGAGCTTGCGGCAAGGATCTGTGAGGGGTGAACGTTTGATTTTAGGTTTTGTTTTCTTTTTATTTCTGATACATTTGCTCATATTTGAGATCTGATTCTTTACCTTTTCGTTTGGTTTTTTTTTTTGTTTAAATTCCTGCTGCAAATCCATTTCAGATTACTTTCTTGCACATTTGTTTGCCTTAAGATTTCTACAATTCCATCCATGATTAGCTACTAACTTACTTTGTAATCAATTTCTAGTTTAGAATTTTATGTTTCTATTTCCACAAGAACAAGTTAGTTTCAATTCATGAATTTAGAAAACTCTTGTTTGATTAATTGAATTTTGATGTGGCTGTAAATGTGCTTGATTGATGAATGAATCATTTACCCTTCTCATTGTTTACCTCTATTAATAATCTTGATTGAGGTTCTGAATTTAAGTTTTGGTTAGTGAGTTGAGTATTGATTTTGAAGATGATAATGGTGAATGTGATGTTGATTTCGGTTTGCAATTATATTTAGTTCTTGAATTTATTGGTTACTGTGAATTTGAATAATTGGATGCTTTATTTCTGTGAATGTAATGGAAGATGTATCAATTGATGCATTTGATTAAATGATGCATTAGAATCCAGATTTAGTGTTTGTTTACTTAATTTGTTGAGTTGAAGAGGATCATGTTTAGATGAGAGTTATCCTACTTTGATGCTATTCTTGACCTAGTTGAAATTAGATTTTGATTGGAACCAATTCTAGAGTTGAACACACATACTAGTTATCCTTGGAAAAATATGACTTGAGACTCCTTACTACGACAATTGTTTTAATTTTAATGAGTTTCAATTTTAATTAATTTGGAGCGCCTTGTGACATGCAAAATGGCCGACACCATCGGGTTCTTCTTGCCTAGTCACACTAGGACTTACTTTGCCAAGACCACATGCTTGGACTTACAACCTTTGCCAAGATCACACTTGGACTTTCCAATTGTCTGGCTCCTCACCAAGACTTCTTCTTTGCCAAGATCACACTTGGACTTTCCTGTTGCCTGACTCCTCACCAGAAATTTCTCCTGCCTAGCTCCTCGCTAGGACTTTCTTGTTGCTTGGCTCCTCACCAGGACTTTCCCCTGCCTAGCTCCTCACTAGGACTTTCCAAATGCCTAACATCCAGTTAGGACTTTCCCAGTTAAGTCTCCTGTCAACCTTGACTTACTTGACTTGTATTCTCATCAACCTGGTCAACCCTTTGACCATCTCCACAACCGGACGATTGCTCCAGTAATCTCCTTATATTATCAAACATCAAAACTCAAATCCTGACTCAAGCTTGACTCAACTCAAGCTTAGTCAAACTGGTCAAACTTGATCTAGGGAAATTGCCCCAACAACGATTCCCCGAGCACCAATGACGGATCCTATCGTTCTACACTTACTATCGTTTGGGAACCCACAACACTGAAGATTGTTATTAGTATAAGCAGGAGAAGTGTCAGGCGGCCAACCAAGGGTTTCGCTAGTGCTTGCCATCTCCCAGCAGTCAGCATTACTAGCGGTCGAGCGGACCGCCCAGAAGAGATCATTGAGACTCCATCGGCGTTCGTGAGCACCCCAATGACAAGAGAATAGGGCTATGACCCCTACCCGAGTTGAATAGGAGCGTCCCTGACCCAACAAGAAGAAAACCCGCTCGGGGAGATATAGGCATGATTATCGGTGTCCCGATCAATAGTGACTCCAACTATGCGAGAAAGTCGCACGCCCTTCAATAAGAAATCCACGCAGTTGGATGCAGCCAAGATCAAGTACAAGGACCCAAAGATTTGGAGGGGTGGAAGTACTCCATAACGATGTTCTGATCATTAAAGTTGTTATAGCTAATTATAATATACATCATATTTTTATTGACATAGGCAGCTCAGTCAAAATTATTTCAAGAAGATGTTCGAGCAACTTCAAATAGAGAAGAGTGAGCTCCAACATATGATGATGCCCTTGTACGGATTTACTAACAACAAAGTTCAGCCACTCAGATAGATTAAACTGACCACATCTTTAGGGGAGGAGCTCCTGATGAGGGCTCATCGATCAACCTTCATCGTGGTGGACGCACTCTCGGCTTATAATGTGATCTTGGGCTGACCGACCTTGAACGAGTTTCGAGCGGTTGTCTTGACTTTTGCCAGAAGATCAAATTTCCTGTAGATGATCGAGTTGGGGAAATAAAAGGAAACCAACTAGTAGCTCGTAAGTGCTATGTTGATGTCGTCAAGACAGAAGCTTGAGCGATGCTGAAGATCCAGCGAACAGGGGTAAATTCCATACATGAAGCACCTCGACTCTAGTCTATGAAGAAAAAGAGGTGTAGATCCACCCTGATTGATTGGAGACTACCACTCAAATAGCTCCTATTGGACTTGAGGGTATGCTTGTGTTGTATAAATATGTATCTTGTTGAATGTTTATGCTCAATAAAAATGCAGGAAAATTTAGCTTGGAAAGTCCGATTATCCATACTCTTGTGCTATTCGACCAAGTTATTAGTAAGCATGCTCTCACGCTTATGTCCCAAACTTTCGGACCGTTCGGCTAAGTTATAAGTGAGCTTGTTCTCATGCTTATGTCTCAGACTCTCGTGTCATTCGATCGAGTTATAAGTGAGCATGTTCTCATGCCAAAGTCTTAGACTCTTGGACCACTCAATTGAGTTATAAGTGAGCATGCTCTTGTGCCTATGTTCTAGACTCTTGTGACAATCAACCGAGTTATAAGCGAGTGTGCTGTCATGCCTATGTCTCAAACTCTTAGACCGTTCTGCTGAGTTATAAGTGAGCGTGCTCTCGTGCCTATGTTCTAGACTTTCGGGCGGTTCGATCGAGTTATAAGTGAGCACGCTAACATACTTATGTCCTAGACTTTTGGATCGTTCGATTAAGTTATAAGTGAGCATGCTCTCATGTCTATGTTCCAAACTCTTGGACTATTTGGCCGAGTTATAAGTGAGCATGCTCTCATGCCTATTTCCCAAACTCTCAGACCTTTCAATCGAGTTATAAGTGAACTTGCTCTCACACTTATGTCCTAGATTCTTGTGTCGTTCGGTCGAGTTATAAGTGAGTATGTTCTCACGCCTAAGTCCCAGACTCTTGGACCGTTCAACCAAGTAATAAACGAGCGTGCTCTTGCGCATATATCCTAGACTCTTGTGTTGATTGAGTTAGAGATTTGAAGGATGGAGGTGATGAAGTGGGAGGTGGAGTTGGGGAGGTGATAGAAGAAGACTTGTTCCATAGAGATTTTGTGGCGTTGGAGATGCGGATAGAGACAATGAGGTCCTCATCCTCATCAACAAGTGTTGCCTTGCCGAGTTCTATCAGCCATGGAAGTGCGAGAACGAGCTCTTCATGTAATAGATGCTCCAGATGCAAAAGATTTGTGAGCTCAAGGAGAAGAGGAAGGTTTTCAATAAGAATGATAGTTATTGATACGGTGACTAATGAGGGCTCCGAAGTCGGATTAAAATCAAGGAAGTCAGATAACATGACGGTCAAAGTTGGGGAGGAGTCGGCACTCAGGGACAGCATGGTCACAGGTCTTGGCCGAGTGGCTCAGCTGATTAGGTCACTAGTCCGATTGAATCTTGAGTCCCTCCAGGTCTATAGAACCCCGAGCCATATCAGCGCCATTCAAAGCCCAGTCTTCTGGGTCACTGGGAGATATCTTGGTCGATCAGCTCAACCTAGTGGTCTAGCTGATCGGACCATATGTTCGATTGGATATTCTGGACAGATAGTTTGATCGGATCGAGCGAAGGTTGAGTTCTTGAGCATGACATCATTCCTTAGTTGACTCGACTCCCATCTGCAGATGATGTCTGATTGGACGATAGAGGGGGCTTCGTCGGCCTAATATCAAAGTATATCAAGGGTCTATCAGCCCAACGACCTACTACTCCTCTTTGGCGTATTGTGTAAGTGTGTAACGATTGTTAGAGAATTAAGGGAATATTCCTTGTGCCAGTTGTATGCAGAAGTTTCCATTCCACAAAACATAGAAATGGTGGCCCATTTTTAGAAATATGTCAGAGTATCATAATGGTTGGTCCTATTTGTTGGAGCAATTTAGGTACCCTAAGTTTTGATTTTGGGCAAAAGTTTAAGTTAGGTTTATTATTGTATTTGATATGCATTGTAAGTGTACAGGATACAGGTAGAACAAGGAAAGTCCAAGGGTGATCTTGGCAAAGGAGGAAAGTCCAAGGGTGAGTCTTGGCGGTGTAAGTCCAAGTATGTAGTCTTGACAATGTAAGTTCAAGTGTGACTTAGCAAAAGATGAAGTCCCAGAGCGTGACTCTTGGCAGTAAAGACCTGACAATGATGACAAGTCTAATGGAAGCTCCAGAAGGCAAGGCGTGAAAGATGGGGAGACATCCGAGGGACACAAGGCTGATGGAGGAGGCTAGAAGGCTAGGTCTAGGTTGTGCAGGAAAGGACGAGTGCATGAGAGATTATACTCAGGGTAAAATTTCATTGTGCACTGCAGCAGTACTGTAGTATTACTATAGCGTTTCTGTAGCAGTCGATTGGTGTTTTCATCAGTCGACTGGTAGTCGACCGTTGGCTTGTAACGATTGAATTTCACTTATGACCAGTCGACTGGTGGTTGTACCAGTCGACTGGTGGCGGGAAACATAGTTAGGCATTTCCTCCTGAGCTCTATTTAATAGAGCTTGGGGTGCTTGGCTAAGGTTGACGAAAATAGAGGTGCTTAACCCCTATTAGAGTCTCCAAGGTCTTCTTGCGTAATCAAGAGCTTGTGCGAGTTTGTGACGAGGTTTCTCCAACCACAAGGAGTTACTCGAGCTAGCCGAAGGTTTTTCGAAGAGTCATCCACTGACGGATCGGGATCGTCTACCAGACAGCTGTGGAGTAGGAGCTTCATCTTCGAACCACGTTAAATAATGTGTTAGGTTTGCCTTCTTTTGTTAGTGTTTGTCTTGTATTTCCGCTGTGCACACTAACCATTGTAGGAAGCGACGTTTTGGGTGAGACGCTATTCACCCTCCCTCTAGTGGACATCAAGGTCTCAACACTATTTTGGTAATACTTCGTGATTCGTGCACAGAGGAAAAGTACACTATAAAAGGAGGTCTCCATCAACATGCATAGGTACGCGAGGCTACACTTACACACTCACTCTTTACTATTCACTACATTCCATTTTTCCTATCGGACACCTGTTTGACTTGATGGTCAGAGTGTCTGCGCCGGGACCGCTCCCTGGTCTAGTTGCTAACACTCTTTCCTATATCTTCTATTTATGGCATGCAGGAGCACTTGCCGTCATTTGCTTTTAACAGAGTATTCTCACGGTCAACATTAGAGCCACGTGCATAGTGTTCCATCTCTCCCGATTTCAGATAGAATTAAATTTGACGCTGTTTGTGGAAATCTTTGCCTAAATCTGGAATGCGGAGATGGAAAAGATTGGACGACTCACCATAGTTACCTTGTCGCAAGAAGACTTAGAGCTGCTAATAGCCGCTTGAGCGTAGAAATTGGTACAATAAGCAATAAATGGGGTTCCTTTGCTGAACGACCCAGCTGTATCAATGAAATGCCCTCACATCGAGCCAGGGATCCGAGTGGAAGGATTGACTGGGTTCCAACTAGTTCCTCCTCCTCTGGCCAACTTTGTTCAAGCTCCTGTACAACTGATCAACTTGTCGCTCGTACTGCCCTCCCCAATCGCATATCACAGAGCACTGTTCCGCATGCCACTCGATGAGATGGGCCGAGTGGAAAGACCCCAAGTATCATCTTTTAGAAATGCGCTTGCTCAGGATCTTCTAAAGGGGAATGCCCCGATGGCCAGCAACACCCCCCGAGTGGATAAGTATGTTGTTCTCCCAAGAATTTTGAAGGACAAACTGCTAAGCCACTTTCGACCTTTGACGATGGGAGAATATGAGGGAGTGATCGACCAAGAAGATCATCTACTCAAATTTGATAATGTAGTCATCTTTCATCAATACACGAATGATGTTAAGTTCCTTACCACCCTTTCCAACTCGGCACAAAGATGGTTCAACAGACTACCTACTGAGTCCATTTGTCGCTTTAAAGATTCTCACAAAGCATTTCTTTATCACTTCGCCAGCATTAGATGATATCACAAGACCACGTTGAGTCTATTCTTCCTCAAACAAGGCCTAAGGAGGCGTTGATGGTGTACATCAAAAGATTCAACTAGGTTGCTATGGACGTTCCTTCGCCCACCCCGGAGATCCTAGTGAATGCTTTCTCTCAAGGGCTCACATAGGGGGACTTCTTCTAGTACTTGATCAAGAAGTCACCTAAGGACTTCGACCACCTACTTGGAAGAGCAACCAAGTACATTAATATGGAGAAGACTCAATCTGCTATGAAGAAGGAGGTTGTCACACCCGCTCATGTATCTGCCCTCGAGCACCGAGCCCCTCTCCCTCCTTTGCTACACAAAGGACCCTGATTGGGACCACAACCGCACCATCACGAGCAGAGGATGAACTCTATACAACACCGAGAGGTCGAGCGGATGCAATTCCCCAAGCACCAGTGATGGACCCTATCGTTCTGCACTTACTATCATTTGGGAACCCACGACACTGAAGATTATTACTAGTATAAGCAGGAGACGTGTCAGGCGGCCAACCAAGGGTTTCACTAGCGCTTGCCATCTCCTAGCAATCAGCATTACCAGCGGTCGAGCGGACCACCCAACAGAGATCACCGAGATGCTAGCGGCGTTCATGAGCACCCCAACGACAAGAGAATAGGGCTCTGACCCCTACCTGAGTTGAATAGGAGGGTCCCTGACCCAGCAAGAAGAAAACCCGCTCGGGGAGATATAGGCATGATTGCCGGTAGCCCAATCGACGGTGACTCCAACTGTGCGAGAAAGTCGCATGCCCTTCGACTAGAAATCCACGTAGTCGGATGCAACCAAGAACAAGTGCAAGGACCTAAATTAGCTTCGATTCCAAAGATTTGGAGGGGTGGAAGTACTCCATAACGATATTCTGATCATTAAAGTTGTTATAGATAATTATAACATACATTATATTTTTATTGACATAGGCAACTCAGTCAACATTATTTCAAGAAGATGTTCGAGCAACTGCAAATAGAGAAGAGTGAGCTCCAACATATGATGGTGCCCTTGTACGAATTCACTGGCAACGAATTTCAACCGCTTGGATAGATTAAACTGACCATATCTTTGGGGGAGGAGCCCCTAATAAGGGCTCATCGATCGACCTTCATCGTGGTGGACGCACCCTCAGCTTATAATGTGATCTTGGGCCGATCGGCCTTGAACGAGTTTTGAGCGGTTGTCTCGACTTTTGCCAAAAGATCAAATTTCCTGTAGATGATCGAGTTGGGGAAATAAAAGGAAACCAACTAGTAGCTCGTAAGTGCTATGTTGATGTCGTCAAGACAGAAGCTTGAGCGATGCTGAAGATCCAGCAAACAGGGGTAAATTCCATACATGAAGCACATTGACTCTAGTCTATGAAGAAAAAGAGGTGTAGATCCACCCTAATCGATTGGAGACTACCACTCAGATAGCTCCTATTGGACTTGAGGGTATGCTTGTGTTGTATAAATACGTATCTTGTTGAATGTCTATGCTCAATAAAAATGCAGGAAAATTCAGCTTGGAAAGTCTGATTATCCAGACTCTCGTGTCGTTCAACCAAGTTATAAGTAAGCATGCTCTCATGCTTATGTCCCAAACTTTCGGACCGTTCGGCTGAGTTATAAGGAAGCTTGCTTTCATACTTATGTCTCAGACTCTCGTGCTGTTCGGTCGAGTTATAAGTGACCATGCTCTCATGCCAAAGTCTCAGACTCTCAGATCACTCGACCGAGTTATAATCGAGCATGCTCTTGCTCTTATGTTCTAGACCCTCATGCCAATCAACTGAGTTATAAGCAAGTGCTCTTGCGCCATGTTCTTGCGCCTATGTTCTAGACTCTTGTGCTAATCGGCTGAGTTATAAGCAAGCGTACTCTTGTGCTATGTCTCAAACTCTCGAACCATTCTGCTGAGTTATAAGGGAGAGTACTCTCGCGCCTATGTCCTAGACTCTCGAGCCGTTCGATCGAGTTATAAGTGAGCATGCTATCATGCTTATGTCCTAGACTCTTGGATCGTTCGACTGAGTTATAAGTGAGCATGCTCTCACGTCTATGTTCCAAACTCTTGGACTATTTATGTAACGCCCGCCCTTCTACTACTTAGGAAGGGAAGGACGGGGTTACTTGAATATACATACATACATATACATATGAAGTCATGGCAGCGGAAGACACATTTGATTTAATTTCTTCATATGCATATTAACTGAACATGACATGTGGATAATATAATAATGTAACATATTGAACATGCTAATCTTTTAGACATATCATGTGAACATACTAGCATTCATGCATATAACTTGATTTGGCACCTACTACTTGAACATGGCACAAGATATTTTTACTAAGGCATGGAGCATACTAAACATGGAACAAGAGGGAACATAGGTATCCAAACAGATTCGAGTTATTCTATTGTAGAAATCATTACAAACTTAAGGTAGAAAACATAGAATAGTTCACATGCATAAATTAAGACATATAAAATTGTTGACACACATAACAGATCTTCATCCATCATGCCACTTCCACACACATCTTTGCCCTTCCTACTGCTCCCTTTAGTTTAGCTATTCTTTTCCCTTCTCTGCAGTACAAGGAAAACTGAACTATAAACACATAGGCTTAGTAAGATCCTTTCCTATTCACAAAAACCATGAATCATGAATTAAACATATAGTAGTGACATATTCATTTATCCAACATCTAGATTGAACATTTACATGCTAACATAAAGTAATGTCATACACATTTAGTCAAATCATAACATAACATGTGAGAGCATAAGCGTAAGGTAATAGCATGTTCATCTAGGCATCATAGGCATATCTTAAAAGAAGCATCTTTCTGAAGCATAAAGAGAATCATAGGACATGAAATAAGTGTATGCAAGATATTCTTTTGAAAACATGTATCATATAGCATGAAATGAGTATATGCAAGATGCCCTTTTTAAAACATATATATCATATAAGTACTTAAATATAATCTTAACATGAGGGCCCGAATTTGTACCACATACATGAATTTGCGCACATCCTAAATAGATCCAAGGTAGCTAATCTTGAACCTACTAGGAACTAGGCCCGTTTCCTTGACCATCGACCTAGGGGTTTAGGAGCCCATCCCTTACTAGGCCCGTTTCATTGACCATCGACGTAGGGGCAACTTAGGAGCCCATCCCCGGTACAAGTCATATAAAAGTAAAATAGCATACATGCTTCTTATCATATCATATCATAACATATCATGTTTCTTGTCATCACATGGCATATCTTGTTCTTGTCATATCATGAAGAGTGCTCTTAATTCCAACTTAAGGGAAACATCTCTTAGGCTTTTCATCATACATAAGCCTTGCATAAGCATAACTTGATGGCATAACATGCACATAACATATGGTATATCATAGAGAACACATAACATGATGACATAAGTGTACATATCATATAGCATAGCATAACATGATGGCATAAGTGCACATATCTAGTAACATGGTGACATAGAATTCATATCATATCATATCATGAAGAGTCTTTATCATGCATGGTTGGGGTTTTGCACTTCCTACAAACCCTAAATCATCACTTGGCCGAAACATATAAGCATGAATCCTAGGTTTCCAAGCAACATAAAAACATGAAATCACTATCCTAAGTTCTCATGATACTTAACATAACATGTGAGAGCATTTGGAAAACCCTAGGTAGCTCCTTAACCTAATTCCTTATCTTGGCCAAAACATGTAGGCATAATTCTAGCTTCCTTTAACAACTTCAAGCATGAAATTCTTACAACATACATAGCATAGCAAATGAGGTTCTTAGCAAGCATAATTAAGGTTCTAACCCTAATGTTCAAGCCTTGGCCGAAACCTATAAGCATGTTTCTAGGTTTTTAAGCAACCTAAAGCATGGAAACTTTAAACCAACATCATATAGTGGGTTACATATCATGAGGAATCATAAACAAGCATTGTTAAGTTTTTAAACTTCCTCTAATCTTTTTATTCTTACTTGGCCGAAACCCTAGAAGCATGGGTCTAACTTTTTATGCAACCTAAGCACGAGATCATTAAACTAACATCATATAGTAGTTTACATATCATGAGAAATCATAAACAAGCATAGTTAGGTTTCTATATTTCCTTTAACCCTTTTATTCTTACTTGGCCGAAACCTAAAGGAGGTGTGGTTCCAAGTTTTTGTTTCAACATGAAGTATAGAAACCTTTAGCAATCATAGATAGCCTCTCAACCTTGTCTTGGCAGAAACTTACAAAGTAAAACCCTAGTTTTCAAGAAACCTTTAAGCTTAGAGACATACAAAAACTATATGTACTGCAGGTGAGAGGAATACTTACATCCTCTTGCTTGTTTTGCTAAGAAAAATACCCTTGCTTGCAAAGTTTTCCTAGGAAGGAGTCCTTTTGCTTGGTTTCGGCAATGGTGAGGAGAGGGCTTAGAATTTCGATGGAAGAAGGAAGGAGGAGGAAGAGGGAAGTAAAAATAAAGTCTTCATTCCCTTTTTCCTTTTTATTCTCCATGAAAGAAGAAGGCAAAACCAACTTCTCATTGAAAGAAGAAGAAGAAAACTTAAACTTTTTCTTCTTAGTGAAGGGAGCCTTCTCTTTCCTTATCCTTAACTACCATGCCCCTTTCCTTTCTTGCAGCACACCCCTGCTGGGGCTACTGGTTATCACATAGAACCACTTACTAAGAGGTCCAAGGTTCAAACCTTGGTCATGCCTCTTTTTGGTTCTATTTTCTTTTATTTATTTTAAAAAATCTACATAAAGCCTATCCTAATCATGAGAAAATTCATATAAAATTGCTAGGGACCTTATGGGTGTTACAATTTAGTCGAGTTATAAGTGAGCATGCTCTCATGCCTATTTCCCAAACTCTCGGACCTTTCGACTGAGTTATAAGTGAACTTGCTCTCACACTTATATCCTAGATTCTTATGCCGTTTGCCAAGTTATAAGTGAGTATGCTCTCTCGCTTAAGTCCTAGACTCTTGGACTGTTTAATCAAGTTATAATCGAGTGTGCTCTTGCGCATATATCCCAGAATCTTATGCTGATCGACTGAGTTATAAGCGAGCGTTCTCTGCACATATGTCCTAGACCCTTAGATCGTTTGACTGAGTTATAAGTGAGCATGCTCTCACACCTATGTCCTAGACTCTTGTATCGTTCGACCGTGTTATAAGAGAGCGTGCTTTCACGCCTATGCCCTAGACTCTCATGCCATTTGACCGAGTTATAAGTGAGTGTGCTCTCGCGCTTATGTCCTAGACTCTCGTACTGTTCCATCGATTTATAAGTGAGCATGCTATCATGCCTATGTCCCACGCTCTTATGTCATTCAGTCGAGTTATAAGCGAGCACGATCTCGCGCCTATGTCCTATGTCCCAGACTCTCATGTCGTTCAACCGAATTATAAGCAAGTTTGCTCTTACACCTAAGTCCTAGACTCTCAGATCGTTCGATTGAGTTATAAATAAGCATACTCTCATGCCTAGGTCCCAGACTCTCATGTTGCTCGACCGAATTATAAGTGAGTGTGCTCTCGCGTCTATGTCCCAGACTTTTGTGTCATACGACCAAGTTATAAGTAAGCGTACTCTTGCACCTATGTTACAGACTCTCGTGTCATTCGACCGAGTTATAAGCGAGCGTACTCTCGCGCCTATATCATAGACTCTCGCACCTAGATCACAGACTCTCGTGTCATTCAACCGAGTTATGAGCGAGTATACTCTTGCACCTATGTCCTAGTCTCTCATGCCGTTCGGCCGAGTTATAAGCGAGTTTACTCTAGCGCCTAAGTCCCAAACTCTCGGACTGTTCAGACGAGTTATAAGTGAGCATACTCTCATGCCTAAGTCTCAAACTCTCATGCTATTCGACCATGTTATAAGTGAGCATGCTCACACACCTATGTCCTAAACTCTTGTATCATTCGGCTGAGTTATAAGTGAGCATACTCTCACACCTATGTCCCAGACTCTCGTGTCGTTCGACCAAGTTATAAGTGAGTATGCTCTCATGTCTATTTCCCAGGTCCCAAACTCACGTGTCGTTCGACCGAGTTATAAGCGAATGTGCTCTCGCGCTTATGTCCCAAACATTCGTGTCACCCTGCCGAATTATAAGTGAGCTTGCTCTCGTACCTATGTTTCAGAGGCTTGTTCCTTAGCGCCGAGTTATAAATGATTTTCCTTGTGTCCTCTGACAGTTCGCTTGTGTATTCAAAGCTTTTCAAACAGTCGAAGTGATACTTATGCGAGTGGGCAGTGGCTCAAGCACCACTTGTGCAGCTCAAGCATTTAAACTAACACCACTCCAGAAGACAAAACGCATAACACAATGCTAAGTAAAAACTTCAATGGAAAAAAGTAGTGTAAAAAGGCAAAGAAGTTGTGGCAAAATATAAACAACACAAGTGTTTAAGTTTTTTACATAGCCATAGGTGAGACCCTAAATGAAAAATATCTAAGCAAATCCAAAATTTTTTGACGCTGAATGAAATTCTTAGGGATGTTCACGGTAAGATGACTCGCCTCCCTAAGTTGCTTAATGACCCCTTCCGTGCTGTAGCCAAACATTTTGGAGATCCTGTTGGCTAGCATTACTTTGAAGTCTCGAGGGTGTAAATACTCGACTCTGAATGTTTCCAGCCGCTCAGGCTCCCTCGCCTTATAGCTCGCCAACTCAGTTTTTGAGGCCTCCAACTCATCCTTTAAAGCCTCCAGCTTGACGACCCTTGAATCTAGGGCTTGTTGTTTTTCTTGAAGTTGGAGGTCTCGGATGGTCAACTTAACCTCTCTCTCTGCTCGCTTGGAGATGAGGGTGGCCTCTGTCTCTTCTAATTTCTTGGCTAGGGCTTGAGCTTCTTTGTTCTTCAGATTGAAAGTGTCTATGACTCTGACTTTCCTAGTGTTCTCCTATCAAAAGTGAGCATCAGAAGTATGTAATTATTTTTGGAGCCTTTCAATCTTGACCGCTTGGTCGTGCCCCTTATCCTTCTATATTGTAAGAGCCTGCTCGGCTCTTAGCAATAGCTCCGACTGGCTCTCGAGTTGCCCTTAAGTTTAGTCACCTCATCTTTAAGATGCTTGGCCGAGCCCTACAAAGTGCTCGCTCCTCTAGCCGAGCCCTCCATTGTTCGGTAATTGTGGTCGAGCTTTGCCATTTTTTGGCATATAGATAGGCAAACCACCGATAATTGACAAAGCAAGGAAAAAGTAAAGAGAAGCACAGGAGAAAAATGAATGTATAGTATTGAAGGAAGCTTACCCTTAGTAATATCTTGGGAAAACCGATTGGCCAGCTCCTCTCGTGAGCTCTCATCCATGCGGCAAGGGAATCGACCCAAGTCTGAGCCAGTTGGCCTTGTATTTTTATCATGTGCTTGGGGGTGAGTGACTCTAAAGGACTTGTGGAGAGTCACTCTTGCGAAGGCAGCCTCAATGTTGCAGTGACTTTCTTAGGTTTAGGTTGCCCTCTCGGCCCCTCTACAACGGACTTACTCTTGGACTTAGACTTGGGAGCAGAGGATATCTTGGACCGATGAGGTACTAGCTCGGCCGAGGAGGACTTTGTTAGGTCTGCTTGAATGAAGCAGGAGTGGGGCAGTCGGTCCCAAGCACAGTTGGGATGGATTGGGAATCCCCCCCTCTTGGACGAAGGGCGAGGAGTCGCCGGTTCAACTGTAGTGAAGGTGTGGCCAATCAGTGCCTCTTGTGTCCTTGCCGTTGGAGTAACGACTCATCAGAAGTGGCTGACTCAGAAGGCACCACCATATGTAACATAGAAGGTTGGGGGGGGGGGGGGGGGGGACATCTCCTCAGTATTTGCAGTCGCGTCACTCTCTATGACTTGGTTGGTGTCTTCCTCACATGTTGGCTGTCGGCGCCGCAGTAGGGCCGATCAGCGCAAGCTCGTGGCTTTCTAACTTGGTCTCACTACGAGCGTCCATCTCCTCATCATCTAGCTTGGTGGAGTTTCCGAGGCACACCTTCCACGTCGTTTTGGTTGCAAAATAGGAAAAGAAATTAGTTAGATATAACAGTAAAGGGAAGTTGAATTTCTCACTGAAACTGTCGAACTCGGATGAGACTCAACTCGAAGATATATAGAACACCCTCCAATAGCAACTTATGAATATTGAACATTAGACCGGCAGTTGAGTGGAGGCCGTGAGATAGACTGATTCCCATATGTGTACACCTAGCTCGAGAATCGAAGGCAATTCCATTTGCCAGCCGGTCGAGAAGGTCACTGGAGGGATCGATCGGAGATAGAAATAGTGAGATTTCCAACCCTTGTTGGAAGTGGACATCTTGTCAAAGAAAACAACACCCACTCGGGATTGGAAGATAAAGACGCCTGACTCAGATTTTTTTTTGGATTGTAAAAATAGTGAAACACTCAGGGATGTAGTGGGGCTTGGTACAAATAAAACAAAATGATGACTCTACACAGTAGCCTAATGGAGTTGGGAGCCAACTGTTAGAAAGGAATATGGAAGTAATTGTAAACTTCAGTAAAGAAGACCGGATGTAAAGGAAAGCAAAGACCGGCTAAAAACTAATCTTTGAAGAAGGTTATATAATCGTCTGGGGGGAGATAAGGGCTATAAACGAACCGAGCCGAGCCAAGCTTTGGGGTGTTTAAACTTTTTTGATAAGGTAACCAAGTCGAGCCGAGCCGACCTGAGCTTAAAATGAACCAAGTTTTTGAAATGATTGTTCAAGCTTGGTTTGATTTATTTTTTATGAGCTTGAACTTGTTTGAAGCGTGACTTAAGCTTGTTCATTTAGATGTTATCGAGCTCTCAATTCAAACTTGGTTTGAGTTTGGCTTGAGCTTGGTTCGAGTTTGGTTCGTTTAGATACCATCGAGCTCTCAATTTAAGCTTGTTTGATTGTTTGAAATTTTTAGTTATTTGATTGTTTATTGAGTAATTTAAATTTATTTTATTTTATTTTATTTTATTTTATTATTTATTTAGCATATTAAAAAGAGTTATATTAATGAATATGGTTTGTGAACATTGTTAATGAACGTTGTTCACGAACGTTAACGAGCTGAACACATATGTATTCAAGCTTGTTTATTTAGTATAACGAGCTGTTCAAGGTTGTTGTTTAATTAATCTTATGTATATTGAATGAACATAAACAAGCTCTTACCAAGCGGAATGCCAAGCTTGTTCACGAACGCTTGGTTCATTTACAGCCCTAGGGAGATTGAGACAATTATAGTTGGTTAGGATGATGATATGATGATCACGGGGAATGTGATAAGTGAGATGCATCTGGTCCACTGACCCGCCATTGAAGTCAGAGGTGGTGGAGGTGTACCAGAGTCCGTGAACGGTGACAAGAGGAGTGGCGGCCATATGGAGAAGAAAAAGAAGAGTGCACACATGAAAGGAGGAAAATGAACTTTTGATAGAAATAGGAAACTTGAACAATCGCCGACGATAGCAAGTGAAGAGAAGGAAGAAGATGAAGATGAGGACGCGAAAATGATGAAGTTGCGTCAAAGCCTGCAAACCTTAAAAACCCTAAGGGTGTTCATTGATAGCCGTCCAATTAGAGGGGTGAAAGAGAGGATCAATCAGGACCGTTGAATTTGAACCACTGGAGATTACATCAAATCTCAATAGTCGTCATCATTTCAGTTATTCTTTTTTACAAACGTGCGATATGTGGTGGAAAGATGCATTTATTAGGAATGAGAGGTGTTGAGCAAGCTTATAATGAAAAGGCGTACTTGTCATATTTAACATTAATTGTGAGTGATATGTTCTCTTTTCGAGGCGTTAGGGTGATGTTAGCTCGAGTTGAGTGGCGAATCAAAGACCAAGCGTCTAATGGGAGAACGAGAGATACAAAAAATATAAGTGTCTAGTCAGTTGGACTTGCAGTCTCCTTCGATTAGACTTGAAGACGAGATATGTGATACGGTGAATAATGGGAGTCCCGAAATCGGGTCAAAGTCAAGGAATCCGGGTAACATGGTTGTCAAAGTTGGGGAGGAGTCGACACTCAGGGACAGCATGGTCACAGATCCTAGCCGAGTGGCTCAACCAATCGGGTCACTGGTTCGATCGGATCTTGAGTCCCTCTGCGTCGAGAGAACCCCAAGCCATGTTAGAGCTCAGTCTTTTGGGTCATTGGGAGATTTCTTGGTTAATCAGCTTAGCCTAGTGGTCCAGCCAATCGGACCATATGTCTGATCTAACATTCTGGACACACGGTTCGAATGGATCGAGCGATGGTCGAGTTTTTGAGGGTTACATCATTCCTTAGCCGACCCAACCCCCATCCGCAGATAATGTTCGATCGAATGACAGAGGGGGTTCGATCGACCTACCATCAAAGCATATCAAGGGCTCATCAGCCAACAATCTATTACTCCTCTTTGGCGTCTTGTGTAATGGTTGTCAGAGAAGCAAGAGAATATTCCCTGTGCTCTAGCGTATAGTAGAAGTTTCCATTATGTAAAACATAAAAATGGTAAACCCATTTTTAGAAGTGTGCCATGGTACCATAATGGTCGGTCCTATGTTGACAATGCCTCGCGCTTCGTGCAGAGAGAAAAAGTACATTATAAAAAGGGATTTCCATCTATAGGCGCAGGTATGCGAGGCTACGCTTATGCACTCACTCTCTACTATTCACTACAATCAATTTTTTGTCTCGGACACTTAGTTGACTTGAGTGTCAGAGTGCCTATACCGGGGACCCCTCCTTGGCTAGGTTGTTAATGCTCTTTTCCTCTATCTTCTGTTTATGATACACAGGAGTACTTGACATTACTTGCTTTCAGCGTAGAGTCTTCTCATGATCAATATCATAATCATATATCCAATATTTCATCTCCTTCGATTTAAGATAGGATCAATTACAGTGCTCTCTTCATCTTTTATCTAATAAATAATATTTTGAGTTACAATTGTAACTACCATTATTCTCTTTATTTTGATAAAACTAATGTGTTATATATCATGTTATCATATTTATGAATACATTTTTATAAAATTTTAAAGATAATTTGTATAAATCCACAGCCATATATGAGAATGTAAATAGATTAGCAGAAGATATTTTTCTCGACTTTATCAAGATTTAGCCCCTTATTTAATATATATCTATCCATACCCAACTCAATCATATCCGGAGACAAATATTACTTGAACTATATAGTAGTGATTCACGAGTGTATTAGTATAAGAATAAAAAATAATCAGCATTTTATTCAGCCAACTATTCCAGTTAATATCAAATTAGATTAGGTCTGGTTAGCCATTTTATCCGGCTAATGAATCCACTTAAAATCAAATTAAATTAGGTCTGGTTCGGCCTTCAAACAAGGTGGCTGAGAAGTAGTCATACATAAACTTATACATTCGACAACTAATCAAACATCAATACGATAACAAGCCGACCGGTTACCTAACACGAGATAGTGAAGCCAATTTATATCAAATCACGTGGCCTTACAGACGATCCATTATTAATTAACATAACACTCACTTAAAGGACTCTTTGAATTCAGAATCTTTAGTTTTTTAAAAGGGAAAAACACTCTACCTGACTGAGTACTCTTAATTATAGTCTATTTACATGAAGGAGTAGATGATGAATAAATGAAATAAATCTAGGGTTATAAGAAGATAATAGAAAGAGAAAGAAATCTTTTTTCCTATTTGTTTATTTATCCTATTGAGAAAAGTAAGTATATACGGTGTAACTTTTTAATTGGAAAAGGATATATACATTTTTAAGTATATGAGATAATTTTATAAATTAAAAAAGATACATATGTTATTTTTTAATATATAATATAATTTTAGTGAAAAGAGATATATATGTTATTTTTTTATCTGTTTATTTTGAGATGATTAATTTTAACTCTAAAATTATCCACGCTACGTTTCTCTTCTTTCTTAAAATTTTAATAAACAAATGATAAAATTTCTTTGCTATAATAATTTTTCTTTAATTTTATTTGTCGCTATCTTAAGTAAACAGAGTACTAGTCACAACATGCATGGTTAACGCGTAGGCATATGCATAATTAATTTATTTTTTGTTGTGCTTGGTCTCAGTCAAAGCCCATTTTCCATGAGTCAAACGCATATTTAATTAGCTGGTGAAAAAAAAGTGCTCGCCGTAGGATGATCTCATTTATTTTAGTAGGATAAATCACAATCACTTTTTTAATTTGATCCGAGCGGCCTTCCTAAGAGATATGAGATCATTTAAAATAATATTTATACCGGTCAAAAAATCAAATCATATCTCACTAATCACAAATCTGCTCGATTACCAACTAGTCTGAAATTGAATTAGTAGTTGTCGTTAAGTGTATTGTATTTTATGTGGGCCCACAAAGCTTTATCTGTCCATACACTTAAATAATTGATATGTGGCCAATACTCTGGCCGCGTGTTGCTTCAGAAATTTGACTTCCCTCCATTGCTGACTTCTGACCCATCGAGAGGAGCTTAATTATTCAATTATGGCGGACTAACAAACCCTCACTTCTATAAATTTGAGACAGTCACTCGCAAAATCTTAAGCATTCGAAGAATTAATTAACAGAATCGATCATGGAGCAGCTGCAGCAGGCCGCCACCATCTTCCTCTTTCTAAGCCTGATTAGTTTCTTAGCAAATCTCTCGACAGCGGCGGCCGCCACTTCGCGGGCGGTCTTTGTCTTCGGCGACTCCACCGTCGACGTCGGAAACAGCAACTTCTTGAGTGATGCACCCAAAGCCAACTTACCCCCTTACGGTGTCGATTACCCTGGCCGGATTCCCACCGGCCGGTTCAGCAACGGCTTCCTCGGCGTTGACTTCGTTGGTAATTGATTTGACAAGTCTTATAAATATGTGATTCATTGATAATTGCCAAGTCTAATTACGATGCTTTAATTAATTTTGTGCGATAATTAAAGCCAAGGCGGCGGGGTTACGCAGGAGCCCGCAACCTTTTCTCTCTCTTGATCCGAACGCCCGTCACGGGAGGCGAGGAGTAAACTTCGCCTCCGCTGGCTCTGGCGTTCTCGACACCACGGTGAGTGATTCATGAAGAATTAGTGTGATGATCTAGTTTATGATTGCTTCAATAATGTTGTATCAATCAAATTAAATTCATTTGCAGGGGAGGTACGTCATGAGGATGACGCAGCAAATACAATACTTCTCCACGTTCGCCGGGAATCTCACGGCGGCAAAGGGCGCCCGGTCCGCCGCCGCCTTCTTGAACAAGTCACTCTTCTGCGTCAGCGTCGGGAGCAACGACCTCTTCGCCCGCTCCGCCGCCCTCATCCCCGGAAACAGCACCCAGAAGGACGAAATCGTCGCCGCCGTTCTCCGACAGTTTGCGGACCAACTGCGGAGCCTTTACCAGCTCGGAGCGAGAAAGTTCTCGGTGGCCGGGACCGGGCAGATCGGGTGCGTTCCGGGAGTCAGGAGGAGGGTTCCGGGGAACGCGTGCAGCCAGGAGCTGAATGATCTGTCCCTGAGGTTCAAGACCGGCACGAGGGCCCTGTTGGAGCAGCTCGGCATGGAGCTGGAGGGGTTCAGATATTCATTTTCCGATTCCTTCGAAATCGGTAGCCACATCCAGTCGGATCCCCAGAAATACGGTGAGTGCGTGAGTGGGTGGTGTGCACATGCATGCAGCTTCGATCTCATCGATTCAATAAATCAATATATTATATACAGATCGATCGATCGATCGATCGACATGCTAATTAACAATGCTACGTTTGCGCGTACGGATGGATCGCTGAACAGGTTTTACGGAGCTGGCAGCTGCGTGTTGTGGGTCGGGAAGGTTGAACGCGGAGGGGCGGTGCACTCCCAACTCCACGTACTGCGGCGACCGGAATCAGTATTTTTTCTGGGACGAAGTCCACCCGACGCAAGCGATGTACCGGCTGGGAGCTCGGCTGTCGATCTACGGGCCACGCCAGTTTGCTTACCCTGTCAACATCCACAGCTTGCTGATGAATTAATTAGAAAATTGATATGGTCTTTTAATTGTCATAGTTAATGTCCGAAAGAAAATTAAATTACTTGGAATCAGAAAAAATAAATATTTATTCGTATATATTTATGGTTCTGAAATAACTAGTAATGAACATGATTTAATTCAGAAAAAAATATTTATACTAATTAAAAAATATATATTTGATCCCGTCCGGAAGCTGAGTCGGATGAGAGCGGACCTTGCTGCACTAAATGTTGACGAAAAGTCGTTGAGATGCTGAGTCGGTAAGTTACTCCCTGGACAAGTGCGCACGAGCGGTGGTATAAAGGAAAAAAGGCTCAGGATGCTGGCGCTATCGCTCTGCATACACTCAGACAAGTCACACGGTCGTTAGAGACCAGAAATCAGGAAAAAAGTCCCCGGGTCAGACCCTCCAATGCTCAAGTCAGGTACTTTTTCTCCAGAAATCACAGAGAAAACCAGAAAAAAGTAAAAGACTGGTAAGAAATGACGAGTGAGCATACCTGCGTAAGGGACAAAGCCTCCCTTTTTATACTGCAACTGAGGCTTCTGGAACCTGGCGAATGTCAGGGATGTTGGAGTGTATACTGAAAGCCTAAGCTTTGTAAACATTCATTATGAATAAAGAATCACATTTGGTCTAATTGTCTACATTTGTTTGTAGTTGTTCATTTAATTTATATTGTAGATAACATAGTATGTGGTGTCACATACAGAAGATGATGTTATCAGTACCTTATAAATTATAAACAGTAGCTCACGACTAAAATGGAAAGGAACAAACCATTAGAAGGTCGTAGTGTAATTAGGTATTAGTTTATCTTGACTATACAATTACACTAGTACACTCAGAGTGTATTGAGTAGGACCATTAGAGGTCGTTTCTTTTATACTGACTTTATAAAGGAACAAAGATCTCAGTTATTATGGAAGTGTGTGCTCTTAATCCTAATATAATAACAAGCACATATGTTTGATATTTATTTCTTTAATTTATCAATGGGTGAGATTTAGTTCGATAAATCAATAAACTCGATAAGTTGGGAAATGGTATCACTTATAGTGTGTGTTGTTGATTATAGAAGGAAACTGAGTCCTAGAGATACTAGGTTGATAATGTCCTCAAGAGGAGCTCATAAAGATTGTCATGTTAAACCCTGCAGGTGGACTTAGTCCGACATGATAATAAGGTTGAGTGGTACTACTCTTGGATTTAGATATTAATTAAATGAGTTGTCAGTAACTCACTTAATTAGTGGACATTCAATATCTTAAACACAGGGAGACTAACACACTCATAATAAGAAGGAGCCCAAAAATGTAATTTGGGATTGGTGCGGTAGTTCAATAATAGTTCTCTAGTGGAATGAATTATCATTGATAAAATTAAGTTGTGTGTTCGGGGCGAACACGGGATGCTTAATTTTATCGGGAGACCAAAACCAATTCCTCCTCTCGGTCCCTATCGTAGCCTCTTATTTATAGAGTTCTATACCCACCTATACCCACCTTCTATACCCACCAATAAGGGGCCGGCCAAGCTAGCTTGGGATCAAGGGCCGGCCTAGGTATAAAATTGGGTGGCCGGCCCTAGCTTGAACCCAAGCTAGTAGGGCCGGCCAAATAAAATTAAAAAGAAATTTAATTTTAATTTTTATTATTATGTGGAAGATATATTTTAAAGAGAATTAAAATTAAAATATCTCTCTTGTAAAAGATCTACAAAAGATTAAAGAAAGAGATTAGATCTCTTTCCTTATTTGTAGATTGGAGAGATGTTTTATTTTTTCTTTAAAAATTATTCACATGTTGATAAAATTAAAATTATAGAAATTTCCTTTTATTAACCATGAAGAGATTTTAAAGAGAAATTTTATTTTTTAAAATTTCCGGAAATAAATTAGGAAGTTTTAATTGTTGATTAAAACTTGTCCTCTTTTGTTTTCCAATGATGTGGCCGGCCATCTCAAGTTAATTGGGAAATTTTATTTTATTTTTCTCAATTAATTCATGTCAAGGAAAATTAAGGAAATTTTATTGTAGTTAAATTTCCTAATTTGCCTAGGCCAAGGAATATAAAAGAAGGGGTGAGGGTGCCTTCAAGAGACACAACATCTATTATTCCTCTCCCTCTCTTGTTCCTTGGTGTGGCCGGCCATCCTCTCCCTCTCTTCCTCTTGTGGTGGCCGAACCTCTCTCCCTTTCTTGGAGCTCTTGTGGTGGCCGGATACTACTTGGAGAAGAAGAAGAAGAAGGAGAGAAAGCTAGTATCTCTTGGAGCTTGGTTAGTATTTTGGTTTTTCTCCTTGGTGAAGCTTTTCTTTTGTGGCCGAACCTTGCTTGGAGGAGAAGAAGGTGGTTGGTGGTTTCTCATCTCGGTAGATCGTTGCCCACACAACGTCCGAGGTTAGAAGAGGAATACGGTAGAAGATCAAGAGGTTTTTCTACAAGGTATAACTAGTAATTTCTATTTCCGCATCATGCTAGTTATTTATGAAAATAATACCAAATACAAGAGGCTTACGTTCTAGAATTTCGAATATGTTTTTTTCGATGTTGTGTTCTTTTGTTTCTTTCTTTTCCTTGTGATTTGATTGTTCTCTTTGGTTAACCTAAAGTTATTTTAGGAAATTAAATATTAGCTTTCTATTAAAGGTTTTGTCTAGTCGGTGGTGGTTGCTCCCATATCCAAGAAGGCCATGTGCCTCGCCACGCCAGATTGGGAACCTTTATGGAAATTAATATTTAATGGAATTAATAACTTAAGGAGACTTGGGTCGAACGTGTTAAGTTCCGCAGGAGATCCAAGTCAAAACCTAAAAGAACAAATAGATTAAGTTTTGGATCAAACGTGTTAAGTTCCGCAGGCGATCCAAAATTTAATTTAAAAGAACACACGGTAGCTAGGAAAAGGTTCAGATCTTTGTACAAAAATTTTGTACAGTGGAACCTATAGGTTTTCCGAGTAGCAACCAACAATTGGTATCAGAGCTAGGGTTTTGCCTCTGTGTATTTGGTATTTAGTTTAATTATGCACATGTCATACATAATTTAGGCAGGATAATAGTAGGATGTGCTAACTTTGTGGATGCAGGATCCAACTATTATGGCTTTTAGTTAATTATGTGTGTGATTGGACCCTTGGACATGTCAAGGGCAATTTATATGTGTGTGCATGATTGTATTAAAATACAGCAGGAGCTGTATTTAGTTTTATTAGGATTTTATTTTTGATCTAGATACATGTACATTCCTTTTATGGAATATAGGATCAAAATGTAAAATTCTATTTATGTCGCGGATCGAATCTTGCAAAGCGTGGAACCTTCTAAGGACCAGAGGCGCAGCGGAACTAGGAGCAAGATGGATGCGACAGTTAGACCCGGTGGCGTTGGCCAAATTTCGGATGACAACACACGGAGGACAATTAAAGATAAAAGCCATAATAGTTGAGAATTAGATTTTCTATTTATTACTTTTATATTGTGCTGTGTGTGCATGTTAGTTTACAAGTTTAGTAGGCTAGCATAGTTAAAATTCCTCATTTATAAATAACTAAGTGGGAGAGGGATTTTTAAGTAAATCCCATGGTCTCCATTACTGGTTTGTAAGTGATGCAAACAAGCTTGCGCGTTGGCTCTGAGTGCCTTCCTCCATAACGGATGAGCTTGTTTGCGGATCACTAGAACAGACTTCCATTTTTGGATGACTATAGGAAGTTAATTAAGAGCGTGTGATCTTCCCCAACGGAAGGGGCATAATCTTATTAATGGACTTAGTGTCAAGTAATGGTGTACACTTAGACACATCTAATAGTATCCTCCCCAACGGAGTCACTGCTATTATTTGTGTGACCAAATAATACCAACTATTAATTTTATTTGTCAAAAAGTTAGGTTGACAAGATAATAAAATTAATGGGTTAAAACCCTCCTATTACAAATGTTGAATTTGTATACGTCCACACTAACATGGAATACAAAATTCACGGTGTTTTAAGGTGTTGGTTAATTTAAAATAGTATTGTTTGAGGAATCAATATTATTCTAAATTTAGAGTTCTGACCAAAAGTTATTTGTGATTCTTAGGATGACTTTCAACCCACTGTCCATCATACTTCAACAAAATAGACTTACTGGACCTAACTACATAGATTGGAAAAGAAACCTGGACATTGTTCTTACTGCTGAAAGCTATAAATTTGTACTGACTGAGCATTGCCCTGATGCACCTACTGGTGAATCTACCCAAGAGGAGATTGAATATCATAGGAAATGGGTAAAAGCAGATGAGATGGCACGGTGTTACATTTTGGCTTCAATGTCAAATGTATTGCAACATCAGCATCAAGATTTACCAACAGCCTATGATATCATGAACAATCTCAAGGAACTCTTTGGTCATCAGGGCTTCTAGGCAAGAAGCCATGAGAAAGATAATGACAGCCACCATGCAAGAGGGTACTCCTGTAAGGGATCATATCCTAAAGATGATGGCTTATCTGAACGAAATACAGATCCTTGGAGGAGAAATTGATGGGGAAACCCAGATCGATATGATCCTCCAAACCCTACCTAGAAGTTTTGAGCAGTTCCGCCTGAACTATAATATGAATAAAAGGATTTATTCATTAGGGGAACTACTGACAGAACTTCAAGCAGCAGAAGGATTATTTCGTCACAATGCTCAAATTCACTATGCTGAAAATGGTTCTACTTATAAACCGAGAGGAAAGAAGAAGAAGAAACAAGCTGGTTCAGTAAAGAAAGTGAATAAATCTCAGAGTACGGGATTTAAAGTCGGAGTGAAGAAGCCGAAGGGCAAATGCTTCATCTGCAAGCAGGCAGGACATTGGAAGGCGGACTGTCCTCGTAAGAACCAAAACAAAGGTATATCTCATGCTCTAGTTGTTGAAACATGTTTAGCGGTGTTATCTACCAGCACCTGGTGTGTAGATACGGGAGCCACTGATCATGTCTGCAATTCTCTGTAGGGGTTCCAGGAAACCCGACGACTATCTGAAGGAGAGATTACCGTCTACATGGGCAATGCTACTAAGGTGGCAGCTGTTGCAGTGGGAGACGTCTACTTATCTTTTAGTAGAAATAGAAATTTGATTTTAAGAAATTGTCTTTATGTACCCAGTTTTAGAAAGAATTTAATTTCAGTTTCTAAACTGTTTTTAGATGGATATTCAGTTTCTTTTTGTAATGATGTAGTTATTAAAAGAAATAAAGTGATTATCTGTTCTGGTGCATTAGTTGGCAATTTGTATATTTTAAATCCAAATTCTTCCACAAAGCAAAACATGGAAATTTATAATTCATCTTCTAATTCTAATAAGAGAAAAGAACCTTCAGAAATGAACCAAGCATATCTTTGGCATCTAAGGCTTGGTCATATTAACTTAAGTAGGATTCAGAGGCTTATAGCTGATGGACTTTTAAGTTCATTAGAGTTGGAAAATTTTCCAACTTGTGAATCTTGCTTAGAAGGTAAAATGACCAAGAGGCCGTTCAAGGCCAAGGGGTATAGAGCCAAAGAAGTGTTAGAATTGGTTCACTCTGATTTGTGTGGTCCTATGTCTGTCCAGGCAAGAGGAGGTTTTGAATATTTTGTCTCTTTTATAGATGATTATTCAAGATATGAATATATTTACCTAATGCGCCGCAAGTCCGAGTGCTTTGATAAGTTCAAAGAATACAAGGCTGATGTGGAAAAACGATTAGGTAAAAGTATCAAGACACTACGATCTGATCGTGGTGGCGAATACCTCTTAGGAGAGTTTAGGAATTACTTATCAGAAGCTGGGATTCAATCCCAATTGTCTGCACCTGGAACACCCCAACAGAATGGTGTAGCAGAACGAAGGAATAGGACTCTTATGGAGATGGTTAGATCAATGATGAGTTATTCAGAATTACCAAATTCGTTTTGGGGATATGCTCTGGAAACAGCAGTATACGTTCTGAACTTAGTACCTTCTAAATCAGTTTCTTCTACTCCCATAGAATTGTGGAATGGGCGAAAACCCAGTCTAAGACATATTCGGATTTGGGGTAGTCCAGCACACCAGATGCTGATAAGTTAGAATCTCGTACAGAAGTTCGCGTGTTTGTGGGATATCCCAAAGGAACGAAAGGAGGTTTATTTTATAGTCCTAAAGACCAGAAGGTCATTATTAGCACCAATGCCCAATTTTTAGAAGAAGACTATATAATGGATCACAAGCCCAGTAGTAAAATTATTTTAGAAGAACTTAGAGAGGACACGTCTACTTCAGTACCAACAGTACAAGATGAAGTACCACAAGAGACTGCAACACGTGTCACACATGATACACAACCACGGAGGGCCTCGTCGTAGTGGGAGGGTTGTGAGGCACCGAGAGATTCATGTTTTTGGGAGAGTCTTCGACTTGATCCCTGTAAACATGAACCTGATCCCCATATATATGACGAAGCACTCCAAGATACATACAAGATCTTGGCAAAAGGCGATGAATTCAAATAGAGTCTATGTACTCTAATAAGGTCCGGAGCTTGTAGAACCACCGATGGTGTAAAAGCCGTTGGATGCAAGTGGATCTACAAAAGAAAAGAGGGATGACGGAAGGTAGAAACCTTCAAAGCTAGGCTTGTTGCGAAAGGGTACACTCGTAAAGAGGGAATCGATTATAAGGAAACCTTTTCACCGAGCCATGCTTAAGTCTATCCGGATACTCTTATCCATTCGCTCATATGGATTATGAGATTTGGCAAATGGATGTCAAGACTTTTCCTTAATGGAAGTCTTGAAGAGAACATCCATATGAAGCAACCGTAAGGGTTCATTGAAAAGGCAAAGAGCATCTAGTGTGCAAGCTCAATCGGTCCATTTATGGACTAAAGCAAGCTTCAAGGTCTTGGAACATCCGGTTTAATGAAGTAATCCATCATATGGATTTATTCAAAGTCCGGATGAGTCTTGTGTATATAAGAAGTGTAACGGAAACGTGGTGGTATTTCTTGTACTATACGTAGATGATATTTTGTTAATTGGCAACAATGTCAAGGTATTATCAGACGTAAGGGTATGGTTGTCCAAACAATTTGATATGAAGGACTTAGGAGAATGTGCACACATTCTTGGGATCAAAGTTATAAGGGATCGTAAGAAAAGAATGTTGTGTCTATCCCAAGCTTCATATATAGATACAATCCTTGCTCGTTTTAGCATGCAGGATTCCAAGAAAGGTTTCTTACCTTTTAGACATGGAGTAGCTTTATCTAAAGAGATGTCTCCAAAGACATCAAAAGAGATAGAGGACATGAAAGCAGTTCTTTATGCTTCGGCTGTAGGAAGCCTAATGTATGCAATGCTATGTACGAGACCTGATATCTGTTTTGCCGTGGGCATGGTCAGCAGATATCAGAGTAACCCTGGACAAGGACATTGGACTGCGGTAAAGCATATATTAAAGTACCTGAGAAGGACTAGAGATTATATGCTAGTTTACCAAGCAGATGATATGCTCCCTGTGGGTTATACGGATTCAGATTTCCAATCAGATAGGGATAACAATAAGTCTACATCAGGCTATGTGTTTACTTTAGGAGGTGGAGCCATTTCATGGAGGAGTGTTAAGCAGAAATGCGTTTCGGACTCAACCATGGAAGCTGAGTATGTAGCAGCCTCTGAGACAGCTAAAGAAGCAGTATGGCTCAGGAACTTTCTAATGGATTTAGATGTGATTCCTGGTTTGCCCAAAATCATCACAATTTATTGTGATAATAGTGGTGCAGTTGCAAACTCGAAGGAACCACGAGCTCATAAGGCAAGTAAACATATAGAGCGCAAGTACCACCTGATACGAGATATCGTGAAGCGAGGAGAAGTTGTCATCGCCAAGATTGCATCAGCGGATAACCTGGCAGATCCTTTCACTAAGGCCCTTCCGGCGAAAGCTTTCGATCGGCATGTGGAGGGAATGGGAATCAGATGTATGGTAGAAGATATGACAGCTTAGTCATTAGTATAAGTGGGAGATTGTTGGAGTGTATACTGAAAGCCTAAGCTTTGTAAACATTCATTATGAATAAAGAATCACATTTGGTCTAATTGTCTACATTTGTTTGTAGTTGTTCATTTAATTTATATTGTAGATAACATAGTATGTGGTGTCACATACAGAAGATGATGTTATCAGTACCTTATAAATTATAAACAGTAGCTCACGACTAAAATGGAAAGGAACAAACCATTAGAAGGTCGTAGTGTAATTAGGTATTAGTTTATCTTGACTATACAATTACACTAGTATACTCAGAGTGTATTGAGTAGGACCATTAGAGGTCGTTTCTTTTATACTGACTTTATAAAGGAACAAAGATCTCAGTTATTATGGAAGTGTGTGCTCTTAATCCTAATATAATAACAAGCACATATGTTTGATATTTATTTCTTTAATTTATCAATGGGTGAGATTTAGTTCGATAAATCAATAAACTCGATAAGTTGGGAAATGGTATCACTTATAGTGTGTGTTGTTGATTATAGAAGGAAACTGTGTCCTAGAGATACTAGGTTGATAATGTCCTCAAGAGGAGCTCATAAAGATTGTCATGTTAAACCCTGCAGGTGGACTTAGTCCGACATGATAATAAGGTTGAGTGGTACTACTCTTGGACTTAGATATTAATTAAATGAGTTGTCAGTAACTCACTTAATTAGTGGACATTCGATATCTTAAACACAGGGAGACTAACACACTCATAATAAGAAGGAGCCCAAAAATGTAATTTGGGATTGGTGCGGTAGTTCAATGATAGTTCTCTAGTGGAATGAATTATCATTGATAAAATTAAGTTGTGTGTTCGGGGCGAACACGGGATGCTTAATTTTATCGGGAGACCAAAACCAATTCCTCCTCTCGGTCCCTATCGTAGCCTCTTATTTATAGAGTTCTATACCCACCTATACCCACCTTCTATACCCACCAATAAGGGGCCGGCCAAGCTAGCTTGGGAACCAAGCTAGGGCCGGCCTAGGTATGAGATTGGGTGGCCGGCCCTAGCTTGAACCCAAGCTAGTAGGGCCGGCCAAAATAAATTAAAAAAGAAATTTAATTTTAATTTTTATTATTATGTGGAAGATATATTTTAAAGAGAATTAAAATTAAAATATCTCTCTTGTAAAAGATCTACAAAAGATTAAAGAAAGAGATTAGATCTCTTTCCTTATTTGTAGATTGGAGAGATGTTTTATTTTTCTTTAAAATTATTCACATGTTGATAAAATTAAAATTATAGAAATTTCCTTTTATTAACCATGAAGAGATTTTAAAGAGAAATTTTATTTTTTAAAATTTCCGGAAACAAATTAGGAAGTTTTAATTGTTGATTAAAACTTGTCCTCTTTTGTTTTCCAATGATGTGGCCGGCCATCTCAAGTTAATTGGGAAATTTTGTTTTATTTTTCTCAATTAATTCATGTCAAGGAAAATTAAGGAAATTTTATTGTAATTAAATTTCCTAATTTGCCTAGGCCAAGGAATATAAAAGAAGGGGTGAGGGTACCTTCAAGAGACACAACATCTATTATTCCTCTCCCTCTCTTGTTCCTTGGTGTGGCCGGCCATCCTCTCCCTCTCTTCCTCTTGTGGTGGCCGAACCTCTCTCCCTTTCTTGGAGCTCTTGTGGTGGCCAGATACTACTTGGAGAAGAAGAAGAAGAAGGAGAGAAAGCTAGTATCTCTTGGAGCTTGGTTAGTATTTTGGTTTTTCTCCTTGGTGAAGCTTTTCTTTTGTGGCCGAACCTTGCTTGGAGGAGAAGAAGGTGGTTGGTGGTTTCTCATCTCGGTAGATCGTTGCCCACACAACGTCCGAGGTTAGAAGAGGAATACGGTAGAAGATCAAGAGGTTTTTCTACAAGGTATAACTAGTAATTTCTATTTCCGCATCATGCTAGTTATTTATGGAAATAATACCAAATACAAGAGGCTTACGTTCTAGAATTTCGAATATGTTTTTTTCGATGTTGTGTTCTTTTATTTCTTTCTTTTCCTTGTGATTTGATTGTTCTCTTTGGTTAACCTAAAGTTATTTTAGGAAATTAAATATTAGCTTTCTATTAAAGGTTTTGTCTAGTCGGTGGTGGTTGCTCCCATATCCAAGAAGGCCATGTGCCTCGCCACGTCAGTACTGGGAACCTTTTATGGAAATTAATATTTAATGAAATTAATAACTTAAGGAGACTTGGGTCGAACGTGTTAAGTTCCGCAGGAGATCCAAGTCAAAACCTAAAAGAACAAATAGATTAAGTTTTGGATCAAACGTGTTAAGTTCCGCAGGCGATCCAAAATTTAATTTAAAAGAACACACGGTAGCTAGGAAAAGGTTCAAATCTTTGTACAAAAATTTTGTACAGTGGAACCTATAGGTTTTTCGAGTAGCAACCAACAAGGGAATGTCGGGTGTCAGGCTCTGTCTGGCGGTGGTTGATACGTGGCTTCTTCTCATAGGCTGGCGGAGTAACCAAGAGGGGTATTAGCCTCCCACTGTTAGAATATTCCCTGACACGTAATGATTGTTCTCTGACGGGTGGTTACGATTCCTTGCAGGCCTATTTGTCTTATAGCGTCCGGCCTCCCGACTCACCTTTGTCTGTGTCATTCGAAGTATGCGTCATTTGAAGAATGTATATTTCGACGATCCACTGATTCCCGATCTGCACAATGGGTTAGCTTCCCGACCTGCATCTGTTTGTTGTTACTTATGGTATGAAGATCCTGGCCTGGACCCTGGGTTGGCTCCCGACCTGCGCGCTGAGTTCGTTCCATGATATGACCCCATCTGTTATTATCCGTGGTATAATCGTCACGACCTGCGCGTATGATCATCCCGACCTGTATGCTGGATCAGATCCTTGACCTGTGTCCATCCGTTGTTTATTCATGGTATGAACGTCCGGACCTGCACGTATGATCGTCCTGACCTGCCTGTTGGGTCGAATCCCATGACCTGTACGATGGCGTTGTTTATCCATGGCATGAACGTCCCGACCTGCATGTATAATCATCCTGACCTACCTGTTGGGTCAAATCCCTGACCTGTACGATGGCGTTGTTTATCCATGGCATGAACGTCCGGACCTGCACATATGATCATCCTGACATGCCTGTTGGGTCGAATCCCTGACATGTGCCAATCCGTTGTTTATCCATGGCATGAACGTCCCGACCTGCACGTACGATCATCCTGACCTGCCTGTTGGGTCGGATCCCTGACCTGTGTAAATCCGTTGTTTATCCATAGCATAAACGTCCCGACCTGCACGTACGATCATCCTGACCTGCCTGTTGGGTCGAATCCCTGACCTGTGTAAACCCATTGTTTATCCATGGCATGAACGTCCCGACCTGCACGTACGATCATCCTGACCTGCCTGTTGGGTCGAATCCCTGACCTGTACGATGGCGTTGTCTCAGAGGCTAAACTTCCGACCTCCAGGCTGGCGTGACTCTTGACTAGCGACGAGGGCTAGAATTTTGACCTCCAGGCTGGCATGACTTTTGACTAGCCACGAGGGCTAGACTTTTGACCTCCAGGCTGGCATGACTTTTGACCCTTCCGTAGCTTTGACTCCTTGCCAGGTCATACAATAGACCCCACCTTCATATACCGTATCACAAGCCTCCCCCTCAAGTCTAGTAGAAGGAAGACCCAAGTCTGACTGACTAGACCCCTGCATCCCTCTGCGTTCTCTGCCTATTGCCCTACTCACCGTACCAACCTTTATGTCCTATCGCCTTCTACTGCACCAACCTTTATGTCCTATCACTTGGGGTATCCTGTATGAATAGTTGCTTTAGTGGTTGCTTGTGATACGGCACTTGCGTAATTGCTTCAGTGGTTGTCTGGGATACGGTGCCTGAGTAATTGCTTTAGTGGTTGCTTGTGGTACGGCGCTTGCGTAATTACTTCAGTGGTTGTCTGGGATACGGTGCCTGAGTAATTGCTTTAGTGGTTGCTTGTGGTACGACGCTTGCGTAATTGCTTCAGTGGTTGTCTGGGATACGGTGCCTCAGTAATTGCTTTGTCTTGAATACTCAACCTCCTCTTTAAAAAGGCCTCAATACGCTCCCTTCTCGTATCCTTCCTTTCCTTTGCTCTCTTCCTGCTTTTCGTCCCTTTGCCTGCTCCCAGTTTCTTCTTGACACAATGCATTCGCCCTCTTCCGACGAAGTTGATCAGCTAACCCCTCAGATGCGAATACATCTACTCGCCCAACAGCTTGCCGAGAAGGAGCGCGAGCTAAAGAACATGACCGTGGAGCGCGACGACGCAGACGCCCTGTATCGCCTTGCTAAATCTTGTGTTCATGCTGAAAAGGCAAGGAAAGAAAAATGGCAGTCTGACCTACAACGCCATCTTAGCCTCCATGAACGTCTGCAACGAGAGCATGAGGCCGAGCTATCCCTCCTCCGTGTGTGCCTTGATGATAAGCAAGATACTATCGCACGACAACAAATCGTCATCGACTCCCTTCACGCAGAGTTGGCCCGAGCTTACAACGTCCAGGAGGCTCTTGACCCTCAGGATGTTCCTTCCCAGGGCAGTGTCCACAGGCCTTAACTAACACTTGTGGCTCTTGCCTGGGCTTTGATTGTCTCGGTGACTCCTGCCCGGGTTATAGCTGTCTCAGTGGCTCCTTTCCGGACTTCAGTTGTCTCAGTGACTCCTTTCCGGACTTCAGCTATCTTAGTGACTTCTAACTTGTAATACGTTCTATTTTGCAGAACGTTCATTTCTGTAATAATGCCTATATCCTTTCTCTTACGTAACTCCTAAATAATAACTTAGCTATTGAGCTTGTGTAATGAGTGTTGGCTTTGTAATGGACATTTTGTACGCTCACTTGGACTATACTGTTACACCAGCCTGTGCCCTTGATGTTTATTAGTTGGAGAGGCTCATTCCTCTGGACAGTCTATCTTTTGTCCATTCAGTCTGCTGTGAGAATCCTAATGGACATTTTGTACGCTCACTTGGACTATACTGTTACACCAGCCTATGCCCTTGATGTTTATTAATTGGAGAGGCTTATTCCTCTGGACAGTCTATCTTTTGTCCATTCAGTCTGCTGTGAGAATCACTGTGAGAATCGCCTGGCTGCTTGACATGATCATTTAAAGATGCTTCATTCAGCGCGATACATGCCCGTCTAATTGTGAGACAACCGAGCGTCCCTCATGATCTCATTAACCCTTCGACTTCCGAGTTGTTCTGCCTTTATTATGACACTAGTTCCCAAGCTCCTTTTCCCGCTTCGAGAGAGTCCTTTCCCCTTCCTCACCTGTATAAAAGATTTGGGGGTATTTCCTCCTGTCTATCCCCATATTCTCTTTACCCCCGCGAACGTGTTCATGGAGTCCCCCGAATTGTCTGCTTTGCGTCGGCGGCTGGCTCTTACCGAAAAGGCGTTGCATGATATGACCCGGAGCCGGGACCTACAGACCTCTCTTTGCAGGGAACTTGAAGAGCTATGGCGTGCAGCCAAATGCAGGACTCGGGCAGAGATGGCTCTGAAGATGAAAGCGCAAGCAGACTTTCACGCTCAGCTACATCATATCCTTTATTTGAAGTTGAAGCATGAGGACGAGGTGACCTCTTTAAAAGAGGAAAATCGACTACAAAGCGACACCATTCATCAACTGCAAATCACTCTTGATCATGCTCAGGTAGAACTAGCTCAAGCTAAAGCTTGCTTAGAGGAAGGACCCCAAGTGTCTGGCTCAGGTAGCGATTGAGGATGCTACTAAATGTTTCTTTCTATGAATTCCTCATTATTAAATGAAGCCGATCCTCTACTTTACGACGGTGTTCCTTTCTCCTGTTTGTGCCAATATCTAAAAAATATAGCAAAAACATTTCGCGTACCTTACTTTCTTCTTACCCCGAGACAAAGTAGTAGTGAGTCGCAATACTTGGGCGTGAGAGCAGAGCTCACTTATAACTTGCACTGAGGCAAGAGTCTGGGACGACCGACCGAGCAGCTCGGTCGTTGGGCGTGAGAGCAGAGCTCACTTATAACTTGCACTGAGGCAAGAGTCTGGGACGACCGACCGAGCAGCTCGGTCGTTGGGCGTGAGAGCAAAGCTCACTTATAACTTGCACTGAGGCAAGAGTCTGGGACGACCGACCGAGCAGCTCGGTCGTTGGGCGTGAGAGTAGAGCTCACTTATAACTTGCACTGAGGCAAGAGTCTGGGACGGCCGACCGAGCAGCTCGGTCGTTAGGCGTGAGAGTAGAGCTCACTTATAAGTTGCACTGAGGCAAGAGTCTGGGTCGGCCGACCGAGCAGCTCGGTCGTTGGGCGTGAGAGCAGAGCTCACTTATAACTTGCACTGAGGCAAGAGTCTGAGACAGCGAGGTCGTTGGGCGTGAGAGCAGAACTCACTTATAACTTGCACCGAGGCAAGAGTCTGGAATAGCCACCGAAAGGTCGTTAGGCGTGAGAGCAGAGCTCACTTATAACTTGCACTGAGGCAAGAGTCTGGGACGGCCGACCGAGCAGCTCGGTCGTTGGGCATGAGAGCAGAGCTCACTTATAACTTGCACTGAGGCAAGAGTTTGGGACGACCGACCGAGCAGCTCGGTTGTTGGGCGTGAGAGCAGAGGTCACTTATAACTTGCACTGAGGCAAGAGTCTGGGACGGCCGACCGAGCAGCTCGGTCGTTGGGCGTGAGAGTAGAACTCACTTATAACTTGCACTGAGGCAAGAGTCTGGGACGGCCAACCGAGCAGCTCGGTCGTTGGGCGTGAGAGCAGAACTCACTTATAACTTGCACTGAGGCAAGAGTCTGGGATGGCCGACCGAGCAGCTCGGTCGTTGGGCGTAAGAGCAGAACTCACTTATAACTTGCACTGAGGCAAGAGTCTGGGACGGCCGACCGAGCAGCTCGGTCGTTGGGCGTGAGAGTAGAGCTCACTTATAACTTGCACTAAGGCAAGAGTCTGGGACGGCCTGTTGGAGCAATCCCAATGGTTCGTGGGACCATGTATTTTGGTGTTTGGGCAAAGGGTTTAAGTTAGGTTTACCCTCGTTATTTGATATGTGTACTTGAGTTGTGCAGGACTGCAGGTGACACATGTGACTCAGGTTGACGGTTTCGGGTCCGATGAAGGATGGCATTGAGGACAAGCCGCGGGCTTGAATGCATCTGAGGGATCGTGGACAAGGCAGCAAGGACAAGGGCCGAGGGAAGCGACTTCGAGGCATACGCGAAGGATGGCATTGGAGACAAGCCGCGGGCTTGGATGCATCCGAGAGACGAGAGCCAAAGGAAGTAGGCTTGAAGGCAAGAGGTCAAGGCTGCAAAGAAGAGTCAAGTGAGTCGTGAGGGTCCGAGTGCGAGTGAAATGTATTCGGGATGGGAAACCCTAAGTTTAGGGTTGTACCAGTCGACTGGTACTAGGACCAGTCGACTGGTGGTGAGCACAGAAGCATTCTTTGCCCGAAATGGCTGGGATCAGTCGACTGGTCATGGTACCAGTCGACTGATAGATAGCCGTTGGAGTACCGTTGGGCTGGCACCAGTTGACTGGTGCATGGACCAGTCGACTGGTAACGGGCAAATCAGCAAGGCTGATTTCCCCAAGCTTTATAAGAAGGAGTTTGGGATGACCGGCCAACTTGACGAAATTAGTGGTGGGTAACCTCTAATTAGTAGTCAACTAGTGCCCTAGCAATCCAAGTGCTCTTGATCGAGTTATGGCGAGGTTTCTCCACCGACAAGGAGGATTGTGCTAGCCGGAGTTTCCGGGGATTAATCCACCGACGGATTGAGGGATCGTCCACCTTACGGACACGCCGTGGAGTAGGAGCAAGTTATCTCCGAACCACGTAAACGAACGTGTTAGCGGTTTGCATTTCCATTCTTGTATTTAGTGTTTAGCTTTCTATTTGTGTTTGTTTGTATTCCGCTGCGCTAACATCATAGGAAGCAACGATTTGGGGGTGCCGTCTATCCAACCCCCCTTCAAGCTGGCCACGGATCCTCCAACAAGTGGTATCAGAGCGAGGACGCTCTCCATTGGACTAACCGCCAAGGAAGCACAAGATGACCGGCTTGATAGAACCGCCAAAGTTCGAAGGAGGAAGCTTATGGGACATCACCTTTTGGATGGTGAAGATGAAGAACTTCCTTGAGACGGATTGGGACACAATGATGGTCGTCGAGGAACCATTTGAAGTCCCAAGAGACAAGAAAGGAAAGAAGCTTCGAACACGTCATTGGACGGAGGAGCAAACCTCACGATCGGAGGCAAACAATAAGGTAATATCAATTTTAATTGATATATTGCCTCCTAATGTGATAAGTGGTGTAGGTAAATATGAGAACGCCCATGAATTGTGGAGTAAAGTGAAGAAATTTCCATGGGAGGAATTTTTGCCTACACAAGAAGAAGAAGAAAAATCCGAAGAAAGTGATGGAGTGGTCCAAGAGGAGAGGAAGGACCAATCGGATGTGGAGCCCAAGGATATGGTTTTAATGGCTCAAGAAGAGGAGGAGGAGCAACCGGAAGTTAACTCATGCTCAACTTCCGAGGAGGATAAGGAGGATGAAGAGACATCATCAACATCCTCAAAGGTTGAAGAACAATCCAAGACAAGTGAAGAAGAAGAAGAAGAAGTCTTGGAAATCAACCTAGCGGGCACCTCCACCGAAGCTAAGTCAAAGGACCACATTGTATGCTTCGGGTGCAATAAGAAAGGACACTACAAGAGTAGATGTCCTATGGGTAAGAAGAAGGTAATTCCTAAACCCAATCAAGTTAATTTAAATGCTAAAATGGGTGGTAGGAATGAAGAAACCCAAAAGAAGAGGATGCACATTGTATGCTTCACATGTGGAATGAAGGGTCACTTCCACACCAAATGCCCAAAGAAGAAGGAGCTTAAGAAGCTTACACATTTAAAGAAATGGGAGAAGAAGAAGAGGAGCTCGAGTCAAGGGGGAGCTTCAAGGGTAAGGGAGGTATACCCTAATTTGAAGTGTAATTCAAATTCAAATTCTTATGTTCCCATGCATGCTAGGAGAAATAATGATTATCTTTATGTAGCAATGCAAAATTTTGGATTTAAATATCATGATAAGAATAGGGTAAATGTTGATCATAACCCTAGGAGACCCATTCATGAAAAATCTAGAAATGGTAGACCTAAGGAGGTCCAAGGCATTAATCCTAAGAAGGGGAGACACATGCCTAGAAAGGGTAGGTCTAGGAATGTCCAAGGTGGACATGTTGACTCTAGGTTTAGGAACCTAGAAAAGGAAAATCAAGCTTTGAAGTCAAAGCTTGATAATTTGGAGAAATTCCTTAAGAGATTCACTATTGGATCTAAGGAATTAAATATGATGTTGGGTAGTCAAAGACCCAACAATGATAGATCGGGCTTGGGATACCGATCTAGTCCCTCCAAGGCCAAAAGGAGACCATGTGCTAAGGTGGCACATGATAAGGGCAAGGGAGAGTCCTCCAAAGCTAAGAGAAAGTCTTATGCTAGGGTTGCATATGACTATAGCAAGGAGAAGCCAATAAATGGCAAGGGAAAGCCATTTAATGGTAAGGAGAAATTAACCAAGGACAAAGTGTCCAAGGTTAAGAAAGTTAGATTTGTAGGCCAAGTGTCACCGGGGGTGGACCGATGTGGCCTAGCCATTGTGGATGAGTCACATAGGGAGGTGACTAAGGCTAAGAGCTCTAGGGGGAGCTCAAAGAGTCAATTTGGGACCCATGGCCAATGGATCTCAGGTGGCTTTTACTTGGGAGTTTAGAGGAGCCATGGAGTGTGCCAAGTGGTTTAGAGACGGACTTGAGTCTCAAACCTAGGGAATTGGCACACATGGTTTGTGTTTCATGCAAGAAATATGACAATTGGGGTCATATTGTATGATAATTGGTTTTAGATGTATAGATGCCATACAAACCAATGCTAGGGATGCATTGTGGGTTGGTATGGGCAAATACATCAAAAGGAAGCCAAAACTAGGACTTTAGGTCAATGTTCAATTGAATCATTTAGCTAGTTTTGGATTTTGTGTCAATCTTGGGATTGGTGATAGATACATTTTGTAATATATTTTTCCCAAGTAGACACTGGTACAATAGACCTCTCCATAAAATTTGGAAATTTTTGGAGGTCTAGGGAATTACTGGTGCATTTCTGAAGTTGACCTGAAAAGGCTAATTTTTTCAGAAAAAGGGTACCAGTCGACTGGTGCAGATACCAGTCGACTGGTAACAGTGTTTTTCGACCACAGAATGTTTCTGTAAGGTTCTGTCGAAGGGGGGCAGTCGACTGACACTTGGGGCAGTCGACTGATACCAGTCTGAAACTGTTTTCAGCATTGGTATGTGACCATGTCAACTCGGTTAGATGTATGGGATCCAAGGGGGATTAATACATGAGTTTAGGGTCAGTTAGATGATAAGTTTTCAACAATTGGGATATTGTTGGAGAACTTTTTTGGATGTTAGGCAAAGGGGGAGAAGTAAGGTTTAAATTGGGAAAACCTTAAGTGCCTTTGCATAGGGGGAGCCTTGGGATAGGTTCTTAAAAAGCCCGTGGTAAAATCCTAGCTCATTGGGGAGTTTAGGTGTAGGGGGAGCCTTGGGATAGGTTTTAAAAAGCCCGTGGTAAAATCCTAGCTCATTGGGGAGCTTAGGTGTAGGGGGAGCCTTGTGATAGGTTTCAATGCATGTTTGCATTATGATTCGGTGGTTGCCAAGTGTGTAGCCTTGGCAACGTAAGTCCATTCGGCGGTTGTCAAGTGTGTAGCCTTGGCAACGTAAGTCCATTCGGCATTGTAAGTCCAAGTGTGTAGCCTTGGCATCGTAAGTCCATTCGGCAGTTGCCAAGTGTGTAGCCTTGGCAACGTAAGTCCATTCGGCGGAGTAAGTCCAAGTGTGTAGCCTTGGCATCGTAAGTCCATTGTATTAGCATGTTAATTTGCTATTTGTTTTCCCTAACTTAAACGTATTGCCAAACACCAAAAAGGGGGAGATTGTTGGAGCAATCCCAATGGTTCGTGGGACCATGTGTTTTGGTGTTTGGGCAAAGGGTTTAAGTTAGGTTTACCCTCGTTATTTGATATGTGTACTTGAGTTGTGCAGGACTGCAGGTGACACATGTGACTCAGGTTGACGGCTTCGGGTCCGATGAAGGATGGCATTGAGGACAAGCCGCGGGCTTGAATGCATCTGAGGGATCGTGGACAAGGCAGCAAGGACAAGGGCCGAGGGAAGCGACTTCGAGGCATACGCGAAGGATGGCATTGGAGACAAGCCGCGGGCTTGGATGCATCCGAGAGACGAGAGCCAAAGGAAGTAGGCTTGAAGGCAAGAGGTCAAGGCTGCAAAGAAGAGTCAAGTGAGTCGTGAGGGTCCGAGTGCGAGTGAAATGTACTCGGGATGGGAAACCCTAAGTTTAGGGTTGTACCAGTCGACTGGTACTGGGACCAGTCGACTGGTGGTGAGCACAGAAGCATTCTGTGCCCGAAATGGCTGGGATCAGTCGACTGGTCATGGTACCAGTCGACTGATAGATAGCCGTTGGAGTACCGTTGGGCTGGCACCAGTTGACTGGTGCATGGACCAGTCGACTGGTAACGGGCAAATCAGCAAGGCTGATTTCCCCAAGCTTTATAAGAAGGAGCTTGGGATGACCGGCCAACTTGACGAAATTAGTGGTGGGTAACCTCTAATTAGTAGTCAACTAGTGCCCTAGCAATCCAAGTGCTCTTGATCGGGTTGTGGCGAGGTTTCTCCACCGACAAGGAGGATTGTGCTAGCCGGAGTTTCCAGGGATTAATCCACCGACGGATTGAGGGATCGTCCACCTTACGGACACGCCGTGGAGTAGGAGCAAGTTATCTCCGAACCACGTAAACGAACGTGTTAGCGGTTTGCATTTCCATTCTTGTATTTAGTGTTTAGCTTTCTATTTGTGTTTGTTTGTATTCCGCTGCGCTAACATCATAGGAAGCAACGATTTGGGGGTGCTGTCTATCCAACCCCCCTTCAAGCCGGCCACCGATCCTCCAACACGGCCGACCAAGCAGCTCGGTCGTTGGGCGTGAGAGCAGAGCTCACTTATAACTTGCACTGAGGCAAGAGTCTGGGACGACCGACCGAGCAGCTCGGTCGTTGTGCGTGAGAGCAGAGCTCACTTATAACTTGCACTGAGGTAAGAGTCTGGGACGGCCGACCGAGTAGCTCGGTCGTTGGGCGTGAGAGCAGAGCTCACTTATAACTTGCACTGAGGCAAGAGTCTAGGACGACCGACCGAGCAGCTTGGTCGTTGGGCGTGAGAGCAGAGCTCACTTATAACTTGCACTGAGGCAAGAGTCTGGGACGGCCGACCGAGCAGCTCGTTCCCTGGTCCGGCTAAACGTTGCTAACCTGCTGACCCCTCCGATAATCAAGACACACGTAGCTGACCTGGGGGTCCAGTTTTCTAATCCAGATGAAAGCCGCCGACCTGGGATTCGAACTCCCGACCCGGAATCATTCGAAGAGATTCATCTGTCATCAAAAAACATTATTAGTATTGTTGAATAGATAGTCATATTGCTGACCTGGGCCCTGTGGTGTTTAAATTTATTTTCCGCTACTTTTCTTTCACAGTTCCTCAGAAAAACCTGTGGTAAGCGTTTCTATACGCTTACTTTATATCATGATTTCCTTATCACATCCATCATTAATATGACTTCTAGGAGGTCGACACCTGTCTTCGGCCGTTATTGCTTATGCAGAGTGACGCTGCCTACATCACTCCTTTTTATACACGCTTATCCATAAGAGCATGTTCTTCGATGATCAGACGATTTCGAGCGATTTACCCAAAAAGATACTCCTTCCGATATTCCCTAGGAATACTCCCTTTATAAACCCTAAAGGCCGTCCGCCGCCACTGCCTAGCACGCTTTAACTGTTCGCTTCGTGTCGCTCAGACTTCATCGGCGTTCGCTCCTTTCCCCTTCTAAGCTTCTCCGTCCAACCTAGCGTTCTTCTCCTCTTCGACTAATATCATCCTCGACCTCCCTTATTCTGATAATGGCTGATGGTAAGACCACTCTTTGATATTCCTGCTTCATTTTCGATATGGACGATCAGGACCTGTCGGTGATTAGCTCGGACCTGCATCTTGATAACACTTATCAACTCCGAGTTCCCACACAGCAAGAACATCCTGCTAGCCCTCCCGAAGGTTTCGTGACCATTTTTAGAGACCAGATTCTAGGAGGTCTTCGTTTTCCCATCCACCCATTCATTTCCGCCTTAAGCGAATACTTTGGCGTTTGCATTTCTCAGCTTGCTCCTAACTTCTTTAGGGCAGTTTGCGGTACCATTATTCTCTGTCGAGTATATGATCTTCCCTTGACTGTGCATCTTTTTCATCACTTTTACTCCTTCAAACGTTCGGAACTGGGAGTATTCATGGTACAAGCTAGGCCCGGCTATAAGTTCTTTGCAGATATGCCTTCTTCGAACAAGGGGTGGAAATCCCGCTTCTTCTTTGTCAGGCTGCCTCAACCACTGTCGGGCCCACACAATGGCGCCCAGACCTCCCTGATAATCTTCCTTCGCACCAGCATCAGCCTGCATGTATCCCAGCCTCCGGAGCGCTGCAAGGCGTACTTGTTAATCTTTCCATGTTATTGTTGGAGGGATTTCTATTTTTATTTGGGCTCAGCCCTGTTCCGAAGGACATCGGGGCTCCGTTTAGTAAGACCCCGTTTTCCTTTTACCTATTATTCGCTAACTGAGGTATTTTTTCGTCTTTGTCGCAGTAGTTGCCCTGTATCGAGCCTATTCTTCTGACGTTAAGCGCCGGTCCTCCCCTTACTTGAAAGAGCTGGGCGAAGAGCTTAGGCGGGGTGTAGCGACCTCCTCCCGATCCAACCCCTCTGCTCTACAGCCCGCTCCTCCTTCATCTACCATTCTGCCAGTGACCACTCATGAGGAAACTTTTGCAGCACTTCCCCTAGGCGCAACTCTAGCTGAAGACCCGGTCATTGCAGGCCAAGTTGGCCACTCCCTGATAGGGCAGACGGAGGAAGCCTTGGGAGAACAGGCTGGGGAAGCCATCGTAGAGCAACTTGAAGAGACACAGGTGGCATTCCCCCGACCGGCTGATCGGCTAAAACTTCAGCGCAAGAGGAAGAGGGTGACTCTAGCTATTCAATCATCACCTCCACCTATCCCGTCCAGCCGTCGCTCATCTACTATTCCTCGCCCCCTGGAACTCAGAGCAACTACTCCTGCCCGCGAGAGCATTACAGGGCCTGAAGTTCCCACTGCGTCACCTCAAGTATCCATCCCGGCTTCTGGTCAAGGCACAGCTCCGGCACAGGCTTCTTTGCAAGCAACAACCCCTTCTTCCAGTCAGCCATCCTTACACTTAACGAATCATCCCGGGAACTCTGACACTCCCTTTGCTCCCCTTCCATTGGTTGCTCCCGCATCTACTTCTAGGTCCCGGAGGAAAACTCGCAAGAAATACTCCTTTACTGACTTCTGGCGCGTGCCTTCCTCCACAGGCTCAGGGGTAGACACAGATACCACTGGTGGGGCTCCTCCTCTTACTGCTTTAATCGAATTGGAGGGAGACCTTGCGGCCTCTTGGAGATCTGGCCATCGCAAGTTTCATAAAAATGCTCCGTTGGGAGGGCTGGATCAAGCAGCTTGCCTGATGTCCGCTGTAAGCCTTACTACTTTCATGTCTTTCGACTGTCACCTTTTATAGCTTTTCTTCTGATATATAACACAGGTCTGCTCCGCCAATCTAAGCGCTGTTAAGTACGTCTGTGACTTGCAAAGGGAAAATGAAGCGCTGAAGGCTCGACTGGAGGAAATAGAGCTGCCCTTGACTCCTCGCGACCCACTTAACCCAACTCCTGGAGGTCTGGCACACTATCTCCGCTCACTTGGAGAATCTGCTAACACTGCCCGCGATATTTCCCATGCAACTTTTGACAAAATAAGGGACTTGGAAGCAGCTTTGCAGACCAATAAGTCAGAGTTGGCCTCCGAATTAGAGAAACGCCAAGGATTAGAGGCTGAGCTGGAGCAGAGGGATGCCCAACTGGCTAATTCGCAAGAAACCTAGGAGACTCTTCGAAAAACCTTGGTAGAAGTTCAAAATCAACTGGCTTCTAGCGCTGACCGGGAAAAGGCTCTTCAAAACCAATGGGAGGCCAGCCAGGCCACACTCAAAGCTGTGCAGGCCGACCTTCTGAAGATTCAAGAGGATGCATCCTAGGGTCAGGAAGCCCTGCTTCAAGCCCAGGCTGACCAGAAGAAAGCAGAGATGCAGCTGGCCGAGTATCAAGCAGGCGAAGTGAGCCGACTGAGGGCCTACAGACAAGCATATGTCACCTCTCCCTTCTTTATAAATAAAATGGGCGATATAATGCACTTCATGGTATGCAGTGGCGTGGGTGGAGGAGCTCGTCAGATGCTGGAACATAATATGATTTTATCTGTCCCCACGGAGGATTTTGTAGACATAGGTCGCATCATGGATGAAATTCCTGATGAGTCCTTCCCCTCTTCCAAGGATGACGACGACCTCTTCCTCCTACCCCAACCTCCAGTGGAATCTGCTTCTGACCCTACTGAGTATATGACTGGCCCTGCCGAAGATAATCCTCCCGCTCTTGACAAAGAACCTTAATCTAGTTGTATGTATTGCTTGCTTAAGTACCTCTTGATGTACAAATTGACTTTTTTGATAACTTACTGCTTTTTCGTTATTCTGACATTCTCATCTTCCTCGTGCTATCCCTTTCCTGTGGATTTTAACTTTATTTGTGATGCGGCTCTCTTGCTGATAACCCCGAGGCTATGCTTACAATTTAACCGCCCATTTTATATCTCGTTTATCCTAAATCGGAAATCTTTTTAGTTCATCACTCCGTATCCTATCCTTGACCAACTTTCAGCCTTGGTCTGACTCCTAACCTGCCTCTCATCCCAGGCCTGACTAACCACAGACCAACCTCTGTCCAACTCCAACTGACTTATCCCAGGTTTGTATAATTGAAGATCATAAAGTAGAAATTATGCACAGATCGGGGTATCCTGCGATCCTGGTCTGAATACGTAGACCCAGGGCTATCCTGCGATCCTGGTCTGAATACGCAGACCCAGGGATCTGATAATGATCTCTGACTCGGGAGAGCCTTAGCATTATAATAACTACAGATACCCTTTCCCGAGATCCTCCTCGTATACCACGCCAGCATTCTTCCAAATATGCCCTTGGGTGTGACTTCCGAGGCGGATCTTATGACTCTCGTTGTTCCCGCTTATTATTTTGCACCGCTAGATGACAATCTGACTAAATTACCCTTCAGCTAGGTGTCTATAAATATTCTTCCTCCTCTTAACTAGTCACTCTCGGTATCCCTTTCTTCTTTCTTTTGCTCGCATCCTCCCCGCTCCCGCTATCTTCAACCAGATCCTTCTTTGCTTAACCCTCTTTTTCGTTTACACTTATTATGGCGTCTTCCTCTTTTCTTTCTTCTTTGGTGTCGGTTTTTTACCCCAACTCTTCCTCATTCGATGAATGTGTTCGAGACGACCTACGCTACACCTATGGGGTTGAGGATGGCGTGCAGGTGATCATCCCTACTGGAGTGCTTCGATTCTCTGATCCCCCTATTAGTTCCAGTACCTTTTTCCGAGAACAATTTGTGGTTGGTTTCTGTCTTCCCATACATCCCTTCTTTACTGATATAGGCCACTATTTTCAGATTCCTCTAGGGCAACTGACACCCAATTCAATAAGAATCCTTTGCGGCTTTGTAATCCTGTGCGAAGTGTGCGAAATATCCTGGTCCGCCTACTTATTCCATTGCTTCTTCACCCTACAGCACCAAGAAGGCACGTTTCATTTCCTGCCCCGTCCTCAAACTAACTTTTTCTCGCCTATACCGCCTTCTGACCCGAGCTGGAGAAACTAATTTTTCTTCATTGCCTTTCCCCGTGATGTGAACTGGCCCATGCGATGGCGACAATCACCTCCCTCTTCTCCTGAACTGGGAGAGTTCCATCTGGATGTTTCTTACTTGGAAGCCTCGTCTCGCTTGGCCGGCTGGCGTATCAATCTAACACATCTACTATCTGAGGAACTATTGTCCTACTTTCGCCTGAGCCATCTAACCCAAGAGACGCCTCGCTCCCTGGGTAAGCTTCTCTTTATGCTTTGTCATAACTGCATACGTATTTTATTTCTTCTGGGAGCCCGGGGGTAAATACTTCCACCCTTTACTCGATGCAGCCGAGATCCTGACTTATGCTTCAGAGGTTTATCCCCTCCCTTTAAGTGACATGGAGATAATGAGGCGAGGGCGAACTATCCTGGAGAGAAGAGCACTTCCCCACTCGCTTCCATCATCCATAGGTGTGGTCCCCTCGTCTCATCCTTCACGCAGATCCATGGGGCGAGGGTTTCCTGCTGCCCTACCTTCTCTGCAGGCTCCTCCTACTCGCTCTCGGACGACTAGAGCTCCTCGGTCAGCCACTCCCTCTCGTCCCATGGCTGCTCCTCGACCTCGGCCGGTTGTTCCCGTTTGTCCTTGAGCTCCCACTCGCCCTCGGGCTCCGCGTACTGTCCGGCCTGCTTCATCTACACCATTATCTCCTGTCTGTGCTCCTAGATCTACTTACATCTCCGATCGGGGGATTGGCGATAGAGTGATGGGCCTTGGTGGGGGTACAGGTAACGTTCCCTTTACCAGCTCTGCCTCTCGGGAGGCTTACCAAGCGGTCCGCCGAGCCCGTACTGCGAATGATCGCTCGAACTAGAATGTTCCCGATCCTTCTAGGCGCAGGGCTCGATCACCCTCAGATGACTCTGATTCTGACAACCAGCACTATCTCAGAGGCGTCGCCGCCAAGCCCCTCGTGTGATGTCAGACTCGAGCCCCTCGCCTATTCCTTCTCCTCCATCTACAGCTGATCCTACACCATCCCATCAGGTGACTCCCCCTTCAATCCCAAGCCGCGCAGATGACCCTCCTATTTCGTCTAGCAATCAGGCCGAGCCTCCATTGGCTCAACCACTAAGCGCACGACAAGCTCAGGGTGATGAAGCTGGCCCTTCCACACGTCCTTCGGTTACCCCCTTGGTAGAGCCCCTTCAAGAACCGTCTTTAGTTCCCTTTGGTGCAACTGCCGAGCCTTCAGCTACTCCTGGCCCTGCCGCGGGTCCCTCAGGGCCTCCTCCACTTACTTATCAGGACTATTGCACCACTTTTCCTTCTGAAGCACAGTTATGGTCTCAGACAGATGTTCCCACCAGTTCTCTGAAAATAAAAGGTCGTCTGGCCACTTTATGGGAAGAAAGCCTGTGGCATATGGATTCTTTGCCTCCTCCTGCTCAAATGGACCAATTTGTAGAGATATATATAAAGGTAACCCTCAAAAATGTTCCAACTGTCGTTTTCCCTACTCTTATCAGATGCTTCTTGCATATTTCATTTCAGGCTTGCGCATAGTCTTTGATAATAAACCATTCCTTCCATGCCACCCATCATCAGAATAAGATGTTACGACACGTTGCTGAACTGGAATTACAATTAAACGATCCTGCTCAGGCCAGCCATGCCCTGCGTGCGGAGATAAAATCTTTGATCAGAAAGAAAAATAGTCTAGAAGTATCTCTAGCCTTGACTGAGCATGAACTTACAGAGCTTCGGGAGAAGCAGACTCAGGCTGATAATGTACATCAACAAAGTATGAATCAACAGGCTTTAGAGCATCAAAGAGATATGGACCAGGTAGTTCAAAAGTTACGTGCTGCTGAGGCTTTGATACATGCTCAAAATCAAAAGTTGAAATCACAAGAGGCCTTGTTGAAATCTCAAGAGACCCAATTGGCTTCCCGAGCAATAGAATTAACCACTGCCAGAAGTGAGCTGACTCAAGCTAGGGCCACTACCGAGGGCGTGTCAACGGGTCTAGCCTTTTATCGCGAAGGGGAAAATGATTGTTGCCTGCGACACCGGGCCGAGTATCTGCGTTCTCCAGAATTTTGTGCGCAGGTAGGACAACGCTTCTCCACATCTGCCATCTACGGGGCGGGCGAGGCTCTGCGACAACTTCATGAGCAGGACTATTTAAAGTTCATTTCGCCTCCCGAGTTTTTAGATCATGATCGAATTATCCAAGAAATACCAGATGAGATTTTTGCTCCTTTTGACTGACCTTTCTTTGAATTTCCTGTACATAATGATTCAAAAATTGCATGTACAATACTTTGCTGTTTTCGTATGCCCCTTCTAATGCTTGCTTTAAATTTACATATATTCTGTTTTCATATTTCTTGCTTTTCCCGATCTACTTCTCTTTGATCTGCTAACCCAACCCATAAACAGAATCACAGCTCAGCTCCTTTCTTGATCTGGGCTTCCCAGCCTATCTATTCAAACCCGATAGGGTCACAAATAATTAGCACTCCAAGGCCTATCTAGCTTTTTATCTCGCTTATCTTGTAAATAATAGGCTCCGGAGGCTAGCTTTTTAATGACTTTGTAAGGTCCGTCCCATTGTGGTGCCAGTTTTGTCACGTCCTCTACCGGCTTGATTTGCTTCCAAACCACATCTCCTTCTCCGAAGAATCTGGGAATTACTCTTCTGTTGTAATTTTGCCTCATTCTTTGTCGGTATGCCTCCAATCGCGCCACTATTTGATCGCGGATCTCGCTAATAAGATCCAGCTCAGCTAGCCGCCGATCTGCATTTCCTTCGTCATATAATATCCTTCTGACCGAGGGTACTCCAATTTCTATGGGTACCACCGCCTCATTACCATAGACCAAGTGAAATGGCGTCAGACCTGTGCTTTCCCGAGACGTTGTACGATAAGCCCACAGAATACTGGGCAGCTCTTCCACCCAATTACCACCAACATGATCTAGTTTGACCTTCAAACCTCGAACTATTTCTCTGTTAATTACCTCGGTTTGACCATTGCTTTGAGGATAAGCTATTGAAGTGAAAGCTTGAGTTATATCAAATCCCTTACACCAGGCCTGTATCCTTTGCCCTTGAAATTGTCTCCCGTTGTCGGACACTAGCTTATGAGGAATACCAAATCTGCAAAGGATGTTTTTCCACAAAAATTGAATGACAGCATCTTCTATGATCCGTGCCAGGGCTTCCGCTTCTACCCATTTGGAAAAGTAGTCTACAGCCACCAACAAGAAGCGTTTCTGACCTGGTGCCATTGGAAATGGTCCCACGATATCCATGCCCCATTGGTCGAAAGGGCAGGACACTATAGATGTTCTTAGCAGGGCTGTAGGTCGATGGGTCAAGTCTTGATGTTTCTGACAGGACAAGCACGTGTTCACCAACTTGTGAGCATCCCTTTGTAAAGTAGGCCAGAAATACCCGGCCAGGAGCACTTTGCGAGATAATGTTCGTCCGCCCACATGATTGCCACAACATCCCAGATGTATTTCTTGTAAGGCCTGGTCGGCTTCCTCCATACTCAAGCATTTAAGTAAGGGTCGGGAAAAGGACCTCCTGTAGAGCTGGTCCCCGATCATTATATAAGCATGAGCCTGCCTCCTTATCAATCTAGATTCCTCGGGGTCGGTTGGTAAGATATCATGCCTAAGATAACTGATCATGGGTGCCCGCCAATCAATAGTTGCTTCCGCATTATTTTACAAATCTATCTGAGCTATCAAGAAGGTTTGTGCTATTGATCGATCCAGCACCCAAGTAGTTAAAGAACTGGCCTTCTTGGCTAACTCATCTGCCCGCTCATTCTCCAACCTAGGTATCTTTGTGACAGTGACCTCTGCAAATTCTGCCTTCATCTTTTCGTAGGCTTCTCGATACATTTGCAATTTATCACAATTTATAACAAAATTGCTTGTAACCTGCTGAGTCACCAACTGGGAATCTGAATAGATAATTACCTTAGCTACCCCAACATGCCGAGCTGCTTGCAATCCAGCTAATAAAGCCTCGTACTCTGCTTCATTGTTCGTGGCTCAGAAATTCAATCGCACTGCCACCTGGAGTATATCCCCTTGAGGAGATATTACCAGAACCCCGACCCTGCTTCCATGATGATTAACAGACCCATCCACATAGATCCTCCATGTTTCTTCAGGGCTGATTTGATGCACTTCTGTTAAGAAATCTGCCAGGGCTTGTGCCTTAATAGCTGTGCGCGGTTGATACTGTATGTCATATTCTCCCAACTCTGTGGCCCATTTAATAAGCCGACCCGCAACTTCTACATTAGTCAGTGCTCTTTCCATGGTGTTGTTGGTTAAAACTGTGATTGGATGTGACAGAAAGTAAGGCTGTAACCGCCGAGCCATAAGAACCAGTCCATAAACTAACTTCTTGAGAGTCGTATATCGGGACTCGGCTCCCTTCAATAAATGGCTGAAGAAATACACTGGTCGTTGTACATTATCATGTTCTTTAATGAGCACTGCCCCTACAGCCTCAGGGGTGGCCGACAAATAAACCCATAAAGGCTCCCCTACAACTGGTTTAAAAAGAGAAGGCAAGGTCTCCAGATACTTCTTCAGCTCTTCAAAAGCTTTAGTACATTCTTCATCCCACTGGAATTTGGAGGCCTTCCTTAGCACTTTGAAAAAAGGAGCGGCCCGGTCCGCAGATCTGGAAATAAATCTTGACAGGGCTGTTATTCTGCCGACCAGTTTCTGGGTTTCCTTTAAATTCTGAGGAGTCTGCATATTTTTGAGCACTTGAACCTTCTCAGGATTGACCTCTATTCCTCGCTCGGTTACCAAGTAACCCAAGAATTTTCCTCCTTTCGCCCCGAATAAGCATTTCAAGGGATTGAGTTTTAGCCCATACTGTCGGAGAGTTCTGCATGTCTCCTCCACGTCCTTGATCAAGTTTTCAGCCAACGGGGATTTGATGAGGATGTCGTCCACATAGACCTCCACATTTCTCCCGATCTGCTCCCAGAAGATCTTGTCCATCATTCGCTGATATGTGGCTTCGGCATTCCTGAGGCCAAAGGGCATGACAGTGTAAGAAAAAGTACCGTCAGCCGTAATAAAACTAACCTTCTCTTGGTCTTCCCGGGCTTGAGGTATCTGATGATACCCCTGATAGGCGTCTAGTATACATATTCTTTCACATCCGGCGGTGAAATCTACCATTTGATCAATTCGGGGTAGAGGATAGCAATCTTTGGGACTGGCTCGGTTGAGGTCACGGAAATCAATACATACTCTCCATTTATTGTTGGACTTCTTCACCAAAACGACATTGGAGAGCCAGGCTGGGAACTGAACCTCCCGAATATGTCCTGCTTTTTTGAGCTGATCCACCTCAGCTCTTATTATTTTATTCTGCTCCGCTAAGAAATTTCTCTTCTTTTGCTTCACGGGCCGGGAGTCAGGCAACAGATGCAACTTGTGCTCAGCCACCTCTGGTTTAACTCCAGGGAGTTCCTCAGTAAACCAAGCAAAGACATCCCGATTGCGGATTAAACACTGAACCAGTTCTTCTTTGAGGGGAGGGGGAAGGTCACTAGCCACCCTGGTCAGACTTTCAGGTCTATCAACATGTAGTTGTATTTCTAACCAAGGGATGGACTCCTCAGCTGTAGGCAGAGGCTCTTCTTGAACAACATGAACACCTCCATCCTGCATCCTTTGATGTTTCTGAGCCTCCACTCGGACCATATCGATATAGCACCGCCGAGAGACCTTCTGTTCTCCTTTAACTTCCCCGACCTGCTCCCCCATAGGAAACTTGATTTTCTGATGAAAGGTCGAGACAGCGGCCCTAAATTCATGCAGAGCGAGCCTCCCTAGGATAACATTATAGGAAGAAGGAGAGTCCACCACTATAAACGTGCTCCTCCTTGTGCGCACCAGTGGCTCGGTGCCCAGAGATATAGCCAGCTTGATCTGACCCATAGGCTTCACTTCATTGCCCGTGAATCCGTATAGAGAGGTGGCCACTGGCTAAAGTTCAGAAGCATCAATCTGCATCTTTTCAAAGGCGGTTCTGAATAGAATGTTAACCGAGCTCCCGGTATCGACAAAAACCCGAGCCACTCGACTATTAGCAATGATGGCTTTGATGATGAGTGCATCGTCATGAGGCAATTCCAGACCTTCCAGGTTTGTAGGCCCAAAGCTAAGAACAGGGCCAGCAGCTTGTTCCTGACTGCATCCAACAACATGAACCTCCAACCGCCGAACATGGGACTTACGGGCTCTTCCTGAATCTCCGTCGATTGGCCCTCCAGAAATCATGCCAATCTCTCTAACAGTTGCGTTACCTCTGTTTTCGACCTCTAGTGCACCTTCCGGCTCTTTTCCCCGGCCAGGCTGATGAGTACTAGGTCCCGCTAGATCGGGACGAGCTGATCCGGCCTGCCCTGCCATCCTTTGTTCTTCCATCATCTTGATCAACTGAGGCGCTAGCTCAGGCGGGGGCAAACCCATCTCCGCAGCTCATTTAGAGTCTCGAGCAAATTGAAAATATCTGTTAGTATCATGTGTGCGAGATCTATGATAAGTGCAGTACCGATTACCCGCTGGCCCAGGTCGAGGAATATGTACTGCAGCAACTCGAGGAACATGTCGAATTTCCAGCCCGGGATGGAAGGCAGGTCTGGCTTCCCGGACTCGCGGTAAGGGTTGAGGGGGTGGTTGAGGAGCCCTCCTTTCTGGCTTGATGGTAGAAGGAAGTGGTTTGTCGGCTTTCTTGCGAGCCGCTTGCGTTTTTTCCACCTTGATGTATGAAGCAGCTTTCTCCACCATCTCATCAAAATTCCTAACGGGGTTTTTGATGAGATCTCTAAAGAACTCTTCCTCTCCCAAGCCATGAGAGAAAGCGCTCATCAGAATCTCCAAAGTGGCAGTAGGAACATCTTGAGCCACTTGATTAAAGCGATTGATGTAATTTCTTAGGGGCTCAGTCGGCCCCTGCTTTAGAGCGAAAAGACAATGATCTGTCTTCTGATACTTCTTGCTGCTAGCAAATCGGCGCAAGCAAGCTGTCTTGAAGTCCAAGAAACAAGTGATGGACCCTTGAGGCAATCCATCGAACCATTTTAGGACTGAACCGGATAAAGTGTTCAAGAAAGCTCTGCATTTGACAGCATCGCTATATTGGTGCAGCAGAGCCGCATTTTTGAATTTTTGCAGATGATCCTCTGGATCCTTGCTCCCATCATATTCTCCGATTGATGGAGCTCTATAACCCTTAGGCAATCTTTCATTTAGAATCCTGGTTGAGAAAGGTACTTTCTCATCCGGGTCCTCGGGAAATGCCTCAGGTATGACGAGGGCTTTTCCTCTCTTTGAATCACGAGGTTGTAAACTCTCGGCTACAGATGCTTGAGGTTGCTCCTTCTTTAGGCTTTGCGCTTGGGGCTCGGGATGATAATACCCTACGCCAGGCTCCCGATAAGGATGTTGAGGAAATGCCTCAGGCTGCTTTCTTTTGGAACCCCGATCTGAAACAGGCAAGGGCTCCTTGGAAGCCTCAGCAGGGGCTTGTCGTGGTCGTGAGATAGTTGCCTGTCTTTCTGAGGCCGCCAATCTTTTAGCCTCCTTGAAGAGTTCATATTCCCCGGCGGTCATAGTAACGTGAATACGGCCAGACTCCTCCATCGTCACGTTCCGGATCAGGTTGTTGTGTTCCCACAGACGGCGCCAAATTTGATCCCGTCCGGAATCTGAGTCGGATGAGGGCGGGCCTTGCTGCACTAAATGTTGACGAAAAGTCGTTGAGATGCTGAGTCGGTAAGTTACCCCCTAGACAAGTGCGCACGAGCGGTGGTACAAAGGAAAAAAGGCTCAGGATGCTGGCGCTATCGCTCTGCACACACTCAGACAAGTCACACGGTCGTTAGAGACCAGAAACCAGGGAAAAAGTCCCCGGGTCAGGCCCTCCAACGCTCAAGTCATGTACTTTTTCCCCAGAAATCACAGAGAAAACCAGAAAAAAGTAAAAGACTTGTAAGAAATGACGGGTGAGCGTACCTGCGTAAGGGACAAAGCCTCCCTTTTTATACTGCAACTGAGGCTTCTGGAACCTGGCGAATGTCAGGGAATGTCGGGTGTCAGGCTCTGTCTGGCGGTGGTTGATAGGTGGCTTCTTCTCATAGGCCGGCGGAGTAACCAAGAGGGGTATTAGCCTCCCACTGTTAGAATATTCCCTGACACGTAATGATTGTTCTCTGACGGGTGGTTACGATTCCTTGCAGGCCTATTTGTCTTATAGCGTCCGGCCTCCCGACTCACCTTTGTCTGTGTCATTCGAAGTATGCGTCATTTGAAGAATGTATATTTCGACGATCCACTGATTCCCGATCTGCACAATGGGTCAGCTTCCCGACCTGCATCTGTTTGTTGTTACTTATGGTATGAAGATCCTGGCCTGGATCCTGGGTTGGCTCTCGACCTGCGCGCTGAGTTCGTTCCATGATATGACCCCATCTGTTGTTATCCGTGGTATAATCGTCACGACCTGCGCGTATGATCATCCCGACCTGTATGCTGGATCAGATCCCTGACCTGTGTCCATCCGTTGTTTATCCATGGTATGAACGTCCCGACCTGCACGTATGATCGTCCTGACCTGCCTGTTGGGTCGAATCCCTGACCTGTACGATGACGTTGTTTATCCATGGCATGAACGTCCCGACCTGCACGTATGATCATCCTGACCTGCCTGTTGGGTCGAATCCCTGACCTATGTCAATCCGTTGTTTATCCATGGCATGAACGTCCCGACCTGCACGTACGATCATCCTGACCTGCCTGTTGGGTCGGATCCCTGACCTGTGTAAATCCGTTGTTTATCCATAGCATGAACGTCCCGACCTGCACGTACGATCATCCTGACTTGCCTGTTGGGTCGAATCCCTGACCTGTGTAAATCCATTGTTTATCCATGGCATGAACGTCCCGACCTACACGTACGATCATCCTGACCTGCCTGTTGGGTCGAATCCCTGACCTGTACGATGACGTTGTCTCAGAGGCTAAACTTCCGACCTCCAGGCTGGCGTGACTCTTGACTACTCTTCCGTAGCTTTGACTCCTTGCCAGGTCATACAATAAACCCCACCTTCCTATACCGTATCAATATTCTTTTATTAATTTAAAAATTTTGATCTGATATTATAATTAGGTATGTATTCTTGTATTTATAATTGGATTACGTTTTTCGAAATCAAGCAACATTTCAAGGTACTCGATCTTTCATTTAATTACTTTCAAAGGATCAAAAGATCTTCTAGTGATAAATATGTCAATATTTAAATTGATAAAAACAATTCATTTACAATATATATTACACAATGAATAATATAATAAAGTGTATAATATAATGTGATACGGAGAGCGATTAGAGATCACCACGTGTAGCGAGAATGTTAAAAGGAGATGGTCAATAGTCCAGCTGAGGTCAAAGGTCATCCGTGATTCATCAGGTCATCCTTGGTCATCCCTGCTCATCATGACATCCTTGACTCAGTGCTCGATCCAATGCCTTGTGCATCTCCAGACGGACCACCTGACTCTACGTTCTGCTCAGCTCCCAGATTTAATGCCTGATCCAATGCCTTGTGCATCTTTAAATGGCTCACCTGACTCTACGCTCTGCTTAACTCCCTAACTCAATGCTCAATCCAGTGCCTTGCCCATCTCCAGACGGTCCACCCAACTCTACTCTCTGCTCAGCTCCCCGACTCAATGCCCGATCCAGTGCCTTGCGCATCTCCAGACGAGCCAATTGGCTTCATTAACTCAGTTGGGGGGTTAGCTTGCTCTGGCCTCTCCAAGATGGGATTCTCAAATTTGGTTCTCTTTAAACTCAATGGGTTAGGCCCTTAGGCCCAATAGATCCACATCCAATAATTAAGAGTTATAAATGTTACTCCACTCATATTGTCAGAATGCATGGAACGACATGATTATACAAGATATATGATATTGATGTGTGTAGGTTATATATGTTTCTAGGCATTCTTTAATGCATATCTATTTATATTTTATGAATATAATCAATGTTTATTATATCATATTCCATCATTATGTCATACTTCCATTTTATTTATTTAGATATCTGCTTTTTGCTTGGTTTCATTGACAAGATGCAATTTGGAATAGAAAAGGAGTAAAGACGCATGTGGGAGCATCTCCGGAAGAAATCAGCAACCTGGTTGTGCCCCATAAGCATGATCGTACTCCCCCACTAGAGACGAAGCATGATACGACTATACCTCCCACCAGAGGCCAATTGAGGGGCGATCGTGTGAAATCACACGGTCGTGTTCCCCTTCTAGAGCTAATTCAGTGGCTGGCTATGCCAAATGGCATGATCGTGTCCCCTCACCCAAGATGATTCACGCCCCGGTTGTGCCTCTAGGTACGACCGTGTGGTGGAGAACACAAGGGGGTCGTGCCCCTTGCTATAAAAGGAGATTTTCTCCCCTACTTATCTTTAGTTTGGGGCTCCGTCCCCATTCCTTGGGGAAGGGTTCTCCCCTTGGGAGAACTCTAGAGCTTCATTTGCCTTAGCTCCATACGATCTGTCCACCTTTGGAGCAAGGATATCATTCAAGAAGACTGACATTGAATTTATAAGCATTCCTCTCTTCTTTATCTCATATTTTGGATTGTATGATGCTTTATTTCTCGTCTCTTATTTGCTATTCCTTTGTGATTGAGTAGATCTCCAGATCTAGGATGTAGAAAATAGTTGTGATTGTTAGTGTAAGACCTAAGAGCCAATCAAGAGTCGATTGTCTTAGGAAATATTGTATCATATTTCATTGATAAAAGACAAAGGTTATGGTTATTATATTCAGATATGTACTAGATGAATAAATATAATAATGTCCTAGGGTCTAGTCTATAGCATATCAATTGGTTAAATTGATAGTGGAAGACTGTAGATATATATATATATATATATATATATATATATATATATATATATATATATATATATATATATATATATATATATATAATACTACTCTTAACTATTACTAGTCAAACATTAATATACAAGGTAATATTAATGCATTTAGAGACTAGTATATAGGTCAATTGATAACTTAATCTCACAAATTATAGATATAAGATATTAAGTTGACACATGAGTATATATTAGAGAATATGTACTAAATTAACCCATCATGAGAATGTTCTATGATCGGTATATGAGTGTCATAAATATTTTCATAGTGACTATTGGTATGAATAGTCCTTAGACCTAAAGTTACTATGATTCCTTAGATAAAGAGTTATTTATTTTGATATCGGCAAACATTATCTGTAATAAGATATACTATAAAGTCGATCACTGGGTATATAATAAGTTATGCAAAAGATATGAGTGATGTAGATGAGATCTATCCCTTCCATATGATGGAAGTGATATCTGTGAGCTCCTTGATTAAGTAGGACTACTAAAATGTATGACAATGCTCAAATGAGTCAATATCACATATTGATTTCATTTGGTTAAGTGAGTTTACTTGAAGATCAAGAAACACAAAGATTGATAAGAGGATGACATAGTCTATGCCTCATTGATTAATCTAGATATCGAGGATAAAAAGACCAAGTCATACAATATAATAGACATAAAAAGGTTATGTCGGATATCGACATTTTCATTACTTGGGTAGCAATGATGCATTTCTAGATGTCACTCATTTCTTATGCATCTAAAATATTATTTTAGATACATTCCCAATGTTACAAGAATCTATTGGGTCACACATAAAGAATATGTTGATTTGGAGATAGGTTCATTTTTAGTTTGACTAAAATATGATGAATCATTGAACTATTGGATTGAGTCTAATTCTAATTAGACTCATTGTATTAGACTTAAATGAATCCAACCATTGGATTGAGTCTAATTCGAATTAAACTCAATTGAATCCACTCATTAAAGAATAATAGTGATGATTAATTTAGATTAATCATGCATTGAAGAAGGAAGATCAAAAGGCAAAAATCTTTGGTATTCATTAGATGAGTACAAAAGGATTTTGGCATTGCATTTCGGTGATGATTATTGCATCTTCTTCTTCTTCCCTTGGTCTAAACTCTCTTGAGTTGCTGCTAACACAACAAAGGTTGTTTCTTCTTTAAGTGGTGAGTTCATGAGATGGACGGAGAATATGTTCATGTGTATACTAAAGAGGCGCGAATATTCTGATCGTGCTGAGATCTGCATCTGAATCAAAGTTGCCATCTGGAGTACCATTCATGCAAAAAAAGGTAACCCAACTATGTGATAGAGTTACAAGCACGAGTATATCATATTCATATGGATCTCTGGAGGGATCATTTTTCCATTGCATTATGTATTATTACCTTTTTCCGCTGCGCTATATATTATTTTATGCATAAGATCCCTATAGTGATGTGATATGATGTAATGTGATGTATGAATTATGTATTTGAATATTTTATTGTGCAATGATATGTTCTATAGACTTGTTCTTATGTGTTGTCCTTGTATGTGTTTGACGAAATGTGTGTGAGGTCAATACATTTAGATGTAGAGTTTTGGTCACTATGTAGAGGGGATACTTTGGTTTGTTTAACCGAGGACCTTGTGTCGGTGCAGCGGAGGCCGGAGGCCAACAAGAGGGGGGTGAATTGTTTGCACAAATTAAAACTACCCTCCTCGGATCTTTCAACTCAAAAATAAAGCAACTATAATAAAATTAAAAGCAGAAATAAAAAGAGACAGAATTTTCACTTGGTTACAACCAAGACGGTTGTTAATCCAAGGCAGTCGAAGATCGCACTAGCAGAGTCTCCTTCACTGTAGGCGGAGAAGCCTTTTTACACACTTAAAACACTCACTAGTTGCTAGGAATGACTACAGAGTTGATTGCTTGAGTTGTTGAATATTTCCTAGCTCTAGGGGCCTTTATATAGCTCCTGGAAAGTCTATCCCGAGGGTCCAAGGCACCTCCAACAAGGTCCAAGGCGCCTCCAATGAAAGAGGGGATAAAACTTTATCCAAACAGCTCAACGTTCACTTCTGCCAGATCCGAGGCACCTCCAACAGGCATTGAAGGCGCCTTCAAGCTAGAGGCACCTCCAAGCCTGATGGAGGCGCCTCCAAGCTGGCTGGCAGCTTTTTCCAGCTTACTTGCTTCTTTGCTTCGTCTTCCGAAGTTCCGTTCTTTTGGGTGATTCCGGCCAACCAAAATAGGGCTCACCCGAACCCATTTTCCGGCCTTCTCCTCGAGCATGCTTCCGTCCGGCTTCTCGTCCCTTAAACGCCGCACACGTTCTTCTCGTCCACCGGAGTACTCTTCCGCAGCTCTCTTGTCCTTCGGACGCACCGAGCCCGTCGGCTCCCTTCCAGTGTCGTCCTTCTCGCTAGCTGCGTTTTTCGCTCGACTTTCTGTGCTCCTAAGCTCTTGCACACTCAGACACAGGGATCAAACACAAAGCAGGACCTAACCAACTTGGTTGATCACATCAAAACACCCACGGGGACCAATAATCTCCCCCTTTTTGATGTGCATCAACCCAAGTTTAAGTTAGGGTTAAAATAGACAGAAAAGTAATTTTAAAAGAAAATTACTAAACTAACATATTAAGCATCAGTTTGCAATAAATAAAATTGCAACTACTAAATTAAGAGTTAACTAGAAAAAATATTTTTAATTTTAAAAAATTCTCTTCCCCTTTGATCACAGCAAAAACGGTGTAACTTAAAATTTTAGCAAAAAATTTTTAAGTTATAAAAATTTCTAATTTAAGATGAAAAAAATGTCTAAGTAAACTGAATTTATAGAATTTTCAAAAATAGAAATTTAAAAAAAATTCTAAGTAAAATGAAATTTTTGGAATTTAAAAATAAAATCTAAGTAAAATTTCTAAGTGACAAAAGAATTCTAACTAAAATGATTTGTTTGAATTTTTCAAAATAATTTCTAAGTAAAAAAATTGATTTTTAGAATAAAAAAAATTCTAAGTAAAGCTTTCAAGAGACATTTTTCTAGATAATAAAAAACTGAATTTCTAAGGAATGTTTAAAAACTTTTCAAGACATTATTTAATTTTAATGCTTTTATCAGAAAGTTAATTAAACATTTATATTTTGATATTTCAGCTTCCAGGTCGTGGCGATGCACTAGGCCTTCTTGGTTATTGGAGCAACAACCACTTCCTTAGACAAAGCTTCCATAAAGAAACTCAAAGTTTAATTTTCTCACTGTAAGCTTTTAATTAAATAAATTAATTTAGCACAAATTTCGGAACCCAATAGAGGTTCCTTCTTACAGGGTTATTCAAGTTAGGGGGTACATAGTTCTTGGGCATTCTTCTAAGTTGACCCTGATGGTTTCTAATGTACCAATTCAATTTTTCATAAATTCTAACTTTTGATTTTGGAAATCTATTTAGGCATGCATCATTGTCTTTCAATTTCTCAATTTCAACTTTTAATTTTTCATTTTCTAATTTTAGATTATTATACATTTCTAGTGGGCATGCTTTTGCTAGGTTTAATTTCAATTCAGCATTTTCTTTTTATAATTTGAATAAATCTTTAGAAAGACATTTAATAAATTGAAAGGACTGAGTCGGGGTTATGTTACGTACCTTACTTACCTGACTCGGTAATTCTCCCCCTTCATTGTCGCTTTCTTCTTCTGATGATCCTCCCCCTTCATCTATGCTCATCTCTAAACTTGAGTCATCTTCAGGAAGATGGTTGGTTACCAGCCCTAATCCGGAGAAGGCTTCGATGTCTGATTCGGAAGAAGACGAATCTGACTAGGTGGCCTTCAGATTCTTGTGCTTGGAGGATTCTGGTTTCTTGTATTTTGTCTTTTCCTTCTCTTTCTCTTTTTTCTTTAATTTTGGGCAGTCATCTTTGATGTGCCCTTCTTCGTTGCAGTTGTAGCAACGAACCATCCTTTTTCTTTGTTGATGCCTCTGTGTTTGCGATCTAAATTTATTAGAATTAAAAAATTTATTGAAGCGTCTTACCAATAGTGCAGCTTCCGATTGGTCGATCGAGGCCTCGGAGTCAGAATCATTTGATCTTGTCTTTAGGGCAATGTTCTGACTAGTCTTCACTACTCCACTGGGCTCTGCAACTCGAAATTCATGAAGTTCAAAGGTTGAAAATAAATTTTCTAAAGTACTTACCTCGAAGTCCTTAGAGATGTAGTACGCATCTACTAAGGAGGCCCACTCTGGAGTTCTGGGAAAGGCGTTGAGCGCGTACCGGATAGAGTCCCGGTTTGTTACTTCTTATCCAAGATTGGTTAGTTGCGTGATCAGCTCTTTGATCCTTGTTTAGAGTTGCGCTACCTTCTCGCCTTGGTTCATCCGAAGGTTCGTTAACTGGGTCCGGAGGATGTCACACCTCACTAGCTTAGCTTCCGAGGTACCTTCGTGAAGCTCTAGGAATTTTTCCCAGAGATCTTTCGCGGAGGAGTAGCTTCCGATTCGACTTCCCTCTTATGGTGGCAGCACGCTTAGCAGGTGAAATTCTGTCTTTCCGTTGGCAACAAACTCGGCCTGCTCCTTCTTGCTCCACTGATGCTCTTCTTTGTCTTTCGGAACTTCAAAACCATATTTTATAGTTAGTAAAATATCGAAGTCGGTTTTAAAGAATACCTCCATCCGGCGTTTCCACGTCGCAAAGTCTCTATCGAACTTCGGGGGATGAATATTTACTCCGGCCATCGTCTTGATCGTTGTGCTTCAGTCGACGGTTAGTCCTTCTGAGGCGGTCTTACTCTGATACCAATTATAGGTGCAGCGGAGACCGGTAAGAGGGGGTGAATTGCCTGCACAAATTAAAACTACCCTCCTCGGATCTTTCAACTCAAAAATAAAGCAACTATAATAAAATTAAAAGCAGAAATAAAAAGAGACAGAATTTTAACTTGGTTACAACCAACACGGTTGTTAATCCAAGGCAGTCGAAGATCGCACTAGCAAAGTCTCCTTCACTGTAGGCGGAGAAGTCTTTTTACACATTTAAAACACTCACTAGTTGCTAAGAATGACTACAGAGTTGATTGCTTGAGTTGTTGAATATTTCCTAGCTCTAGGGACCTTTATATAGCTCCTGGAAAGTCTATCCTGAGGGTCCAAGGTGCCTCCAACAAGGTCCAAGACGCCTCCAACGAGAGAGGGGATAAAACTTTATCCAAACAGCTCAACGTTCACTTCTGCCAAGTCCGAGGCGCCTCCAACAAGCATTGAAGGCGCCTTCAAGCTGGAGGCGCCTCTAAGCCTGACGGAGGCGCCTCCAAGCTGGCTGGCAGCTTTTTCCAGCTTGCTTGCTTCTTTGCTTCATCTTCCGAAGTTCCATTCTTTTGGGTGATTCCGGCCAACCGAAATAGGGCTCACCCGAACCCATTTTCCGGCCTTCTCCTCGAGTAGGCTTCCGTCCGGCTTCTCATCTCTCGAACGCCGTGCACATTCTTCTCGTCCACCGGAGTACTCTTCCGCTGCTCTCTTGTCCTTCGGACGCACCGAGCCCGTCAGCTCCCTTCCCGTGCCGTCCTTCTTGCTAGTTGCGTCTTCCGCTCGACTTCCTGTGCTCCTAAGCTCCTGCACACTTAGACACAGGGATCAAACACAAAGCAGGACCTAACCAACTTGGTTGATCACATCAAAATACCCACGGGGACTAACGCCCTGTGACAGAGAGTATCCCTTACTCTCTACGGTATCGTCCTTGAAATGGAGGGCAATTCCCTACAAGGATATCTAATTAAAAGCTTATGAGTTTTTCTACATTAGGAAGTGACTTGCGTAATCTAGTAATTGTATGACTGGGAAGCCCTTAGTGACAAAGGGTATCTCTTTAACCGGATTTTCTAGGTTATCTGTTCTACGTAATATCATTAATCTACCGTTAAGAAGTAAATCAAATAGCTCTAGCGATTGTATAACCAGGGGGCCCTAGGGTATCCCTTTAATCGGATTTTCTAGAGTTACTTCTTTACTTAATGGCATAGAACTTGGGTAAACTCTCTGATACGACCTATGCAGGGTTGTATCAGACTTTAGTTAGATGTCGTATACGAATGTAAACATAGAGTTAGGTAGATGTGTTAGGGTTGATTTGTAGCTAGAGGGGGGGAGTGAATAGCTCGTCACGCTTCGTTTGCTTGCTTCTTGATGATTATTTATAGAGGAATAAACTTGAAACAAAACTCACAACGCTAACACAAGGATTTACTTGGTATCCACCTCAAGAAGAGGTCACTAATCCAAGGATCCACACATAACATGCTTTCCACTATGAAAAATACTCCTTCTCGATAACCTCGTACAACACTCACGTAACAAGATACAATGCATGCAAGAAGAAAATACAATAATACAAAGTAGAAACCTCTTCTTGCTTGACCTTGTTGATGTAGATCGCGTCTCGAACCTTGGAAGTGCAACAACACTTGTCTCCAAGAGTTTCTAAGAACTGGCGATGAGTAGTGAGGAGAATCGTGTGCATTGGAAGAAGACTGGAGTGAGGTGCTACTGAGAAGAAAGCTTGCCACCACTTTATACTCTGCGCCTCTGGGGCTCCCAATCGATTAGGCTTGCTCCCAATCGATTACCACGTGAGATCCGTGCCATCCCAGCCGTCCAAAGCTCGCTACGCGCAACGGTCATATCCCAATCGATTGGGGAGGCTTGAATCAATCGACCGATCGATTTAGAGCGCCTTTGTGCTCTCGTTGAAATGCTTGAATCGATCAATTGATCGATTCAGCTTTCTCGCGTCCACGCGAGAAATCCAGCCCCCAATCGATCGCCTAATCGATTGGCGATGCCCAATCGATTGGGAACCCTTCTTTGCTCGTGATAATGCTTCCCAATCAATCGACCGATCGATTGGGCCAGCCTCCACTCACGGCACACTCCCAATCGATTGGTTGATCGATTGGGCTCTGGTTCAATCGATCAACCAATCGATTGACCACCCTTGACTTTCCTAACTCAAGTTCAAGGTTCCCAAATCCAACATCCGGTCATCCGTGACCTCTTGGAACTCCTCATGCCTAACATCCGGTCAACCTTGACTTGTTGGGATTTTTTCACCAAATGTCCAATCAATCCTTTGACCCACTTGGACTTTTCTTCTCGTGTCAAGTGATCGATCAACCTTGACTCACTTGGACTTACTGTCTCGTACTGAGTGTTGGTCCTCCATGATCCACTTGGACTTCCTTCCACCAAATGTACGATCACCCTTGACCCATCTGGATTTTTCTGTGCCAAGTATTCGGTCACTCCTTTGACCTACTTGGACTTCCCAACACCAAGTGTCCGGTCAACCTTGACCCACCTGGATTTCCACGTGCCTGGCTTCACTAACCAGGATGTTCACCATTGCCTAGCTTCACTCGCTAGGGCTTTCACCTGACTTCACTCACCAGGATTTTTCAACTGCCTAGCTTTACTCACTAGGGCTTTTACCTGGCTTCACTCACCAAGATTTCTTTCTATCTAGCTTCACTTAGTAGGGATTTCACCTGGCTTCACTCACCAGGATTTTTCAACTTCCTAACTTCACTCACTAGGGCTTTTACCTGACTTCACTCACCAGGATTTCTCATCTTCCTAGCTTTACTCACTAGGACTTTCATTTGCCTGGCTTCACTCACCAGGACTTTCACCTAGCTTCACTCACTAGAGCTTTTACCTGGCTTCACTCACTAAGATTTTCCACTATCCAGCTTCACTCACTGGAACTTTCCTAGTCAAGTATCCGGTCAACCCTTTGACTTACTTGACTCTTCTTCACATCAGACTGGTCATCCCTTGACAGAGGGGATTTGCACCAACAATCTCCCCAATCGAACGATTGCACCTGTAATCTCTATATATTGTCAAACATCGAAACCTAAACATCAAAACTCAAGTTTGAGACAACTCAAGCTTAGTCAACCTAGTTAACCTTGACCTAGGAGATATTGCACCAACAATCTTCTTCTTTTTTATGTTTGACAATACCATTAAGTTAGGTAATCACATATCCTCAACTTATTCTTCATGCCAAATCATGAATGAGGGTTTCCTTCATTCTCTCTCTTTCCTAGAGGGCAATCTCTCCCTTTTTAGTCTTCTTAAGATTGAATTCAACAATTCTCAACATGCTTAACATCTCAGGCAACAACTTGTCAATTTCATTCATGTTACAGTTTATGACAAATTAACCATAGCCTTTTGGCAACGATTATAGAACAAGGTCAGTGGTCAATTTTGGCCCAATGGAAAGCCCAATCTTTCAAGGTTCTCAATGTCCCAATCATTTTAAGTACATGAGTTTCTACGGGACTTCCTTCTTACATCTTGCATTGAAATAAAGCTTTAGATATTACAAATCTCTCGTGTCTTGCTTGTCCTTGATATAGTTGTCTAACATGTTCAACCATATATCATCAACATCCATATTCTCATGTTGCTTCTGAAGTTCAGAGTTCATGGTGGCAAGAATAAGGCATGACACATCTAGTGCATCATCTTGATGCTTCTTATAAGCATCCTTATCAGCATGAGTAGCAGTAGTGGCGGGTGGTTCAGGAATAGATTGCTCTAGGACATATAGTTTTCTTTCATGTTTGAGAATAATTTTCAAGTTTCTGTACTAGTCTAGAAAATTAGTTCCATTGAGTTTGTCCTTATTAAGAACAAATAGCAGAGAGAGAATATTAGATATATTTGATGACATAGTGATCTATAATAAGAAATGTAAAAATAAGTATCATATTTAAATTATTTAATTAGACCTTTAATTAAATAATTCTTCCACTGAAACTGTAAAACTTGGTAGGAGCAAGTCATGGATGTGGGCAACTAGAGTTTACCCACACTACTAGCTCCAGACACAATAGCAATAATATTGAAGTGGGACAAGATCTATATTATATCTCATCTTTAATTAGCTTTGGCTAATTGCCTAAGACTTGTATAATTTAGATAGGCAACGTTTACCAATTACATTGTATGCAACTCTTGGATAGTTAGGTGAAGAAGACTATTTGTTCATTTGCCCAACATATGGGATATGCCTCTAAGTTCTCAATTCAATTAATGTAACTTATTTAAGTCACACCCAAAGTTCAATAGTCGGACATCAAAATTATCCTGTCTCACTCTACCAAGATAAATTGAGTCACTTTACTTTGGAAAACATATCTACAAATCATCAAGGTAGTAGTGAGTACCAAACTTTGGTAGATATGTTAAATTGACCTAATTATGAAAAAACTACTAATTAAACATGCATCATATACAAGCATGACATACATCAACATGTATGTATAATAAGAAACTTGACATGGTTATGGCCCATCAACTGCGATATTTTCAAGCTAATGAAAAGATCGAAAGGTCAACCTAGGGAATTACATCTTCTCTAAGTGTTTCCTTGGTTGTCATATGTTGTTGGCCCCATCCCTTTCTATCGTCGTCCAGTAGACTAGTACTATTCTTAATTGTACATTATAAATTTAAAGAAACCTTGAGTTACATTCTAGGGTAGTCTAATTTTTTTACAACTGGATGTATAAAGGTGAAAGATATGACTCGCGGACTATATTATGAATTACAACATGCATACACACATAATCCAATCACATGGTAAGGGGTTATAACCATGCACCATGGTATACATCATTCATGATAGATCTATGACATAATAATCACATGTTCATCATCTATATCACATATAAAATAAAACTAATACGATGTATACACATTCGCAAACGACTCTGATACCACTGAAGGGATCTTTTTACGAAAAATATGCAGCGGAAAAACTAATCCCTCCAGAGATCCATGAAAATACAGTATACAAAGTTTGATCGAGTTGTCACGTTCTTCATTCATCTTACGAATTCAGTCTTCAGAGAAGAACAACTTTTATCATGCTAGCAACTACACCAGGTTGTTTATTGGCCAAGAGAAGAAGACGAAGAAGAGCCAAAAACCAAAAGGATGGCAATCATAAAAAAAAGTTTACTTTACCAAAAGGTTACTTCACCAAAAGGTTACTTCAGTTTTTGGTATTCATCCATGAAATACCAAAGAAAAGCCTTTTGGTCTTCTTCCGTATTGCTTTGGCTTCACCGTATCTTGCTGGCACGGAAGCTACCACAACTAAAAACCATCGATGCTCATTAATCACCATTATTTATCTTTAATGGGTCGGATGTTAATATATTAGATTAATCATTAACCGAATAAGTCATTAACTCAATAAGCCAATAAGTCTAACTCATTAATCTAATGAGTCTAATCTCAATTTATTTGAATCTAACTTAATGAGTTAAATTCAGATTAGACTTAACCCTATAATCTTAGGGTCCATCAAAATAAACCCATCTTTAAATCAATATGTTCTTTATATGTGACCTAATAGGTTCTCGTAACGTTGACAATGTCTCTAAAATAATATTTTAGATATATAAACAATGAGTGACATTTAGCAATGCATCATTACTACCCAAATGATGAGAATGTTGAGATTTGATCTAACCTTTCTGTGTTTATTATCTTGTATAACTTGATCCTTCCATCCTTGATATCTAGATTGATCCATGAGGTATAGACCGCGTCATCCTTTTATCAATCATTGTGTTTCTTGATCTCCAAGTAGATTCACTTAACCAAATAAGATCAATATCTCATATTAGCTTATTTGAGCATGATCATGCATTTTAGTAATCCTACTTAATCAAGGGGCCCACAGATATCACTTTCATCATATGGAAGGGATAAATTCCATCTACATCATTCACATCCCTCAGCATAACTTATTACATACCTAATTATCGACTTTATAGTCCACCTCGTTACAGGTGACATTTGCCGATCTAAAGTACATAACTTCTTATGTAGGAAACTATAGTGACTTCAGGTCTAAGGACTATTTATACCAATAATCACTATGAGAATATTTATGATACTCATATAATAATCCATGAAACATTCTCATAGTGAGTCAATTCAGTACATATTCTCTAATTTATACTCATGTGTCAACTTGATATTTTATATCCATAACTTGTGAGATTAAGTTATCAATTAACTTATATGCTAGTCTCAATGTATTAATATTGTCCTTGTATATTAATGCTTGACTAGGAATAGATAAGAGTAGTGTTATATATATATCTACAATCTCGCACTATCAATTCAATCAAATGATATACTGTAGACTAGAACCTACAACCCTAGAAAATTATTATATTTATTTATCTACTGATCTAAAGTAAATATAATAACCATAAACTTTGTCTTTTATTAATGAAACATGATACAAAAGTCTCTTGTCAATCATCTCATAATTGACTCTAAGAGATAATATTAACAATTCTCTGACAGGTTGTTATGATTCCTTGACAACGGTGTCTCCTAGCGGTAATACATATAATAATCATAAACTTTATCTTTTATTAATGCAACATGATACAAAAGTCTCTTGTCAATCATCTCATAATTGACTCTAAGAGATAATATTAACAATTCTTTGACAGGTTGTTATGATTCCTTGACAGTGGTGTCTCCTGGCGGTAATTCGGCCGAATTTGAGATCGAGAGGGAGTGGATTGGGAGTCATGCCCATGAGTGAGATGAGTCCAGGAGATCCGACTAGTACTAGGACCGACCAGAAGTAGGTGGGTGTCGTTCCTATGAGAAGTGAGGAGCTGAATTCTGGAGATTTGACCGGTACTGCAACCAACCAAGAGTAGACTGAGAGTCTTGTCCATGAGAAATGACTGTTCTGGAGATCGGGCAGCCTCTCATACTGACCAGGAGTTGATTGAGAGTCATGCCTATGAGATGAGGAACTGAACCCTGAGGATTTAACCGATGTTATGAATCAACTAAGAATAAACTGGGAGCCATGATCATGAGGTGTGAGGGGAACTGAGCTCTGAGGATTTGACCAGCGCTAAGAACCGCCTGAGAATAAATTGGGAGTCATGTCCATGAGGTGTGAGGGGAGTTGAGCCCTAAGGATCTAACCGACATTAGGAACCGACTGAGAATAAACTGGGAGCCATGCCCATAAGGTGTGAGGGGAGTGAAGTCCCGGGAGATCCTAGGTGACCCTTTAGCCGATCGAGAATTAGGAGGGGAGCTATGCCCATGAGGGATTAGGCCTCGAGATCCTGGCAGATATTTGAGTCGATCGGGCATTAGGCTGGGAGCTATGCCCGTGATTAGTGAGGGACTAATTCCTGGTGACCCGATTAGTGTAGGGCCGATCGATGATTAGTTTGGAAGCTGTGTGAGCAGTGAGGGGCTAAGCCCTAGAACACCGGCCGACATTGTAGATGACCGAAAATAGAGTGGGAGTCGTGCCCATGAGACGTGAGTGGCTTAGCCCTAGAACACCGACCGACACTGTAGCTGACTAGGAATAGAGTGGGAGTCATGCCCATAAGACGGGAGGGGCTAAGCCCTAGAACACTGGCCGACACTGTAGCCGACCAGGAATAGAGTGAGAGTCACCCATTATACGTTAGGGCCCCCCATTATACGCTGTATCACTAAGAATCATTACAAATCGAATTTCTTGTTCTGAAATCCCTTGTCCCCCTTCTCATTAGTTAAATGACAAAAGAAAAATATTATTTTGAACAAAAAAAAAACAAAACCCAGTTTATGGTTTAGGGTTTAGGATTTAAGGTTATCGACGGAGCTGGAGTGATGATAAGAAAGCTATTTAAACCCTAAAGTTTAAATCCTAAATGAAATTTTTATTTTTATTTGGTTCAAAATGGTATTTTTCTCCTATCATTTAACTAATGGGACAGGGGAATTACAAGATAGAAGATCCGATCTGGAATCATTGTGTGTGATCCATATCGATCGTTTGATTTGTTTTTCTTGGAAGGGAGTGTAAAATAATAATGTTATCGTAGTAAAAAAGTGATCACACTCATTTCAAGCGTCTTTCGTAATACGCTCCTAGATTATGTAAAGGGAGATAAATTATAGGGTCAACATATAATCGATCGTCAGATAATTAAAGGGTTGAAAGAGTTTTTATTTCCGAAAATATGGATCCATTGAAAATTAACCTTCTTGACCCTATTATAACAAAGTTACTTGACTTAGTTAACTGAACACCCCGCAGAACAATAATATTTGTATACAGCCACACGAAGCGGTATTAATAATATTGTGATGGATGGTTGATTACATTAGAGTTACTTCTGCCCTTTGAAATATTAAATTAATTAAATTATGGAAGCAAGAATGTGAAGGCACTAGCACCCAGGGCCTTTTGAGTTATTACAGTTGAATTGTCAAATTAGGTAAGGTCGATTGTCGACGAGCGACAATTAATCATAGTGAAATTGAGATTAAGGGTGAAAAAAATTCAGTTAAACTAAATTAATAAATCAACCCATCAAATTTAAAAATTCAGTTTACTTATTTAAGAATTTTAGTTTTTTTTTTAAATAATTATTTTAATTTTAAAACTCATAATTCAATAAAACTTAATAAATTAAAATCCAATTTAGTTACTTAAGAATTTTAGTTTTTTAAAAAATAATTATTTCAATTTCAATTTTAAAACTCATAATTAATTAAATAATTTTATATTTTTCGAGATCGAACAACATTTTAGCAGACACAATTTTTCATTAAATTACTTTCAAAGGATCAAAAGATGAGTAAATGGGAGAAAAATCTCCGATCATAATTTCAACTTTGTACTGATTCATAGTAACTAAAATCTAATTCTAAATATGAGAATATTTAAATTGATATAAAGTAAAGTGTAATATATAATGAATTATATTTTATGCCTTAGGTGAGTGATATATGCGTCAATCTTATAATAAGAATAAAAAATATCCTATAACTTTCAAGCCTTTTCATATATATGACTCAATTAATCAAACTACTTAATAGGATTCTGAGGACATTGGAAGAAATTTGATTCTCTTAACCACATAAATTTCATGAACAAAAGAATTCGTAAAAATAATTATATACCCACATAAATTCTAGGAACAAAAGGAATTTGTATAAAGAAAATAATCGGATACATGAAGATCTCATTTTATCGAAAGCATGATATAATAACATGAAAACATTAAACTAAAGTGATAAGGAACTCGATTGAAGAGTTATGTTCTTATTTTAGCGTTGTCCAAGAATCCCTGAGGAAAAAGAAGAAACAAAAGTGAGATGAAGGTCTTCCAAGAGAATTAGGATGATGACACCGTAAATCTTCGTAAATGGGGAACGAAGGAGGATGCCAAGATACCATAATCCCTTGGGACCTCTCCCTTATATAGACACCCTAATATGTTATTAGCACATAAATGATAAAAAATCGAGCTAAAGAGTTATACATATTAAACCTATATCCAATAATCCAAAACGTAATAAACATAAGTTAGATCACTTATACAAATTATAATTAAGCTCACCTTAAAAGATTAAATCCAACAATTTCTCACCGGAAATTGAAATTTCATCGAAGAAGCTGGCGCTGGCTGCAAAGTGTTTCGATAAATTTCCCCGATGGAATTATAATTCTGTTGGTGATATACCGACGAAATTATAATTCCGTCGGAAAATAAGACTCCAACGTATATTCTCGCAACTGATGGTTTCCCATATAATGATATACCAATGGAATTCTGACAGATACTCTCGTCGATAAACCCGAGATTTTTTGTAGAATTACATGTGATGTATGTATGATATATGAATATAACTTTAGTTGGTATTAAATTTTATGGGTACAGAATACTCCTAAAACAATCTGACTCATCAACTTTATTGGTATAGAACTAAAGAGATCATATCTACTATATATGCATGTAACAAGCTCCAACAGTAATCATAATACCAATTTCATTAATGACATAGATCAAGATACAGATCTATAGTATGAAAATTATATAAAATGTGATTAGCACGTGTCAATTTTCAACTGATTCAAAATGACTCAAAAAGCCTTTTATATATATATATATATATATATATATATATATATATATATATATATATATATATATATATATATATATTTGGGATACGACTAGTAATGAAAGGTGTCGTGCAATAACTAGTGCATACTATAGAGCTGTAGTGGAATCACTTCTAGTCTATGATAAAGTGAAGAAGTAAATATTTGAATTATGGATTAGGCTGATTAAATCCGCTAGTTCATTAATCTTTCTAAGTAGACCAACTCAAGACCCCCAGGGTCAATCTGAGTGGGTCGTAGGCCTAAATAGGTTGATCTATTTAGATCCATCTTTAAATAGATTGATAAAATTTTAACTCAATCCACTTAAATTATTTGACGGAACGGGTCAATCTAACTAACCCAATGTTTGAACTTTAAGTATATATAATGGTTAAAATAAAATATTTGTCAATAAAAATTATAGAGCAATAAAGAAAATATAGATTCCCACTAGATGAGTTCTTCTTCCATAAGAAGGACTCGCATATCCACAACATACGCATGAAAACTTTAGGTATCAAACCTTTGGTGAGTGGATATGCTAATATAGAATTTGTGTTGATGTGCCCTATCATGAACTGACAACTCTGAACTTTTTTTTTAACTACTAGAAACTTGATGTTGATGTGGTTGGATTTCGATGAACTTTGGTTGTTCTTAGCATACAATTCTATGATTTTAATATCATAGTTGATCCTCAGTGGACTATCATTACCATCAACAATATGTAATGCTATAATGAAGTTTCGCAGCCAAATACCATGATCGGATGCTTCGTAGCATGCTACCAAATCTGTCTCCATAGTAGAAGTGACTATTAGCTTCTGCTTGATGCCCTTCTAAAATATAACTCATCCAGTAAGCATGACTTGAAGTGGATCTACTGGTATCCCAACATCTAGCAAAATTGAAGTTTGAATATCAAATTACCTCCAGGTGATTTGATCCGATATGTGAGCATGTGTCCCTTAATTTTTTACAAATACCACATCACTCTCTTTATTGCTTAATTTCCAATGCAATGGTCCTGAGTTACTAACATATCTGCCTAACATCTCCACTATAAACGCTATATCTAGTTGTGTACAAACCTATGTATACATGAGATTTCCCACAGTTGACTCATAAGAGAATGATTCTCTATCTTTTATTTCAAGTTCAAAACATGGATACTACTACAAGCTAAACTTGTCATTTTTTGACACAGATGTGTCATTAGGTGCACAATTTTACATGTTGTACCTTATAAGCACATTTTAATATAGGTATATTATAAAAATCCAAGAATGTCATTTGAACAATTATGACAGATCTATATACCTAAAACAAAGCATACTTCATCAAAAATTTTCATCTAAAAAATACTAGATAGAAATAACTTAATTTCATATAACATACCCTTATTATTATTTGTAAAAAATATATTGTTAATATATAGAACAAGTATAACAACCACTACCAGATACTTATTACAACACATATTAAAAAAAATGCCCTTATAAAAACGGTATGACGACCCTTATTAAAATTGATTAATTTTAAAAATAAAATATCCAATTTGACCCCCATTTGATAAATGCCATTATATATATAAATTAATAAATTAATTAATCAAAGTTATTTAATTTGTTTAACTTAAATTTTCCCAACTTCTCCGGCTGACCCGTATCCTTTGCCGCTTCTTCCCTCTCCGCAGCAAAATCTCTACTTGCCTAACGAGGGGGCAGTGAGCATCGACTAACGAGACAACAAGGTGCGGTTGCATGCGAGGCCGTCGCTGTCTTGCTCGACAATGAGCGGCCACTTCGCGTACGGCCGGCTCGCGAGCAACTACACAGGAGGAGACCGCAGCCTCACCAGTCAAAAGATCGTCCGCTTCATGTGCGGCCGCCTCGCCAGAAATGATCAGCCGCCTCGCGTTGTTGAATTTTAAACAACACCCCTTGTTGGCAATGTTAGAAGTGACTAATTTCTTTCATGGTTTAATCTTTTGTCTAATTTTGGAGCTATTTTGCACTCACTCAGCTTTCAAAGAGTTATAGGTGAAGGGTATAGAGAGCTTGTTTGATTAATATATATTGGTTTGAAATCATTGGGCAAGGTAGCCACATTAATGTAGATTCTTGATAGATCAAAATGTCATAAGGACATTTCTTAACATTTTACAGGTACACAATCATAGTTATCATTTCTTTAATTATCCCTGGTACTACATGATGTATTACCTTGCAATTTTCATATAATTCAGGCCAGCAGTAATTGTTGTTTGATTCCAACATTGATATCCACTATTAAATGTCCATTAAATTTATGATTTTTCGATAAAGAAACTTTTGGGCAATCCTTATTTCTTGACATTTTATTTGATAATAACATGTATTGTTCTAGTGGGTATTATAACAAATCTGTACTCAAGCATTTTACATGTAGAAACATGACTATTTTAGTTGCATACAAATTATTCATATATAATTTCACGATGCTCTTTAAATTTTGTTATTGCATGATTGAAGTTCATATCACATGGAAATTAATCCTTATTTTTTGTTCACATGAAAACTAATTTTATTTTTTGTTGGTGCTTGGTAGACAAATACTAGTGCTGCTAGTTCTCTTGGAACATATTTCTTCCCACAAATTTTCCTCGTATTTTTTGATATGTTTAAAGTTTACATGTGCATTTTAGTGTTTTCACTTTTCTATTCTTTGAGGTCTTTTGTGTTTTACCATACGGGAATGAGTATTATAATCATTTTCTTCTTAAACTATACTAATCTGTTCATATATGACTCTTCTCCACAGAATGTACAATGAATTAATAACTAACAGTATTGCCGAGGGTGATCCTTTTGCTTCAAAAATATATTTTGTTAAGGTTTGACTGTATGGGCCAATAGTTTACTTGTCTTGTTGCATTAGATTTCCTAACCATTCAAATTCTGAAGAATAGTCTTCATTTTCGAGTATTTAGTGTTGGATCTATAAAACGGTAGGCACTTAAAGCTGATTGAGACATTTATAGACAAAGCTGAAGATCAATCACACATTGGCAAGTAGTTTGTGCCACCTATGATGGATCTTGTCCTTGGTGACTATGACATAAACTTGGCAGATGCTAGGGAATTTGATGTATTATCACTCTTTGCAACCATTATATAAACAAGTATGCATAACTCTACATTTTTATTTGCATTATTCCATGTATGTTATCTGATTTTCTTTCAATGGGAAGCTCTACTTCGTGTTTTTTAACCAATGATTCTCAAAGGTTTAGCAATGAACTGTAGAACTATTTCTTCTTTCCTCATGTGGAACTTCTTTGCTATGTTCTAGTTTGAGCAAGGCATTCTTTTTTGCCTGATAAGCTTCTTATTTGCAAGACATTATTCTCCATGGGGTTGTTAAGTTGTTTAGATAATCAAGAGGACTTGGAATTGTGAGGTCGTTTTGCCTTTCTAAAGTTTGTATATAACCATGATCAATGGTGAAATAGTTAGCTTCTATATTCTTTGATATTAAATTTGTTTAACTACAATCAATTTAAAAGACATATTTCTTTTGACATCTTGGCGATAGTCGCTAGTTCTATAGAGGAGCTATTTTTTTTATCTCATCCTCTTGTCTTCGTCATTTGTAGAAATTAATCTCTAGCTCTTTGAAAATGAGGCAACCAGGTATCTTTATCTCTGAAGTTGGATAATTTAGCTATGTTATTTTTTTTTACAAGTTGAAAGGATTCTTTCATCATTTCATTCATAGCCTGACAGTTCTATAGAATTTCAAGTTGCCCATTTGAATGTTTTAATCCTTTTAAGATGTTCTCTCTCTTTCTTAGGACTTTTGTTGTATAGTTCTCATTTTAACCATAAGTTCTTATTATTTTTGTAATGTAGAAATGAAGAAGCCTATATATCAACCTCTTTCTAGAAAAGTACATATTTCATCTTCTAAGATATGGTTTATAATTCTCATTATCGAATCAAAAAACTTATCTACAATGCATATGCTTTATGGTTATTATCTGTAATATGTGAGATATGGTTTGTTATTTCTTAGATAATGGATCAGTTCCCCAAGCAATTCCCTATGAATCGTGAAACTTATCTCGACAAACTGTTTATAAGGTAACTCGTGCCAATACAAATTAGCAATTCTTCTTATTCATGTTAACTTTGGATTTTAATTATTTTATTTCACTTATACAAATATATGCATTGTATTTTTAGGCGACAAGTATCTGAATTTTTGTGAATTAATATGATGATTGAAGATGACTCACCTAGTTGAATTCTTATTTTACAAGATTTTATTAGTTCTAAAATTTAATATTTTGAGTGTAGTGCGTATTTAATTTTGAAGGCAAAAGATTTACTATTAGTATTGTATTTATAAATTTGACTCAAATTATTGTTAGATGAATAAAAATATATATTAGTACTTTAAATTGTATGTTATAATTTTTATTCTAAATGATGGATAAATTGAGATGGTATATAAATATTGAATTTAAGTTATATATTTTAAATAAATATTAGTGACATTGTTTTTGTAAATTATTATAATGGCATTTAAGTTATATATTTTAAATAAATATTAGTGGCATTGTTTTTATAAATTATTATAATGACATTTATAACCCCCACCGATGGGCACACCTCCTTTGGTGGAGGTTATAAATTCGATCTGAATTATGGTCCATATCTTCACTTGGATTTTCAGTTGGTGCTTCATCTGATCTTTCCAATATCCGAAATCTTCTCTAGAGAAGAGCGGGGGCGATCTGTTTTGTAGCCTTTTTGATGAACTATTTAGGAGAAAACTCTCGCACACAAAAAGAAAAAGAATCAAATATCGCAAGTCTTGGTCTTGGATTAGTAGTGCGGGATAAAAAAAAATAGTAATTTTTAAAAAATTAAAGAAAATAATAAAATATTAATAAAAATATTTAAAAAATATATTATTACAAATTTTTGAAAATGCAATATTTTGCTAATATCGACCAATAGTAAATAAATGAAAATGAATTTTTCAAAAATATTTTTGGAGGGAAAAAATGAAAGACGTAAGGTTTTATTTTTTAAAAAAATGGACAAAAAAAATAAAAAATTGCTCGGACGGTAGTTGTACCGATTTAGAACGACCCCGCTCTGATACCAATTATTGGATCGAAAGCGCTAGGGGGGGGGGGGGGGTAAGCCTTTCCGGATGGCCTAAGTCTGAAAAGTGAATAGGGGCATTCTTCACCTAACAAATTTCCTTGATAGCTCGAAATACTCGCATCCAGGGGAGCACGTGAAGGACCCACCTCCATGCAAGAAGTCCCTGATTCGACATAAGGTAGAAAAATGAGAGTCTAGGAGATGTTAGGAGGTGTGTCATAATTAGGTGGTCTTCTAATCTGACTTGCGCATCTAGTGGTTGAACTGGTGAATGGATCGGTGAAGTTGGGGATCTGGCAAGGACTTGTGTTGGGGGGATGGGATGTTGGTGCAGGAAGCATCCAACGATCGAACTTAAGTTTTGATAATGGCAAAGGAATCAAAGTTAAGCTTATATGTGATCTAACATGTTTGATGGAGATTGCAGGAAAGTCCTAAGTGTTCTTAGACAAAAGTCCTAACTGCTGTTAGGCAAGGTGAAAACCCTAGGGGGTGGTAACCCTAGGTCCTAGGGGGTGATAATCCTAGGTGGAGGAAAACTCTAAGGGGCGGTAACCTTAAGCCCTAGGGGGTGGTAACCCTAGGTGGAGGAAAATCCTAAGGGGGGTAACCTTAGGTCCTAGAGGGTGGTAACCCTAGGTGGAGAAAACCCCTAGGGGGTGGTAACCCTAGGTCGTAGGGGGTGGTAATTGTCACGCCCCGGGGAAGTCCCTGTTCGAAGAAATTTCGCTAGCATCTCTCCTATACGGGTGACAATCTGAAGCATTTCTACATGCACAATATACCTCAGCCACAGACGGCTAGAATAAACACACAACCAGGCAGTTTACATACAGCCTACTCGGCTGATACAATAACAACATCACCATGCAGTTATATGTAAAACTAACAACCCACTCGGCTGCACCAAAACCAATCACAGTGGAAAATACAATGGACCACACATACAAACTGAAAACGAAGACTGTTAGCCGGTTAGGCTTACACCACACAACAAAACAATACTCCAGAAACAAAAACCAGAACACAAAGCTAAATACACAAGTCTCATATACCAAAATAGAAATAAAAAGAAACGGAGGCAGATCTTCTGATGTGACGTGGGAACTTGTAGACAGGATACTCCAAACGACTCCATAAACAACCTGGTACCTGAAAAATAGTGTCCACGGGGGTGAGTTCAACAACTCAGCAGATACCTAGTTGACATGTATAGTAAGATATAACAGGCAGTAATAACTATGGAGTACAGTCTCCTGGACAAAAGCTGGAAATGCACAATAGAATACGCTGAAGAGAACTGTACTCACCAGATCCTCCTATCAGAATAGTCAGGTCGTTAGACCGAGAGTATCATAAATCCTGCATGCATGTCAAACATATGCATCCATCCAAATGCAGCATATAAGTGCAACAATCACAATTAGTATATGCATCAATACATATGATGACAATGACATGGTCACCCCTGACATCAGTCAGCCATCTCACACACAATGGTCAGACCGAGTGGGTAGGGCTGTGACAACCGTGCACTCTGACGTCACTACTCCTGATGAATGACCGAGTGGATGGGATGCTGTCGGATTACACACATACTCCTACCCCAAATCATAAATGGGGGAGCGCAATGCTCTCATCTCCCGGTACACCATGACGGGGAGGGATCCCTGACGTGCTATCACGCTGCGTCACACTAGGGATGACAACGGGACGGGGCGGGGGCGGGTTTGCCATTCCCATCCCCGCCCCGTTCTCATTTTTTCGGGTTCGGGGATTCCCCATCCCCGCCCCATTTCTAAATTTAATTTATATTATTATTATTATTATTTAATAATAATTATTAATGATAATATTAATATTAATATCAATAATATTATTATTAATAATATTTTCAAAAATTTTAATATTAATATTAACACTATTATTAATATTTTTTTAAAAAAATCATATTATTATTTATTAATATTAATAATAACAATATTCGGGGCGGGTTCGGGGATGGGGATAGTATTCCCATATCCGCCCCAAACCCGCCCCATCCCCGAAAAATCGGGGATCCCCATCCCCATTTCGGATTTTCCCCGCGGGGCCCCAAACCCGCAGGGAAAATTGTCATCCCTACGTCTCACTACCCATGAGCGGACTAACGGAGCACCGAGCAGAGCAAAACTTACGTGCTACCACGCTGCATCACGCTACCCATGAGCGGACCAACGGAGCACCGACAGTGATGAAACTGGCGATGTGCTCAACAATAATGGAGCAGACTATCGCGCAGCATGTAATCATGCGAATGATGCATGACACTAAGCATGACAATATCCTAAACCACATAGAAATATCCATATATATATAAAATGTGTACCATAAGACAATGAACCAGATCAAAGGTACACAGACCAGATAAGGTATAAAAACCTAGATCCTGAACATAATAAACATATGGTGGTGTCACTACCCCTATAAGCATGTATAATCAGGTAGGTGCTAACATGAAGTACATAATAGGTAAACAAAACAAACATGTATAAGTATTGGGTAGTGACCAACCGAAGCAAAGACGAACATAATCATTACTGATCCTGTCCGAATCGCCGAACCAAAGGACGCTGGGCACGTGGCACGCTCCTAGTTGATGGAGTGATCTCCGGCTGGTCGAACGAAGCTCCGGCGATCCTGCACAAAAGTCGAGCCGGGAAGGGGTTCCCGGCGGCGACCCTCCGACGCTCAAGTCAGGTAAGTGGTGGAAAAAGTGGCTGCCAAGCTTGTATTATGCATACCTTTGGAGAAGTAAGAGGCTCTTTATATAGGGCGGGGAAGGAACTAATGCACGTCCACCAAGGTGCATACGTGTCAGCAACCCATACCCCGGTATGCACCTGTCAAAGAGCTTACCTGACACCATACTGCTACAGTCCGAGCATGTCTTCGATGGGACAACAGGACACCCCATTGTCAGACTAGGAGTATGGCGTAGCCATACGACTTGACGGCTGTCAGAAGATGTTCCCGTCTTTTACCCACCGCCCGGCCGGGACGTCCGTCCGGCCGGCCGGGACGTCCGTTCGGCCGGCCGGGCGAAGAACGTCGTCCGGACGGCCTTAATTCCCTGCGCCGGCCAGGCGGCACGTCCCTCCGCTCGGTCATTATGTACTGTTTCATTTGAGCGTCGGAACCCTGGTCCCTACCAGGGTGCCTTTTACTACCAGATGTCCCTTTCTTCCAAGTCCGGTCGGCTCGTCCTTCTCCGGCGGGCCACTGGGCCCTTTGACCTCCCCGTGGCGTTGACCCCTCGTTATGGGGTTCCGGATTCTTACCACCGGATCACTTGCCTTCCCCTCGAGTCTAGTCGAAGGAGGCGAAGTCCGACTGACTAGACTGCCGATCTGACTGAGCAATGATCATTGCATTAGGCCGCTCGGCCAGGCATAAGGATGCTTATCCGAGCGGCGGTATCTATCCGTTCGGCGATATCTTGTCCGTGCCTTGTGTTTTCTTGGAATCCACGTCCGCTGTTCTCCTATACTACCCATCACGTGCTCTGCGCACGGTAAGGGGAGCTCATTAAATGCGGCTAGTAACCGGCTGACACGTGGTGATCGTGCATTTGTCAGCGTATGGCGGTTGCGTCACTTCCGATGGGACAACCGCCGTTTGAAATGGACGGCTAGATGACAACCTCGATATCAACGACCTGGATCGGACGGTGGAGATCGCTCCCGGGTGGTGATATAAAGCCCTCGACTTCGTTTCCGCCGCATTTCGTCCTCCTCGTTTCCAGACACCTGTCGCTCCTCCTTTTGCCGGCGACCTTGTGCTCAGGCTTTCCGGCGACCATACGGCTTCTTCCGATCACCTCCCTCGCTTGTAAGACCCTTTTTCTTGCTCCCGACGCTTTCTTCTTTCTGTTAATCGTCTCCTTCAGTCGGTTTCCCTCCATTCCTTGCTTGAACCCTCCTCTTCTATCCCGCATTCTTATCTTTCGATCATGACCAGTACCTCGCAGTCGGCCGGCGGCGCTCCGGGTCTATGGTATACGACCATGGAGAGCCGTTTTGACGAGGAAGACGCATTGCGTCTCGTTCGTACTTACGACATGCCGACCGACCATCAAATAGTGTTAGCCACCCCGGCCGATCGGCCTCATGAACCGCCGCCTGGCATCGTTCTTTTCTTCCGAGACCAATTCCTGGCCGGACTGCGTTTTCCACCCCATAAGTTTTTCTTAGAAGTTTGCAACTATTTTCGCATTCCGCTCGGCCAGGTAGTTCCTAACTCTATTAGGCTGCTGAGCGGAGTGATAATTTTGTTCAAACTGAACGGCATCCCCTTAACCCCAAAAATTTTCCACTACTTCTACTATCCCAAGCAAGCCGAGTGGGGTACCTTTGTTTTCCAGTCTAGGATAGGCTTCGTCCTTTTTGATAATATGCCGAGCTCCAACAAACATTGGAAGGAGCATTTTTTCTATATACGTTTTCCCGAGCGGCCCACTTTCCGCACTAAGTGGCAGACGGCTATGCCCGTGCAACCGGAGCTCGGCAAGTTTAGAGGCGACGCAGACTATCTCCATGCAGCCGAGCGGCTAGTCGGTCAGCGCTATCATATTGACAAGATGCTCCTCCCGGGAGTAATGCATATATTCGGCTTGTCTTCTACCCCAGCCGATCTGCCCTGTAGCATGAGTAAGTTCCCTTATCTTCCCCTTTATTTTGTTCTAACTGATTTATTTTCTGCTTCTGCAGCTGAAGTCATGTGGCGCGCCAGAGCTACCGAGAGGCTCAAATTGAAGGCCGCTCAGATTGAGGCGGTGACGAGCAAGGAGGCCGCCGAACGGGGCCTTGCTCCGGCTGATCCGGCCAGCGACGAAGGTGAGGGGACACCAACTGTCCCTGAAACCTCAGACGCCCCTGCCCCTCATGATGAGGCCACGGGCAACATAGAACCTCCTACCGAAGCTGAGGTGGAGGGTCGTTCGGCCGATGATGTGCCGCTACGCACTCGGAAGCGCCGAGGACCGGAATCCGCACCTGCCTCTACACTTGATGAGCCACAACCTGAGCGGGGCGCGGATGCACCGGTGCTGTCCGGGACGGTTTCCCTCGAGAGTACCCCGACCCCTCAGGGTTCTCCGAGGGCCAGCTCGGAGGTGCCGTCCTCCAGCCCTTCAAGAACTTTGCGCCGTATCAGGCATTTGGGCGAGCTTCCTTCCTCGTCCACCGGTAAGGCCGGTGCTTCTCAGAGCGAGCCGAGCGGCTCGAACTTAATAAAGACCGTCCTGCGCCTCCCCTCAGAGGCGTACATGGCTGCTGCTGATCGGCCGGTGGTCCCCGAGCAGCAGATTACCCTGACGGGCCCTCTTGCACAAGCTTGGATAGATGCTCGGCGTCGAATAGCCAAGATGACTCCCGGGCAGCTCAGTGACAGCAACCTACAACAGGCCACCGGGGTATGTTCTCCTTTTCTTTGTTTGCATATTCAAATTATGTTTTTAACCTGCGCACATTTGCTGGCAGAACTGGGTGGAGCAGATCGCTATTAGCGATCGATTGGCCGAACTGGAAGATGAGTTGAAAAAACAAAAAGCTGCGGGGGGTAACGGGCAGTCGACGGCCGCTCTGGAGAAGGCCAAAAAATCACTGGATGCTGAACGGAAACGGGCTTCCGAACTGGCGAGCAAGGTCGTTCGGCTTGAGACGATGCTCAAGCAACGAGACAAGGAGATCCAAACGGCGATCACTCGGAAGCAACGGGCCATCGATGATATGGACCGCATGAAGGTGGAGATCAGGGGGCTGGAGGAACGCATCAAAGACCTGGACGCCCTGCTGACCACCGAGAAGGAGAGCCGCTCGGCGGATCTCCAAAGATTCGATGGAGACTTGGCAGAGCTCCAAGCCGCCAGCGATGCCGCCCACGCCGCGCTCAAGGAATACCAAGAGGGGGAGTCGGCCCGCTCGGCCGAAGTGAGGAAGGCGTTCCTCCGCTCGGAAGACTTCGGAGAGAAGTTTACCGACAAGATATCTCTCACGTTCGAGGAGGCGATCAAGGCGGCGGTGGGCTATCTGAAGACCAAAGGTCACCTGCCTGCCGAGCTGACCATCCCCCCCGAGGATCTAGCGAGCGTGATGGACACCATCCCCGACGCTCTTTTTGATTTTGATGTGTGAGGAGCGTTTTTATAAACTTTTTTGTATTCCCGCCGTTCGGCCCTGTTTATCTCTGTAATGACTTTTTTTTGCTTGCATAATAGATAATCTTCTATTCCTTTCACTTTTTATTTTGGCAAGAAATTTTTCCCCCATCACGACTAAGTGTTCTTTAAAACTCTTCTGCTCGGCACCTCGCTATGCCAGACAAGCGGATTGTCTTTAATGTCTTTCATCATGCGACTGAGCAGCCGCTCAGCGCGCAAACGTCGCTTGTTAACTTGTTTGCCTTTTTAATTCCGATTAACCATCTTTTGCTTCGCGCCTCACCTCAAAGGGGTTTTCGCTGGATTTTCGCATGCGAGCCGCTCGGACGTTTATAGATGCCGGCTCGTCTCTCGATATTTAACGTCGGAGCTCGACGGCACAGATATTTATAGCCGGTCGGCGCGGCTCTCGATCTTTAACGACGGGGCTCGTCGGCCTTCTGCTCGGACGTTTATAGACGCCGGCTCGTCTCTCGATATTTAACGTCGGACCTCGACGGCACGGATATTTATAGCCGGTCGGCGCGGCTCTCGATCTTTAACGACGGGACTCGTCTTCCGGCCGCCGGTTTATAGGCGCCACTGCGTCTCGATATTTAACGTCCGAGCTCGACGAGCGGATATTTATAGCCGGTCGGCGCGACTCGATCTTTAACGACGGACTCGTCGGCTCGGGTTTATAGACGCCGGCTCGTCTCTCGATATTTAACGTCGGAGCTCGACGACACGGATATTTATAGTCGGTCGGCGCGGCTCTCGATCTTTAACGACGGGGCTCGTCGGCCTTCCGCTCGGACGTTTATAGACGCCGGCTCGTCTCTCGATATCTAACGTCGGAGCTCGACGGCACAGATATTTATAGTCGGTCGGCGCGGCTCTCGATCTTTAACGACGGGACTCGTCGGCCTTCCGCTCGGACGTTTATAGACGCCGGCTCGTCTCTCGATATTTAACGTCGGAGCTCGACGGCACGGATATTTATAGCCGGTCGGCGCGGCTCTCGATCTTTAACGACGGGGCTCGTCGGCCTTCCGCTCGGACGTTTATAGACGCCGGCTCGTCTCTCGATATTTAACGTCAGAGCTCGACGGATATAGCCGGCCGGCGCGGCTCTCGATCTTTAACGACGGACTCGTCGGCGCGGACGTTTATAGACGGCGGCTCGTCTCTCGATATTTAAGGTCGGAGCTCGGCGGATATATAGCCGGTCGGCGCGCTCTCGATCTTTAACGACGGACTCGTCGGCTCCGCTCGGACGTTTATAGACGCGGCTCGTCTCTCGATATTTAACGCCGGAGCTCGACGCGCGGATATTTATAGCCGGTCGGCGCGGCTCTCGATCTTTAACGACGGGGCTCGTCGGCCTTCCGCTCGGACGTTTATAGACGCCGGCTCGTCTCTCGATATTTAACGTCAGAGCTCGACGGCACGAATATTTATAGCCAGTTGGCGCGGCTCTCGATCTTTAATGACGGGGCTCGTCGGCCTTCCGCTCGGACATTTATAGACGCCGGCTCGTCTCTCGATATTTAACGTCGGAGCTCGACGGCACGGATATTTATAGCCGGTCGGCGCGGCTCTCAATCTTTAACAATGGGGCTCGTCGGCCTTCCGCTCGGACATTTATAGATGCCGGCTCGTCTCTCGATATTTAACGTCGGAGCTCGACGGCACGGATATTTATAGCCGGTCGGCGCGGCTCTCGATCTTTAACGACGGGGCTCGTCGGCCTTCCGCTCGGATGTTTATAGACGCCGGCTCGTCTCTTGATATTTAACGTCGGAGCTCGACGGATATTTATAGCCGGTCGGCGCGGCTCTCGATCTTTAACGACGGGGCTCGTCGGCCTTCCGCTCGGATGTTTATAGACGCCGGCTCGTCTCTTGATATTTAACGTCGGAGCTCGACGGCACGGATATTTAAAGCCGGTCGGCGCGGCTCTAGATCTTTAACGACGGGACTCGTCGGCCTTCCGCTCGGACGTTTATAGACGCCGGCTCGTCTCTCGATATTTAACGTCGGAGCTCGACGGCACGGATATTTATAGCCGGTCGGCGCGGCTCTCGATCTTTAACGACGGGGCTCGTCGGCCTTCCGCTCGGACGTTTATAGACGCCGGCTCGTCTCTCGATATTTAACGTCGGAGCTCGACGGCACGGATATTTATAGCCGGTCGGCGCGGCTCTCGATCTTTAACGACGGAGCTCGTCGGCGCGGATATTTATAGCCGGTCGGCGCGGCTCTCGATCTTTAACGCCGGAGCTCGGCAGCACGGATATTTATAGCCGGTCGGCGGCTCTCGATCTTTAACGGGACTCGTCGGCCTTCCGCCGGACGTTTATAGACGCCGCTCGCTCTCGATATTTCGCGTCGGAGCTCGACGGCACGGATATTATAGCCGGTCGGCGCGGCTCTCGATCTTTAACGACGGGACTCGTCGGGCTTCCGCTTATAGACGCCGGCTCGTCTCTCGATATTTAACGTCGGAGCTCGACGGCGCGGATATTTATAGCCGGTCGGCGCGGCTCTCGATCTTTAACGACGGGACTCGTCGGCCTTCCGCTCGGACGTTTATAGACGTCGGCTCGTCTCTCGATATTTAACGTCAGAGCTCGACGGCACGGATATTTATAGCCGGTCGGCACGGCTCTCGATCTTTAACGACGGAGCTCGTCGGCCTTCCTAGGCTAACTCCTTACCGGGCCGAGCGGCCTTGGCCTTCGTATCATATCCTGCGCTTGAACAATATTTATGCCCGGCCGAACAACACGGGTTATTCGCTTACAAGTCTTTAAATATATAAACCTCCCGGCCGATCGGCTCAGGGGCCTTCACTCTTCGAGCGCTTGGCTCGGATAATTTACCTCCGGCCGAACGGCACGAGGCCTTCACGTAGTAAGCCGTTCGGCGGAGAATGCTCAATGTGTTTTCATCTTTTTGCTTCCTGTATTACAAGTACATAGGCGACTAGCATATACACAAAAATGAATTACATTCGTGCACCTTTCATCCAGCTCGGTAAGGCTGGAGATGATTTGCACTCCACGGTCGATCCAGCTGCCGCCCGTCTTCATCCTCCAAGTAGTAAGCGCCCGAGCGGAGTTTTCCAATAACCTTGAAGGGACCCGCCCAAGGAGCTTCAAGCTTGCCGACGTCGCCGACCGGCTTGACTTTCTTCCAGACGAGATCGCCGACCTGGAATGATCTGGGGATTACTCGGCGGTTGTAGTTCTGCTTCATCCGCTGTCGGTATGCCATCAGCCGAACGGACGCCTTGGCACGCTCCTCTTCGACCAAATCCAGCTCCATGTTCCTCCGTTCGGCGTTGCCATCATCATAGCTCTGGATCCGGACGGACTCAACGCCGACTTCAACCGGAATGACTGCCTCACCGCCATACACCAAATGGAACGGAGTGGCGCCCGTCCCTTCCTTCGGCGTCGTTCGGATGGCCCATAAGACGGCCGGCACTTCATCCGGCCAACTTCCTCCCAAATGGTCGAGCCGAGTGCGCAGAATACGAAGAATTTCCCAATTGGCTACTTCGGCTTGACCATTGCTCTGGGGATAGGCCACGGACGTGAAATGTTGCTCGATGCCGTAACTTTTACACCAGTCCTCTAGCACCTTGCCTGTGAATTGCCGCCCATTGTTGGAAACCAATCGGCGAGGGATGCCGAATCGACAGATGATGTGTTGTCAGATGAATTTTTTAACCATCTGCTCGGTGATCTTTGCCAGCGGCTCGGCCTCCACCCACTTGGAAAAATAGTCGACCGCCACTAGTAAAAATTTCCTCTGCCCGATCGCCATCGGAAATGGACCGACAATATCCATTCCCCATTGATCGAACGGGCATGAAATGGTTGATGCCTTCATTTCTTCGGCCGGTCGGTGGGAGAAGTTATGATATTTCTGGCACGAAAGGCATGTAGATACTGTCCGAGCGGCGTCTGCTTGTAAAGTTGGCCAAAAGTATCCGGCCAAGAGGATCTTCTTGGCCAACGAGCGTCCGCCCGGATGCCCCCCGCATGATCCTTGATCTACTTCCTGGAGGATGTAGGCCGAGTCCTCCGAGCTCACGCATTTCAGCAACGGGCGAGAGAAAGCTTTCTTGTAAAGCTGATTGCCGATGAGTGTGAACCGACCGGCCCTCCTTCTTAGCAGCCGGGCTTCATACTCACTGGATGGTGTGGCGCCCGAGCGGAGGAACTCTATGATGGGTGTCCGCCAGTCGCTTGGAAATGTAAGGCCTTCCATCCTGTCGACGTGCGCTACTAACAGTACTTTTTCAATTGATTGCTGAATGGCGACCGGCGTTATTGAGCTCGCGAGCTTGGCTAACTCATCGGCTGCTTGATTTTTTGCTCTGGGTATCTTCTGTACAATAACTTCTCTAAAATCAGCCTTGAGTTTCTCGAAGGCTTCAGCGTAGAGCTTGAGCCGATCGCTATTGATTTCGAAGGTACCAAAGAGCTGCTGAGTGGCCAACTGCGAATTCGAGTGAAGAGTGACCCGACCGGCTCCCACATGCCGAGCTGCCTGCAAGCCAGCTATGAGGGCCTCGTACTCTGCTTCATTGTTGGTAGCTTTATAATCCAGCCGGACGGATAAGTGCATCTTCTCTTCTTGAGGGGAGAATAACAATATCTCAATCCCGCTTCCGAGCCGTGTGGACGACCCATCCACATATATTCTCCACATAGCTTCTGGCTCCTGCCTTTGCACCTCAGTCCCAAAATCGGCCAAGGATTGCGCTTTGATCGCCGAGCGGGGCTGGTATTGGATGTCAAATTCACTCAGCTCCGTCGTCCATTTGATGAGCCGTCCGGATGCCTCTGGATTTAGTAGCACACGTCCGAGCGGGCTATTGGTTTTGACAACGATTGTGTGCGCTAGGAAGTATGGACGAAGGCGCCGAGCGGCGAGAACCAGAGCGAAAGCTAGCTTTTCGAGCCCGGTGTAGCGGGATTCAGCATCTTTTAAAATGTGACTAAGGAAATACACAAGCTCTTCTCCGCTCGATCTCACTAAAGCTGAGCCGATTGCATGCTCGGTTGAAGACAAGTACATATGAAGTGGCTCACCCACAGTCGGCTTGGCTAATACCGGGAGGGAGTTCAGATATTCCTTCAAATCTTCGAACGCCCGGTCGCATTCTTCGTCCCAGTGAAATTTTGTAGCTTTGCGTAAGATCTTGAAAAAAGGAAGGCTCCGGTCGACGGTTTTGGAGATGAACCTGGACAGAGCGGTTATCTGACCGGTCAAACGCTGCACTTCCCTCGTATTTCTTGGAGGCGGCATGTCTTGTAGAGCTTTCACCTTGCTGGGATTTTCTTCGATGCCCCGCTCGGTCACTATGTACCCCAGAAAACGCCCTCCTTTTGCTCCGAACAGGCACTTCTGGGGATTTAGCTTGACTCCATACTTGCGCAGCGTTCGAAAGGTTTCCTCCATGTCTTTGAAGAGATCGGCCGCTCGGACGGATTTGATGAGAATGTCGTCCACATAAACTTCTAGATTCCTCCCGATCTGCTCTCTGAATACTTTATTCATCAAACGCTGATATGTGGCTCCAGCATTCTTCAATCCGAACGGTATTACATTATAGCAATAAGTGCCGTCGGCCGTCACGAAGCTGACTTTTTCTTGATCCTCACGGGCGAGCGGCACTTGGTGATAGCCCTGGTAGGCGTCGAGCATACAGATTAATTCGCAGCCGGCCGTAGAGTCCACCAGCTGATCTATCCGGGGCAGAGGATAAAAATCTTTCGGGCAAGCCTTGTTAAGATCCCGAAAATCTATGCACACTCTCCATTTGTTGCCCGGCTTGGAGACTAATACTACGTTCACCAGCCAGCTCGGGAACTGCACCTCGCGTATATGGCTGGCTTCCAGAAGCTTTTCCACCTCCGCCCGGATGATGGCATTCTGCTCTGCGCTGAAATCTCTTTTTCTTTGCTTTACCGGCCGAGCGTCCGGTCGGACATGTAACTCGTGCTGCGCGACGCTCGGCGAAATTCCGGGCAGCTCATGTGTCGACCAGACGAAGACATCATGATTTCTTCTGAGGCATTGGATCAGCTCCTCTTTCTGCTTCTCCTCCAGATCGGACGCAATAAAGGTTGTGGCCTCCGATCGGGTTGGATGAATCTGCACTTCCTCTTTTTCCTCATAAATTAAAGTGGGTGGCTTTTCAGTGATGGCGTTTACCTCGATCCGGGGCGTTTTCCGAGCAGAATTGGCCTCTGCTCGGACCATCTCGATGTAACATAGCCGAGCTGCTAGCTGGTCTCCTCATACTTCTCCCACTTGGTCCTCCACGGGGAACTTGATCTTCTGATGAAAAGTTGAGACGACCGCCCGGAATTCGCTGCAAAATGACGTTGTAGGACGAGGGAGAGTCAACCACCACGAAGTTTATTGTTCTTGTCCTCCTGAGCGGCTCTTCTCCCAGCGAGGTAGCCAGCCGGATCTGGCCGACCGGCTGAACTTCGTTACCCGTGAACCCGTAGAGCAGAGTCGTCATGGGTAGTAGCTCGGCTCGATCAATTTGCAGCTGATCGAACGCTCTCTTGAATATGATGTTGACTGAGCTTCCTGTGTCAACAAATACGCGGTGAATAGTGTAATTGGCTATTATCGCTTTGATGAGCAGAGCATCGTCGTGGGGTACTTCAACTCCTTCCAAGTCCCCGGGCCCGAAACTAATTTCGGGTCCTTCCGCTCGTTCTCGGCTATAACCGACTGCATGAATCTGGAGCTGCCGGGCGCTTGCCTTTCTAGCTCGGTTGGAGTCTCCTCCGGTCGGCCCGCCAGCGATAACGTTGATCTCGCCTCGGGAAGTATTGCTTCTATTTTCCTCTTCCCGAGCGGACAGTCGGGACCGTTCTCTGGACGCTCGGCGATTCTCTTGCCTTGGAGAACGATGCCGATCGGGAGTCTGTTGCCGTGGCCTGTCAGCTCGCGTCCGGTCGGCCTCCTGAGTTCTCTGTCGCCTGTCGACTGAGGGAGACCGTCGTCCAGCATTCCGAGGCACAGGATGAGCCACGAAGGGAAGACTTCGACAATCCCTTGTGTTGTGCGTATCTGTCCGGTGGAAGGAGCAGAACATCGGGGTCCATCTCTTCTTTGGCTTGGGCCGGGCGGCGGCTACCTCTTGCACATGTGACCTGACGTAGGGGGATCGGATTGCTTTAGCCCTTGGTCCTCTGGGTGGCTGATGAGCGGTATGTTGTTTCCGCTCGGACTGAGGAGGCCGCTCGGCTGGAGTTTCTTTTTTCTTGGCCGCCTGTGCTTCTTCCACGTTGATGTACTCGTTAGCCCGATGTAGCATGTGATCATAATCCCGGGGCGGCTTTCGGATGAGCGATCGGAAGAAATCTCCATCCACTAGGCCTTGTGTGAAGGCGTTCATCATGGTTTCCGAAGTGGCCGTTGGAATGTCCATCGCTACTTGGTTGAATCGCTGGATGTAAGCTCGGAGCGATTCCCGGGCTTCTTGCTTGATGGCGAACAGGCTCACGCTCGTTTTTTGATAGCGCCGACTGCTGGCGAAGTGGTGGAGGAAGGCCGTTCGGAAGTCCTTGAAGCTTGTGATGGATCCGTCCGGCAGCTTCCGGAACCACCGTTGAGCCGATCCCGAGAGAGTGGTGAGAAAAACTCGGCACTTTACTCCATCTGTGTATTGATGAAGGGTTGCCGTGTTATCAAACTTACCCAGGTGATCATCCGGGTCGGTTGTCCCATTATACTCGTCGATCGTCGGAGGCATGTAGTGCTTGGGCAGAGGGTCTCGTAGAATAGCCTCTGAAAATTGGCGATTGATCCGCTCGGGCGATGCGTCCGCTTGGGGGGCTTTCCCCTTCCTGTCATCTCGTCTAAGCATTTCATCCGAAGAAGACCCCCTATCTCTATGAGTTGGTATGGCTTCAGGAGTGCGGAACAGAGCCCGATGAAATGCGACGGTGGCAGGTGGTGCTTCCGCTCGGCCACCAGATGTTGATGTTGCCTGCTGCTTCGGCCGCTCGGATGCGGCTTTCTGTTTTTGCTCCACGAGCTTGGCGGCCCTTGTCTCGATCAGAGCGTCGAGTTCCTCAATCGAAAGCGTCACCATGTGTTGTCGTCCAGCATCGTCCATTGTTTCCGATCGGATGCAGGAGCGTTCCCACAGACGGCGCCAAATTGATCCTGTCCGAATCGCCGAACCAAAGGACGCTGGGCACGTGGCACGCTCCTAGTCGATGGAGTGGATCTCCGGCTGGTCGAACAAAGCTCCGGCGATCCTGCACAAAAGTCGAGCCGGGAAGGGGTTCCCGGCGGTGACCCTCCGACGCTCAAGTCAGGTAAGTGGTGGAAAAAGTGGCTGCCAAGCTTGTATTATGCGTACCTTTAGAGAAGTAAGAGGCTCTTTATATAGGGCGGGAAAGGAACTAATGCACGTCCACCAAGGTGCATACGTGTCAGCAACCCATACCTCGGTATGCACCTGTCAGAGAGCTTACCTGACACCATACTGCTACAGTCCGAGCATGTCTTCGATGGGACAACAGGACACCCCGTTGTCAGACTAGGAGTATGGCGTAGCCATACGACTTGACGGCTGTCAAAAGATGTTCCCGTCTTTTACCCACCGCCCGGCCGGGACGTCCGTCCGGCCGACCGAGCGAAGAACGTCGTCCGGACGGCCTTAATTCCCTGCGCCGGCCGGGCGGCACGTCCTTCCGCTCGGTCATTATGTACTGTTTCATTTGAGCGTCGGAACCCTGGTCCCTACCAGGGTGCCTTTTACTACCAGATGTCCCTTTCTTCCAAGTCCGGTCGGCTCGTCCTTCTCCGGCGGGCCACTGGGCCCTTTGACCTCCCCGTGGCGTTAACCCCTCGTTATGGGGTTCCGGATTCTTACCACCGGATCAATTACTAAAAGTTATAACCTACTAAACATATCAACATGACATATCAAAGATAAGTCAAGGTGCCCGCCTCAAATAAGAAGGTCAAATCCAGTCAAATCCAACGTCGAGATGCTCGTCTCTAACCAAAGTCCTGTAACACATGGTATCCAGATTTAGCTAATTACATATAAATAAATTAGCTAAATCTAATCCTCGAAAAACTAACATAAATCCAGATCCAATTATAAACCCTAATTGGATCATTTAACTCCTCAATCGACTCTAACTAATCCATTCGAATTAAGACTTGCAATAATCATAATCAATCATAACATCTTACCCGATTTAGCCCTAATTCAATATATACATCATATCTCTACCCTTACCTCAAGTTCCACAGTCGTTCTTGCTGCTGGAATCAGTAGCTACTGAATGGAGTGGCTTGTCAGAACCAAGAATAACCCCACAATAAGTCCTACTTCACCTTACGATCACCATTACAGTCTTGAGTGTTGATCCACAGCACCAACACTTGCTGGATACTTCATTGCTCGAAATCAAGAAGAGAATATTCATTTATCAACACCTATCAATACTACTCAGAAATCAACCACCCAATTTACAAGTGAGGGTAGAGAACTTACCTCAATCTGACTCAAGGTTTCCTCTCTGATGAAACCTAGTTGCTGCACTGGTGATGAACAAGGCAGAGGGAGCAGCAATGGGAGAAGACCGACTGGTGTCGCCCAATCCAGTGGTCGACAGAGTCACAGAGGAAAGAAGGGAGACCGGCAGTAACAAAGAGGAGACCGGCTGCCGGCTCTCGAGCGTTGATCGGTGTTGAGAAGAACAAGGAGGAAGAGGAAATCGGGGTGTCAGTGGTGCTGCCAAAACGCAGCAGAGGGAGCGATCGTCTGCTGGCGCTAGGGCACAGGGGATGCCGGCGACACCTCCGTGCGGCAGCAGCGCTGTGCAGGGGTGCTCGGCGTCGCTCGCAATGTAGGTCAGTAGTGGCAGATCGTCGCCGGCGCTTGGGGGAAGAGGAGCGACAGTGGCGTCGGCGTCTTTCGGGCGGCCTGGCTTCAGGCGGAGGAGACAATGAAGAAGGTCGGGTTGGGATGGCTACTTTCTGCAGTGAGTAGAGAAGAGAAGTAAGAGGAGAGGAGAATCACAACTTTATGCTTGGGGAAGGAGAAAAGAAACCGACGAGGAGTGGTTAGGGCTTGGGTTCGGGGAGGGAAGAAGAAGAGCGCGCGCACGTGCGAGGGGGGGGGGGAAGGGTTCGGCGAAAACAAAGAAAAGAAAAATAAATTAATAAATAAATTCAACTTTTCCTCACTAAAACAGGGTAGTCTAAACAGGCTTTTCCGGGCCTCGTTTTTATCCTCGTAAACTCGTCCATACGAGCTCCGAAAAATTCTCGAAAAAATTCTAAAAATTCCCTTATTATTATTCATCATTTTTCAGTATTTTACAATAACCCTAAGTAGAAAGTCCAGTCGATCTAGAGGACCGGACTGACATCAGGTAATCTCTCCTGAGGGAGTAAGTGAGGACATGCTTCCCGCAGAGGGAACAGTAGGCATAGGGTCGACCTAGGATTTTTGGTCGGAAATCCGAAGTCAGACCCGAATAGTCCAATGACTATCGATCATTTCATTTATCATGTTCTAACTTTGTCTTGTAGGGTACGTTATTGTTTTGGGACTAACATGTCTTACAGGTAAAAAAGGAATGAGCTAAGCCTCGGATGAATAGTGTCCGAGGCGCCTCTATGGAGTTTGGAGGCGCCTCGGGTGTAGATTATGAGCTGACCGCAAAGCAGTGCTGGAGGCGCCTTGGACCAGAGATTGGAGGCGCCTTGATTGGCTTGAAGGCGCCTCCAAGAGGATGAGTTGCGACCAGGTCTGTTCTAATCCACGTGATTGACTTAGCTTGTTGGAGGCGCCTTGGATGGTGATTGAGGCACCTCCAGCAGTGTATAAAAGGAGCTCTCGAGCAGCAAGTTAAGGCATCAATTCACAAGCGACCTTTCTGCATCCAGCTGCTTACGAGAAGCTCCGACGAAGCTACAACTTGACACCGACGATCCGGAATTCTAAATCTGACATTTCACTTATCGTTGTTATATTATTTTATTACTGTTAATTGTACTTGCTTGTAAAATATTTTCGATATTATAGTTGTTGCCTACTGAAAGCGATCAACGATCGCGGGCCTTGGAGTAAGAGTCGCCACAGACTCCGAACTAAGTAAATATCCTGTGTCTTTCTGTGTTTGTCTTTTCTTTACTATTTCCGCTACTTTAACTCGAACAATTTACGAATTCAAAACGTGTGAAAGCCACGGGCACTATTCACTCCTCTCTAGCGTTTCCATCCAACAATTGGTATCAGAGCGGGGTAGCGTTGATCTGGTGAAACCACTAATCACGCATTTCTTTCGTGATGTTTTCTATTTTTTAGAGTCGATTGGAATTAGTAAAATTGTTATTTTCTGATCAAGTTCTTTTTTGTTATCAAATTCTTTTCTCGAAGTCGGTGCAACACCACTCAAGAACGTAATTTACCCTTATTTTCATACCGCACTACTAATCCAGGATCAAGTCCTAGGATATTCTTTTGTTATTTTTTTATATCAGATCTAAATGGCCCAACAAGAAGGTTACAACACTATCCGTCCCCCGCTCTTCACCGGAAAGGACTTCGGTTACTGGAAGGGCAGAATGGAGAACTTCCTGAAGATCCAGTTCGAGATGTGGATGATCGTTAAGACCGGATTTGAACTACCAACTGACAGAGATGGCAAACCAACACCCTGCGAAAACAAGGATCTAGTAACAATCAAGAAGGTGGAGGCAAATGCCAGAGCAACGTGCACCCTCCCGTGCGGATTGACGAAGGAGTAGCTAAACCGCATCGGCCCATTCTCGAGCGCCAAGGAGCTATGGGAGAAGCTGATCGAGCTTCACGAAGGGACCTCCGACACCAAGGTAAGTAAGAGGGACTTAATTTTTAATAAATTATACAATATTAAATTGCAGGAAGGTGAGACGGCTACCCAACTCCACGCCCGGATACAAGATCTACTCAACGGTCTTCATGCGATCGGACCGAAGGTGGAGAACCGGGATAGAATCAGGTACTCTCTGAACGCTTTTCCGAGGAACACCTTGTGGGCATCAATGGTAGATGCTTACAAGGTTTCTAAGGATCTTTCTTGCATTAAATCAGACGAGTTATTCTCCAAATTTGAGTTGCATGAGCAAATTAATGCACGCCCTGCCGAGAAAGGGTTGACTTTAGTTGCAGGTATAGGAAGAGCACGCGAATCGAAAACAAAATGCAGAATCGAACCGGAGTCAGAACCAGATTTAGACGATGATGACGACGAGCTTGTTGGGGCAATTTCCCTTGGTCAAGTTTGACTAAGCTTGAGTTGAGTCAAGTTTGAGTCGAGATTTAAATTTTGATGTTTGACAATATAAGGAGATTGCTGGACCAATCGTCTGATTATGGAGATGATCAAAGGGTTGACCAGGTTGATGAGAATACAAGTCAAGTGGGTTAAGGTTGACAGGAGACTTGATTGGGAAAGTCCTAACTGGAGGTTAGGCGTATGGAAATCCTAACTAGAGTTTAGGTAGTGGTGGAAGTCCTAACTGGAGGTTAGGCAAATTGAAAAGTCTTGGTGAGGAGCCAGGCAATTGGAAAGTCCAAGTGTGATCTTGGCAAAGGAGAAAGTCCTGGTGAGGAGCCAGGCAATTGGGAAGTCCAAGTGTGATCTTGGCAAAGGTTGTGAGTTCAAGCATGTGGTCTTGGCAAGGTAAGTCCTAGTGTGACTTGGCAAGGAGAACTCAATAACTAGGATGAGGCCGAAGGAAGTTCTTGAAGGCAAGGCGTGAAGGATGGGAGATATTCGAGGGACGCAAGGCTGATGGAGAGGCTAGAAGGCTAGTTCGAGGTTGGTTGAGTGTGGTGGTATAATCCGACAACTAGGATAAGGCCGAAGGAAGCTCCAGAAGGCAAGGCGTGAAGGATGGGAGATATCCGAGGGACGCAAGGCTGATGGAGGAGGCTAGAAGGCTAGTTCGAGGTTGGTCGGGTGTGGCCAAATGCTAGGCATGGAGACCCAATAGGTCATGATTGACTGGAAGTTGGGTTTGGGACTTTTGGACTTGAGTTTGAGTCAAATTCAGGCTGGTTAATCGATCGGGCGATCGATTGAACCAGGGTCCAATCAATCAGTTGATTGATTGGAGTGTGCTACAATTGTGGTAAGTCCCAATCGATTGGTCGATCGATTGGGATGTGAAATCGTGAGCACAAAAGCTTTCCTAATCGATCGAACGATTGATTGGGAGCTGCCAATCGATCGGTCGATCGATTGGGCAGTAGAAGTTCTCGCGCGATCGCGAGAACACAGAAAGCTTCTGAATTGATCCGCCAATCGATTCAGATGTTCCCAATCGATCGGTCGATTGATTGGGAAGTGACCGTTGCACAGAAAACGAGCGATGGACGGCTGGGATGGAGCGGTGCGGACGTGGCAATCGATTGAGGATGGATTGGATCGATTGGGAGCACTATTTAAAGCCTTGGCGGAGCGTTTTCTCCGCAGTTCTTTGCGAGCTTTCTTCCTGCGATCTCTCTGCGATTTACAGCGATTTCTCCAAATCTTCACAGCTAGTTCTTGAAGGCTCTTGGGTTGCATCCCCAAGGTTCAAGAGGCTACTACAAGCAACAAGTAAGCTAGAGGAAGAGTGTATTCATTTATATTTGTCTTTCTTCTTCTTGTGGAAGTGTTGTGTTGCAGTGTGAGTTTGTACGAGGCTTCTCCGCCTTCGGCTGCGACCGAGAAGGAGTGTTTCATAGTGGAGATAGCGTGTCGTGTGTGGATCCTTGGATTAGTCACCTCATCTTGAGGTGGATACCAAGTAAACCCTAGTTGTTAGCATTGTGAGTGTTTGTCTTCGAGTATTCCGCTGCACAACAACAAGACGAAGCAAACTGACGCAAGCGCGATGAAACGCTATTCATCCCCCCTCCCCCCTCTAGCGGGCACATCGGTCCTAACAGAGCTCATAACCGAAATCGTCAACCTGGTGAAGAAACTCTACAAAAAAAAAGACTTCAACAAAAATGATGTCAAAAAGACCATCCAATCCAAAGAAGCCCAACCAAGCTCAAAGGTCAAATTCGAGGTGACGTGCTACGGGTACAATCAGAAGGGGCACATCAAGGTGAATTGCCCGAACCAGAAGGATCTGAAGAAATCAAAGAGAAAGAAGGCCCTAAAGGCGACCTGGGACGAATCTTCTTCTGAGGAGTTCGACGACGAAGAACTCGAGCAGGCAAGCTTCCTCGCGTTGACGACCCGGGACTACATCAACGAATCCGGAAATGAGGACAAATCGAAAGCCGAGTCCAAGAGAAGCCACGGATCCGTATCTGTTTCCGAAGGGCCAAACCCCGCTGTAAGTATAAATCGTCTTTACAGTTTAATTAATTATTTAATGCATAAATTAGCTAAATCTAATGTTCGGGTCAAGTCGCTTCTAAAAGATGTAACATCTCTTAAAGAAGCGACTAATACCGAATCTTTGACTGAATCCATTCAGACTGGAACCTCAACTCAAGTCCAACAACTTGAGGAAGAGAATTCCAGCTTGAAAATTCAAATCAAAGATTTGAAGACCGCATTGGAACAGTTTACACTGGGTTCCAAGAATCTTGACTTGATTCTTGGAAAACATAAGGTCGTATACAATCGATTCGGGCTAGGATTTAAAGCTAAAAAGAAATTTCATTCATATTTATCGCTTATTAACAGGCCAAATAGTAAGATAGTCCAAGCATGAGTACCCAAGTCCAACCTGGTCAATCAAGTTGGACTTGGTCAATATTGAGTTCCCAAGGATCAAGTACATTACCTTGATAGACCATATCGAGGCTATGATCCAGGGGGAGCTAAAAGAAAAACTGTATTAATAAAAAGATAAACCATTAAAAGAACATAATTAAAATTAATTAAAAATTAAATTAAATTAAATTAAATTAAAACTCAAATCTATAAAATTAAATAAAAATATATATGAAATTATCAATAATATAGGGGAGGCTCCGAGATAACTGGCACCTCCAAAACTTACCTACACGGCAGGGTAACCCAAACCAAGCTATCCGGCAGGGTAATTAGAATTAATTAGAAAGGGAACAAGTTTAATTTGACCTATGGTACTGGTGAAATTTTGGATGATAGTACGTTAGGGAAGCTTAGTCTATGCATGTCTAGGAAGATATGGCTTCGACCTAGTGCATTTGGCTAAGTGGAACTAACCGAAGCTACCCTTTATGGATCCTAACCAGTTAGACCAAAGTTTTGTATTAAGTTCAGTGGATAGGATTATTTGGAAAACCTCGAAGACATGGTTACTCTAATGATGTCCAAGTGACTCAACATAGCCCAGAAGTTTATCCAAAGAATGTCTATTTGTTGAGCCCAAAGCTAAACCTGAATCTGACACAAAGTTAAACCAAATCCTATAATTGAACCTAATTCATCTCACAAAATTATAGGATTCCCTGATTTGAAATTTAGATCGGGTGAGATGACTAATAATTAATAATTAAATTAAATTACTAATTAAAAATTAAATTAAATTAATAATTAAAAAATTAAATTAATAATAAAAAAAATTAAATTAATAATTAAAAAAATTAAATTAATAATTAAATTAAATTAATAATTAAAAATTAAATTAAATTAATAATTTAAAATTAAATTAATAATTTAAAAATATTAAATTAATAATTAATAATAAAAAAATTAAATTAAATTAAAAATTAAAAATTAAACTTAATTTAATAATTGAAAATTAAGGATTCAACTTCAATCAAACTTTTTGTTCCATTAAAGAGGTTCCAATTCAGATATTTTCTGTGTAGGAATTGGATCAATGGATGTTGGATAGTGGATGCTCCAGACATATGACTGGAGATAGATTGAGGTTCACAAAGCTCAAATTAAAAGGATTAGGATTAGTTGCATTCGACAACAATAGTAAACTAAAGGTAATCGGAAGAGGTAACATCGAACTCAGTTCTGATTTTATTATACGAAAAGTATTATTAGTTGAAAATTTTAACTTTAACTTACTCAGCATCAGTCAACTATGTGATAGTGGTTACTCAGTAAACTTTACCAAATCTGAGTGTATAGTTAAACATGTTGAGAACCCTGAAATCATTCTTAAGGACATTAGGAGAAATAATGTTTATACAATTAACCTACCAACATCCTCAATAAAGTGTTTTATGACACAACAAGAGGAAACTGAGTTGTGGCACAGGAGACTGGGTCACACTCATACAAGACTCATTTCAAAAATGAGTCAAAATGGTCTAGTTAGAGGTCTGTCCAAACTAAAATTTATTGAAAATTCAACTTGTGATGCTTGTCAACAAGGTAAACAAATCAAGTCAAACCATAAGCTAACCAATCTAAACAGATCTACCTCAATACTTGAGCTCCTTCACCTAGACTTATTTGATTCACACGGAGTCAAGTCACTAAGCAAAAAATCAATATTGCTTAGTAATAATCGATGACTACTCAAGATTTACTTGGATAAAATTCATAAAAACTAAAGATGAAACTTTTGAAGTATTCAAAATCTTGTGTAAGCTAATAGAAAATGAAAATGATACTCAGATAAAAAGAATTAGAAGTGACCATGGAGGAGAATTTGAAAACTATAACTTTATTGAATTCTGTGAAACTAATGGGTATAAGCATGAATATTCTTACCCTAGAACCTCCCAGCAAAATGGTCCAGTAGAACGTAAAAACAGAACCCTACAAGAAGTCGTTAGAACCATGTTAAACGAATACGGATTATCCAATCAATTCTGAGCTGAAGCTATTAATACAGTCTGTTATATACAAAACAGAATTCTAATTAACAAATTTTAGAATAAAATACCTTACGAAATATATTATAATAAAATCTCCAACTTAAACTATTTAAAAGTATTTGAGTGTAAATTATTCATCTTAAACTCCAAAGATTACTTAAGAAAATTTTCATAAAAAACAATCCCAGGAATACTTTTAGGATACTCAACAACAAGTAGGGCATATAGAGTTTATAACAAAAATACCTTAAAAGTTGAAGAAACAACAAATGTAATATTTGCTGAAGAAAATAAACTACCTACTACAATGAATGAAAATACAGAAAATGCTAACTCAAGAAATATAGAAGATGAAGAAAACACACTTAAACCTAGTGACTCTCAAGAACCAATTACTAACCCAAATATAACGTCAACTAGAACAAGTACAAATCACCCATCTGACCAAATTTTGGGTGATCCAACTCAAGGAGTCAGAACTAGGTCATCATATAGGAACCTAAGTCAGATAGCCCTTATTTCCAAGATTGAACCCAAAACTATAGATGAGGCCCTACCAGACCCAGATTGGACCTTAGTGATGCAGGAAGAGTTAGCCCAATTTGAAAGAAATCAAGTCTGGGAATTAGTACCTAAACCCATTAACAAAATAATAATAGATACTAGATGGGTTTTTAGGAACAAATTAGATGATCAGGGCAATATAGTTAGAAACAAAGTTAGATTAGTAGCCAAAGGGTTCAACTAAGTAGAAGAGTTAGACTATGATGAGACCTATGCCCCTGTAGCCAGACTTGAATCCATCAGGATGCTGCTAGCCTATGCAGCACACAAAGGATTCAAGATATGCCAAATGGACGTGAAATCCACATTTCTAAATGGATTTATTAAAGAAGAGGTATATGTAGGTCAACCCCCAGGATTTGAGGACTTAGAACATCCAAGTCATGTCTTTAGACTAAAAAAAGACACTATATGGACTAAAACAAGCTCCTAGGGCTTGGTATGAATGGTTGTCTAATTATTTATTAGAAAAAGGATTCCACCAAGGTTAGGTAGATCCAACCCTTTTTGTGAAAACCTTAGAAAAAATATTTTCATAGTCCAAATTTATGTAGATGATATAATATTTGGATCAACAAATTCAAAATTTTTAAAAGAATTTACAAACCTAATGGAAAATGAATTTGAAATAAGTTTAGTAGGAGAACTTAATTTTTTTCTTAGGTCTACAAATAAAGCAAACAAAATATGGAATTTACATCTTCCAAACCAAATATGCTAAAGAGTTAATTAAAAAGTTTGGAATGGAAAACTCAAAAAATATTAATACACCTATGGCCACTAATATCAAAATTGACTTAGCCCTAGAAGGTAAATCAGTAGACTTGAAATACTATCGAAGTGTGATAGGAAGTCTACTGTACCTAACTGCAAGTTGACCAGACATTCTTTTTGCAGTAGGTATGTGCGCAAGATATCAATCTTATGCAAAAGAATCACATCTAACTTATGTTAAAAGAATACTTAGGTATATTAAGGGAACCCTAAATGTAGGACTATGGTATCCTAGGACTTGCACCCTTGATCTAACTAGCTATTCTTATTCAGACTATGCCGGGTGTAAACTAGATAGAAAAAGTACAAGTGGTAGCTGTCAATTTCTAGGTCAGAGCCTAGTAAGTTGGTCAAGTAGAAAACAACACTATGTTACCCTATCTACCACTAAAGCTGAGTACATATCCCTAGGAGAATGTGCATCTCAATTATTATGGACGATGCATACCCTAAAAGACTACCAACTAGAATATCATAACACTAAAATTTCAATTGACAACATAAGTTCAATTAATTTAACCAAGAATCCAATTTACCACTCAAGAACAAAACACATAGAAGTAAAACATCATTTTGTAAGGGATCATGTAGCTATGGGTGATATTGTACTTAACTATGTTGAGTCCAAATCAAACCTAGCTGACATATTCACAAAGCCCTTACCTGAACTTGAGTTCAGTGCACTTAGAAGATAAATAGGAATGTGTTTAGTAGAATAGAACTTATATTTGTCAAATCAACTTGCTTTTATTGGTTTTCAAAATTTTAGGAAAAATTATGTTTTCAAAACTCCAATTTTATTAGACTTTCTAAATTTAAACTTAGCCTAGGGCTTACCTTTAGATATCATGTTCCCTTAGATTCAGCCAGAGCATCTCACAAGCACACTAGACTTACCTTGTTTGTGGTTGAAGAAATTAGAACGGTGTGAGATGCATAGGGTACAACCTAGACTTCAGAATGCTTATTTCTGTGCATCGCAGTAAGTCTGGGCGTTAAAAACCAACATTACATTAATCAAGTTAAGTTATCCAGACCTAGTCAAATCTAACTGGATCAATTGACTTAACTTGACTAACCAAGTGAAAGTTATTGCTCTCTAGGTAATCAGCTAGTAGCTAACTGGTTAGACATGTGGCCACAAAAATTAAGTATTTAAGTTACTCATGCTTGGACTTTAGGACTTAATAAATTTTTCTCAAAGTGCAAATGACCTTAGTTGCAACTTTACAAGTTAATTTTTCTCAAAAGCTTTTTAAAACTTAATCTTTTTTTGAAGCCTTTTCAAAATCTAGATTTTCAAATTACTTACCTAAATCTTAGCTAGATATCTCTTAAAAGGCTTGTTCAATTTAGCTAAGTATCTTTTTTAGCTCTTTCAAAAATTGATTACAAGGTTTCCAAATTTAACCAAATGTTTTAAAAGTGTTTTCCTTGCTAAGTATTTTTAAACCTCAACTCTTTTTACAAAAAGCTTTCTACACTAAGTAATCTTTTAACCTCTTTCAAAATTTAGCTAAATATTCTAGATTCTTTCAAACTTAAGCTAAGTATTTTTTCAAAAAGTTTTTTAACTTATAGCTTTTCAAAATAAAGACAATGTCTTTTAAGGCTTTAAGAATTTAAGGAAATATTTTTTTAACAAAGCCTTTCAAATTAAGCGTTTTACAAACTTACCTAGCCTGTTAAGATTTTTTCAATATTTCTTCGAATTTGCTAAGTTTTTCTTGGCTAAAATTATTTTCCAAACTTAATCAAGAATATTAATTTAAAAGTTTCACTTAGCTAAAAGTTTTACAATAATATTAACTCCTAGAAGCTAAGTGTTAAAGTTTTCTAAACATTTTTGAAAAGTTAAAAACAAGCTAAGGCCATTTGATCACTGTTCATTGTAACTCCCTTGTTTATTTTGATATATGGCAAAGGGGGAGAGTAGGGAAAAATTCAAAAAATTCAAAACTTAGTAGGGAAAAACTCAAAATTCATTTCTCTCTTATGAAGGGGGAGCTTTACATCGTTGTTTATGTTTCTTACTTAAACTTTGAAGATCGTTTATGCATCTATTTTACTTAACTTTGAATTTCAGTTGCCATAATAAAAAAAGGGGAGATTGTTGGTGCAAGAAGCATCTGACGATCGAACCCAAGTTTTGATAATGGCAAAGGAATCAAAGTTAAACTTATATGTGATCTAACATGTCTGATGGAGATTGCAGGAAAGTCCTAAGTGTTCTTAGGCAAAAGTCCTAACTGTAGTAAGGCAAGGTGAAAACCCTAGGTCCTAGGGGGTGATAACCCTAGGTTGAGAAAAATCCTAAGGGCGGCAACCTTAGGTCCTAGGGGGTGGTAACCCTAGGCAGAAAGTCCAGTCAGTCTGGAGGACCGGACTGGCATCAGGTAATCTCTCCTGAGGGGAGTAGGTGAGGATGCGTTCCCCACAGAGGGAACAGTAGGCGTCGGGTCGACCTACGGTTTTCGGTCGAAAATCCGAAGTCAGACCCGGACAATCCGATGACTGTTGATCACTTGATTTATCATGTTCTAACTTTATTTTGCAAGGTACGTTGTTGTTTTGGGACTAACATGTCTTGCAGGTACAAAAGGAACAAGCTAAGCCTCGGATGAACAGTATCCGAGGTTCCTGCATGGAGCTTGGAGGGGCCTCGGGTGCAGATTGTGAGTTGGCCGTGAAACATTGCTGGAGGCGCCTCGGATGGACCTGGAGGCGCCTCGGATGGACCTGGAGGCGCCTAGGATGGAGCTGGAGACGCCTTGGACCAGAGATTGGAGGTGCCTTGGATTGACTTAAAGGCACCTTCAAATGGATGAGTTGCGACCAGGTGCATTCTGATCCACGCGGCTGACTCGACTTGTTGGAGGCGCCTTGGATGGTGATTGAGACGCCTCCAGCAGTGTATAAAAGGAGCTCTCAAGCAGCAAGTTAAGGCATCAATTCATACGCGACCTTTCTGCATCCAGCTGCTTATGAGAAGCTCCGACAAAACTACAACTTGACACTAACGACCCGGAACTCTAAATCTGACATTTCACTTATCGTTGGTATATTCTTTTATTACTATTAATTATACTTGCTTGTAAAAGATTTTTGATATTATAGTTGTTGCCCACCGAAAGCGATCAACGATCGCGGGCCTTGGAGTAGGAGTCGCTACAGGCTCCGAACCAAGTAAATATCCTGTGTCTTTCTGTGTTTGTCTTTTTTTACTATTTCCACTACTTTAACTTGAACAATTTACGAATTCGAAACGTGTGAAAGTCACGAGCGCTATTCACCCCCCTCTAGCGCTTCTCGATCCAACATAGGACTGATTGTTCGACCAAGGGTCCAAACATGAGATGTGTTTTCCTCAAAATTCTAAGTGGGGCTTCCGACTTTACAGATGAAGTCAGTCTTGAGACATGAGGCTAACTAGCAAGAGATCTCCTTGATTCTCCTATTCGGCTTGGTGCCTTTGCAGCCGATTGGGAGGCCCCCTCTGTTGGGGCTATAGTCGGAGCTGATATGCTCCTTCCTTAGGGGTCACCTCGGTGAGGTCAACAATTTCTACTTGGTGCACTTCCAGCTCTGCCACTGCAAGCTTCATCACCTTATTTAACGATGCTCTCATCATCATGTTGGCTATAAAAAAAACATGCCTTTAGTTATATATCAAAACTTGTGAAGATGAGGATTCTTACCAAATGAAGAGATGAGAGGAACTAGTCTTGGGTTAAGCCCAAACATGTGCAACAATCCTTCCTCGAGTAGGACATTGCTGCTGAACTGTAAGCTCAGTAGCTTTTGGGATGCACTATAGTAGCCACTCTCCATGTGGTAGTTTTTCAAAATTGGGGGAGGGGCAATTCTCGTTGCCAGTGAGCCAGCCAAAAGATGGAGCTTGGGGGTTTGTCGAAAAGAATTGGGGTTTCCATCCCTTGTGGAATGAAGGAAGCTTCTTGATCAAATTAATCCTAGATTGCGAATAAAAGAAGACCTCATCCTCTATCTTCTTCAGTTAAGAGAAAAGATGAAAGAAGGAAGAAATTGGAATACGATACAAGTGGAAAAGAATCACCACCCTAGTCAAAATGCAAAAATAATTGGGGCTAAGCTATGGTAACGAGATGCAAAAGTATCGCGATACTTCAATAAAAAAAAATAGGGATAAGGAAGCATATCTTGCTTAGCATGTGGCTTCGAAGGAAGGTTACAAAACCTGGAGGAGGACGGTCGACCAATCATTACCATTCGGAAGCCTTAAGAGATGATTAGCCAAAATTCCATAAGTCATGCTCAACTGATCTAGGGATGCATCTGTAAAACTCAAAGCGATATATCTATATCAAGGAGTGAAAGAAGATTCTTCGGCTATGGAATGCGCTACCAAGAGACTAGTGAAAGAAAGAATCGTAAAGATGGACTGAAACAATTTACTAGGTGGAGAAGAAAACTCGAAGATGAAGAAGATGAAGGAGACGAAGAAGATGAAGAAACGACTATTGAAGAAGCAACAAGTGCATGTAGAAATGTTCTTTTCTAACATAATATGGCCTAACTCATTCAAAAGGGACATTGGATCTCTACTGTTGCAAGGGCGGGATGGATTTTCACCATGGGATCAAGCATATGGGACAAATAAAAACTCAGAGTAATCATTACCTGTTAAAAGATGTCAAATCTTTTCTATTACGAGTCCCATCACATTAATGTGATGCAACCTTGGAGGATCACTGGTGCATTCTAGGCTTAGGAATCGAGATAGATGATGCATGTGACGTGCTTAAAAGTAGTGACTGTATTTAAGACATGATGACCAAGATATACTGACATTTAATACGTAATCTCTTCATAAATATGTAATAGATATACCACATAGATTAAGCAGTCGAGGCCACTGAGATTATTCCAACTACACAATAGTCTAGTCAGTTGGAGTTTCACTTCCTTTGATTAGACTTGAAGGGAAGACTTGTGATTGGAGAATGATTAGTAGGTGTCATGTGGATAAAAGAAGATTGGTGAAACCTACTAAGGTGGTTCTAACAGAGGAAAGTCTTAGGCCTCTTGATTCCTTGGCATCCTGGCTTCTTAGTCTCCCGGCCTCTTAGGCCTCCCGACTTCTTTGTCTCCCGGCTCCTTAGCCTCTCAGCCTCTTGGCCTCTCGGCCTCTCAGGCCTTCCGAATCCTTTGCTTCTCTGCTCCCAACTCTTGAGTCACTGCCTCCTTGGCTTTTCTACCTCTTAGTGACACATGATGCAGGCCCATTTTTAGAAAAATAATAGATCATTGTGTAAATCTCATATTATTTCAAGAAAAGGATAATCATCCTGCAAATCTCAAATTATTTCAAAAAAAAATAGTAGTAAATTTTAGATTATTTCGAGAAAAGGATAATCATCCTGAACAATTCTCGCATTACTTAAGAAATTAAATAATGATAGTAAGGAAAGGGGATGAAAGAAAAAAATATATGATCTCCTTATAAAAAGTAATATTTTCTGGTATTCAAGTACATATACACACCTATGTACATCAATGTTGGTAGTTTTGAGAGCATGAAACAAAATCTAAATAATGCGGTAACCACTCACAGTGATCTCCCGAAGAACTGCAACTGAAGACGTTAGTCGATGAAGAGATTGCCGCTGTTGGAAGCACGATCACGGAGCTGCCAGAAAGTGCTTCAAGGTTCACGAGCCAAATCTCAGCCTCTGGATGCTCTCCCTTTGCTCGCACACCTCTAATCACGATTGCTCTCTAATCGCCTTCGTGAAGCTTCTGCTCGCCTCGATCGCTACCCCTCATTGCCTTGGACGCCATCATATATATCAAGCAAGACATCAGTTACAAACTGATGCCTTGATGGCAGCTTTCAATGGAGGAAGATGAAGGTGAATGGGCACCCCTTCATCTTCCTGACGTTGCAACTGATGCAACGTTTAACATCTCCCACTCGTCCAAGTCAATCCATATGGTCACATAGACCATGTCAGTCACATAGACTATAAGGTGATCATGTCACGAAGACCAAAGCAAAATTAGTCACAAAGACTAAATAAGTCACGTAGACTTTATGAGGATCAAGTCATGAAGACCAGAGCAAAATTTAGTCACAAAGACCAAATAAGTCACGTAGACTTTATGAGGATCAAGTCACAAAGACCAAATAAGTCACACAGACTTTATAAGGATCAAGTCATGAATACTAGATCAGAACATCCATTCCATACATAAGGGAAAATGGTTCGTGCGACAGCAAGCATAGTGAGCATTCAATTGCTAAGAAGATTATCACACCTTACTTAGCTGCTCCATAGAATAAATAAGAGACATAAATGTTCATAGAGCGAATCAAAGACATAAATGGCTTGCTTTTATCCCAGATTAAATTATTTATATCATTATGAACATCTCTAATCCCTCATATTGACCATATGTCAAGAGCATGTTCAATATCTCCAATCAAATAAATTATTCACAATTACATTTTATGTACTGAACTAAAAATGTAACCGATACTAGTGAATAAATGTCACAGATGTAAATCAATCTTAATTTTCCTTTTTAGCTAGAATTCATTCATTCTAATTAGTCGCTTTCCTAGTTATGCTCCATAGACCGAATCATTCATAGCCAATAGGAAACATGCTAAAGTAGCAAACACTGATCAGAACTTCAAGTAGATAGCTAAATAGTCACTGAGGGTAAGATTGAGATTAACTTATAATCTCAAGGGTCTCATATAATAGAGAAGCAGGGATCCATTCTTCTACTACCCTTCTTGTAGCCATAGCATATGTGGTATGGATCACATGCTACGATGTTATTCTCTTTACTAAAAAGACCGTATGTTTTTCTCAAATTTAACATCATACAGATTTCGATCTAGACATTCCCAATGTCTAATCCTGAATTCAACATATGAATTCTAATCTGGCCTCAAGCAGATTCAGTAAATGGTGGGTGCATTTACTCCAATCATTACACAAATGATCTCATCTTGACACAAATATCAAGGCGACCTTAACTTATGGGTATGTCTCTATTCACAGCTACATAAGCTGTTCCATAAGCAACAGTCTTACCTCTATTCGTACTTAACAAATAGAGATGATTATCCATGTGAGTGGACCAATCCCAATTTGCCAACATGCTTATTGAGACTTTTATTCGAATGTAACCAAGACATATACACTGAATAGATCATAGCATTTTTCATTTATCAAAATGTCTTTACAATTGTTACATTCTTCTAAGTCCCAAAGACTTCATATGCCCATGAAATGACTCTTTAGTCAATGGCTTAGTAAAAGAATCAGCAGGCATATTTCGTATAGAGATGTACTCAAGAATAACTTTTTTCTTGTCAACAATATCCCTTACAAAATTATACTTAATTTCTATATGCTTGCCTTTGCTGTGATATTTGGGATCCTTGGAAAAAGCTATTGCAGCTTGACTGTCACAGTACACTGTAACAGGAATCCCACTATCCTTAGCAATCTTCAGATGCTTCAGGAACCTTCTTAGCCAGACAACTTCTTGCATAGCCACTGCATAAGCCACATACTCAGCTTCCATTGTTGACAAGGCTACAAAAGTCTGCTTCTTGCTATTCCATGAGATGGCGCCATCATTCAACAAGAAGACATAGCCAGATGTGGATTTTCTGTCATTAAGATCCTTTGCCCAATCTGTATCTGAGTAGCCACTTAGGCTCATATCTGATTCTTGGAAACAGAGGCAATAATCAGCTGTTCCTTTAAGATATCTGAATATCCTCTTCACCTCTTTCTAGTGTCTCGATCCTGAGTTTGACTGGAAACGACTAACTAAGCCAACAACATAGCTTATATCAGGACGAGTACACAACATAGTGTACATCAAACTACCAATAGCACTAGCATATGATTTCTTCTTCATTTCGGCTATTTTCTCAGGAGTCTTGGGATACATACTTTTGCTCAAGACAGTACCTTTCGTAATAGGTGTCTGTTCAATGTTGCAATCTGACATATTGAAGTGTTGCAGCATCTTAGTGATATAAGCATCTTGGGATAAACCTAAAAGCCTTTTTGATCGGTCTCTAACGATCTTCACTCCTAAAATGTACTCTGCTTCTCCCATATTTATTATGTCAAATTGTGATGAAAGCCAACTTTTGACTTCTATCACACACTTTATGTCGCTTCCAGCTATTAGCATATCATCAACATATAATGATAAAATGACAAGCTTTCCTTTTTCCTTTCTTAGGTAAATATAATGATCCTCATTGATCATTTCGAAACCATAAGATAATATTACTTCATTAAATCTTATGTCTATTGTCTTGACGCTTGCTTTAGCCCATATATAGACTTCCGAAGTCTACATACTTTTTTCTCTTGGCCTTCAGCAACATAACCTTCTGGTTGTACCATATAGATTTATTCATCAAGATTACCATTAAGGAAAGCCATTTTTACATCCATCTGATGTAATTCCATGTCATATTGTGTTACTATAGCTAGGATGACACATATTGACACAAACTTTACAATCGGGGAGAATGTCTCTTCAAAGTCAATACCCTCCATTTGGGTATATCCTTTTGCAACTAATCGAGCTTTGTATCGATTAATCGATCCATCTGCTTTCCTCTTTATTTTGAGAATCCACTTATTCCCAATAGCCCTTCGGCCTAGAGGAAGATCGACTAAATCTCAAACTTGATTCTTTCTCATTGACTCCATTTCTTCATCCATTGCAACTTTCCATTCTTTTCTAACCGAGATGCTCAAAGCTTCCTCAACTGTTCGAGGTTCCTCATCTTCAACTGGGAGAGCCATCAATGCCTCATTCTCAATATCAAACTTTCTTCGAGGAATAATCTGACGACTACTTCTTTGAAGGTTAGACTATTGAGAAACTGACTCATTTAGTGGTAAATTAATCCCACTCGGTTGACTAGATTCAGGCATCTCCTGATCTGTTGATAGAGGAACATTATCCTCCTCCTCTATCTCATATAGAGGAATTGTCTTATCAACTTCACCTCGTGTTGGGAACTCAGTTTCTAAAAAAGTAGCATCTCTTGACTCTATTTCAGAGATGGTTCCATCTTGTCGCTCACCAATAAAAACATAACCCTTAGAAGTCTCAGTGTACCTTATAAAGATACACTTCTTATCTCTGGGTCATAATTTTCCATATTCATGAGTCTTATCATGAACGTAGGCAGCTGACCCCCAAGGTCTCAAATTACTCAAATCTGGCTTTCTGCCTGCCCAACGTTCATACGGGGTAGATGACTTTGAAGTCACTTTGTTAAGTATATAGGTTGCAACTAATAATGCATCTCCCCAATAGGAGATTGACAAATTAGCCTGTGCCATCATAGACCTAACCATTTCAAGAATAGTCATATTTCTTCTTTCAGCAACCCCATTTTGCTGTGGAGTTCCAGGGACAGTTAGCTGTCTAATAATCCCTTTCTCATTACACATTGTCTTGAACTGATCAGACAAATATTCTCCTCCACGGTTAGTGTGCAAGGTTTTAACCTTACGTTCCTATTGATTCTCAACTTCGTTCAAGTAACGAATAAAGCAATCCAATGCTTCAGATTTGTGAGAAATCAAATACACATGACCAAAACGTGTGAAGTCATCGATAAATGTAATGAAATAAGAACTCCCATTTCTAGCCTTCACATTCATTGGACCACAAATATTCGAATGAATTAATTGCAATAGTGATTCAGCCCTAATATCCTTACCAAATGGTTTTCTAGTTGTCTTTCTCGCAAGACAATGCTCACATATAGACAAGTTAATCTTAGCATGAGTGCCTAATAGGCTCTCCTTAGCTAATCTATTCATTCGTTCTTGTCCTATATGTCCCAATCTAGCATGCCAAATTTCATCATTAACATCAGTATTACTAGTCAGAGCAATGTTTGAAAAACGACCATCATTATTATTTGGTTCCACATCAAGAGCCATAAAACCACTTGTTACAAAATCATACCCAATTAACACAGAGTTAATTCAAAGTTCCACTCAACGGCTATAAAAATTTACATTGTAACCTAAATCAAGAAGACAAATGACGGAAACCAGATTCCGTCGAATCTCAGGAGCATACAGGACATCATGTAGAAACAAGGTGCCTCCACCACGTAGGTTGAGCTTGCAAGTGCCAATTCCTTTGACTTTAATTTTTGCATTGTTTCCTACATATATCCATTTGTTGCCAGCTGGTACCCGACGATACTCCACATATGTAGCTCGATCACGAGCTACGTGGTTCGTTGCTCCTGAATCTACAATCCATAAAGGATACGAATCAGTTAACAACACTGTACTTGCAACATATTATTCGTGGAAAGAAGACAAAAATGGATCTACCTTTTTGGGCTCAGTACACTCCTAAGCAAAATGACCCTTCTTGCCACAGTTGAAGCAGGTCAACTTGCTCCTAGGTTTTTGTCCATTTTTCTTTCCTTTCTTCTTGATTTGGTTTTTCACAGCAACAACATTAGCCTCCTTTCCTTTTCCCTTTACTTTCTTAAACCATTTGTTCTTATTCTTGGAACCAGAACCTTCAGTTACAAAAGCTTGACCAGAAATCCTTGCGGATTCAATCCTCTCCGCCTCAAGTTCCACATGGTGTGAGGCATCAGTGAAAGTCTTGATACTCTCACTATGGGTCAGATTCTGTTACATCGTTTCCCAAGAATCAGGAAGGGAATGGATAACTGCCTGAACCTGTTGTTCATCGGTCAACGCATAACTAGCAGTCTTAAACTCTCGAATCATGTTACCCATCTCCCTGAGATGTTGGGCCGTGGTAACATTTGAGCGCTTTTTACAACTATCAAACTTGATAGTTAGCTGACGGAGCTTACTCAGAATGACTCCACTGTACTTCTCTCTAAGGGCTACCCAGACAGCATGAGTCGATGGTAATGGCTCATACTCAAATACCAGGTCATCCACCATTGAACTAATCAATATACCCTTAGCAATGGAGTCCTTCCTTTTCCATGCCTTATAGGCATCAAGGTCACGTCTGTGCTGTAGAACCATCAATCGGTTCCTCCATGATTTGGTTTATAGCCTCTAGAACTTCTTGTTCCTCAAGAGCATATTGTATCTTAAGGTGCCAGATTTAATGATTTTTCATATGAACTAATCATATGAATATATGAACTAATCATATTATGAAATGAACTAATCATTTCCAAGTTAGTTAGCATATAACATAACTTTTATTATATAATTCTGTTCGTACAAAACAACAAAAATTATTACATGACTCAAAACTAGATGAGCTAACACTGTTCGTACATAACGACAGTAAACAGAACACTAATAGACTAGATAAGCTAGCACTACTCCCACTAGGATAAATGCTAGAGCAGTGGGTAATTGCATCCCGTTCATCCCGGATTCTATGATGGGTGGATCAACCTCAGATGCATCCATCAAATCCATTTCTAGATCTTCTACACACTCTTGAGGATCCTCCTCTGATTCTTCTGGATCCATCTCTAGATCCTCCTCGGGATCCTCAGGATCCATTTCTGGATCCTCTTCAAATTCTTCAAGGTTCATTTCCGGATCATCTTCAGATTCTTCAGGATTTGGATCCTCCTCTAAATTATCAGAATCCATTTCTGGATCCTCCTTAGATTCTTCGAGGTCCATATTTTCGGGATCTGGATTCTCTTCAGATTCATCAGGACCCCATTCTAAATAAAGCAACTGTCTGCACATCTCTGAATATGAGATGTGCCCATCAGAATCATCCCAAAGTTGGAATGCTATCTGCCTTAGATGTTCCGATAATGAATAAACTAGATACCATCTTCTTTCTGTTTCCTGGACTGGATACCCTTCTTGCTCAAGATTCCAGAACAAACAATCGAGCCGACCAATAAGCCTACCGACTCCGTGATCCAGGTCATATTCCAACTTCTTGTTCTCCTCCCACAGCTCATGTTGTTGTACATAGTGACTAGTCATCGTGTATATCGTTCTTTGTATCTGGAATTGAAAATCATGATGTCAGTACAAAATCGACTGACCAGTAACAAAAATCGGTCAAATTCAATTCCCACATATAAAATAAAATATACAGAATACACAAGCAATTAAGAAAAATAAATTTTTCTTATTTTGGGGAGTCTCATGTGACTGACACATTGGATTGGTCGATCAGGAATCCGAATCTTAATCTTAATCTATTGTCTTCATTAGAACTAATCTAATTGGACCTATGTTCTATTATTGTTTAAGCCCATTTGAGTCAATCACAAACTTATTAATCAAACTCAGGTTCGTTTGATTCGTCCAATTGCCCATTGGATTAAGTCTGACTCATTAGAACAAATCTAATGTTTCTGATCAAAGCTGACACAACGGAACTAATCCGGTCATATTTGATCAGCCCAACTTCTGTAATCAAGAATACCCCAATTAATTCAATAATAAATCGAACTGGTTAAACCAACAAATAATTTGAACCAACTTTAGGCATTATTGAATCAAAATGGGCTGCTTAAATCAACTAATAATTTAAACTAGACCTGGATTTAATTGGACAAGTTGATCTGGTTCCATTTTTGATTAATTGAACCATAAATTAATTAAATATTTATTTATTAATTAATAATATATTTCAGTATGTATTTAATTAATTAATAAATAAATTTAATTAAATTTTAAACCTCCACTGTTCAAGTGTTTATATGCGTGAAGGAAAACAAAAATTTATATACACATGCATGCACAGAAAAGATTAAAAAAACCACTGTTCATTGTTTTTTATTTCTCTCTTTAATCATGAATCGATTCAGTGTTTTTTTTTCTTCCACGTGCATACTGTACTTTGTCAAATCGAGTACTGTTCATTTCGATTTTTTTTCTCTGCAATCGATTAATCGATTCAACACTGTTCGTATTGGTTTTTTTTTTTTGTCTGTCATCATTTTGAATCGATTGGAATGAAAATTCAATCAATTCAATTTATTGTTCATCTTCTTTTTCATGACAGAAGAAGAAAAAACGCGAGCTTTTTTGAGAGCTTATTTCCATGCTTTCAAAACTATTCATGCTCTGATATCATTGTTGGTAGTTTTGAGAGCATGAAACAAAATCTAAATAATGCGGTAATCACTCACAGTGATCTCCCGAAGAACCGTAACCGAAGACGCCGGTCGATGAAGAGATTGCCGCTGTCGGAAGCACGATCACGGAGCTGTCGGAAAGTACTTCAAGGTTCACGAGTCAAATCCCAGCCTCTGGATGTACTCCCTTTGCTCGCACACTTCTAATCACGATTGCTCTTTGATCACCTTCATGAAGCTTCTGCTCACCTCGATCACTAGCCCTGATTGCCTTGGACGCCATCATATATATCAAGCAAGACATCGGTTACAAACCGATGCCTTGATGACAACTTTCAATGGAGGAAGATGACAGTGAATGGGCACCCCTTCATCTTTCCGACGTTGCAACTGATGCAACGTTTAACAATCAAAATCCTAATACTCATCTTCATCATCATCTAACTTGAGTGTCGAAATGACTACGTTGGAAACCCCCTAACCATCATCCTAACCTTGTTTTTCTTGTTTACCTTCGTCCAAGCTCCCAACCACATCATCATGCTTGTTATTATTCAACGATTAACAATTAGTTGATAATAGAGTCAACTCGCCAGTAATTCACTCATCAATATTCGTAGATAGAATCAATAAATTAGATAATTTTAACGAATTCAGATGGTATTCATTTATACAAATTATAACTTATTCATTTATACAAATTATAACTAAGCCCATAGATTAAATCCAACAGACATTTATAACTAATTTATAGGGTGATTATTGTAATTAAACATTACAAGTTTTTTCTGATATACTCTCGATTAATCAATTAAGCAGAATATTTAGTAGGATTATGAGGGCAAGTGACAAAAGATCTCTATTTTGTATCACTCATATTTTTTTTAAAAAAAAAAATTATCATGTACAAAACTTTTTTTTAATGTGTTAAATGTGTTTGGTGATTTTTAAAAACATTTTCACAACACATTAATAAAAAATATGATACATTTTTCAAACTCAATATGACACTATATCATTATTCGATGGATTATCAAATGCAATAATACAATTTTTTTTATCCATTATGCCGTATGTATTTGTTACCTTACAAATATTTTAATAATTCAAATGGGATAGTACCTTCTAATAACAATATGAGAAAGACTAACAATAGAACTTAGTTTACTCGAAATAAATATCAATACAAAGAAAAATGCAGTATAAAACACTAAACCTAAATGTTATTGTATGTGTGCATGACCATGTGTACATTCTGAAAACTAAGGTAAACATTAATTGCTATTTTAACAAAACTCGAAGATTCGATATTAAACAACAAGTAAACCAAAATACTAATAGAAGAGAAACACCAACACAATAGAAAATCAAAATCTAATAATAAATGGGACTGACAAGCATGAATCTCTAAGCGATACAAAAATAGTCGATACAATTTATCCTCTATTTACTAATATGAAAGTTAAAGAAAATAGATAGTGAATATAAATTACTCATAGGATATAAGAAAGATAGTACATGATATCAAATAAAGTCTAAAGGTCAACCAAATATGAAAATATAAGATAGACAAATCTTACAACCAAGTATCTCAACACATACCTCAAAAGCTGGGGATCATGTAAGAAAATCTAAAAGCATCCATTTAATCTATTTATAATCCAGTCGATAAGATCGAATACAAGTATGACATAACATGAAATCATCAAGGTATAAATAGGTCAAACCAAACCAGCTAACACTATACATAGACAGGTGAAGCATGTCATCACAACATGTCTCATGAGAACTCAAGGTACATAGATAAAATTATTGACTGCGGGCGAACCACGCCACCACGACCTATCTCATAGGCAGTCAGGATGTATAAGTAGCTATCTAGCTACTGACTGCGAACGAACCATGTTACCACTACATGTCTCATGGACAGTTAAGGTACACAAATAATGTAACGAGAAACAAGTAAAGTAAAAACAATGTCATCCCGTAAAATACTCTACAAACCATGCTATGGTATGATCTCACTGAAGTATAGGCACAATCACAAATATACCACTGTACGATGGTATAGTATCACTAATGTATAGACAGAAGCTTAAATAACAAACAAGAGGTCTAGTAGGATACTGGATATCATATACTATGGTATGTCATCATTAATATATGAGCATGAATATAAATATTGAGCCAATAACCTAGTAGAATACTTTACATCTATAATATAGTATACTATTGCTAACATAAAGACATAAGTATATATGACAATAAATAGCATGAATAATAATGCTATTTATATACTTAAAAAATTCTTTAGTTGCTTAGCACCACTTCTCTATCAATATGCTGACCGACAACACTTTGCATTAAACGTATCATAGATTAACCATCAAACTATACTTTTCAAATCAATGTACCCCACCTTGGGACTATGATGCAGCGATAAGGTATTTAGATATTATCATCTAAGTATCCGTAGTTCGAGTCCCAATTATGACGAATTTGTAAAAAATTTTCCTCTAAATGGAGCACGCAATTAAAAGATGTTGGACTCTTGAGCCTTCCCGATTTACCTTGGTGGCCGATAGAAAATTTTCATAGGACCGAACCGATCACCCCAAACTCACCGTTACCTAACTTGATTAATTTTTCAAATCAATGTACCCCAAATAACTTAATTCTATCTCTTTCAACCATTCAACTAATTAAGTTACTCAAATCCAATTGGATCTCTTATAGCAGTAATTATTTCATTGCAATTATATTCAATCATTCACACTATCGGAAAAGTTGAGTTTAGCAACATAACAAAATGTCTGGTAATCTTATTATTTTGGTTGATAATAAGGATTACAGGCCAAAATTATTTAGGCTTACCGATAATCCATGGTCTGTAAATATCAATCTCTCATCATTATTTTAGTCAATATTTTTTAAAAAAATAATACGAATCAAATAAATAGCTAGTAAACTTTTGCAAAAACAACTATCAAATATATTTTTGATCGGTACTTTTATGAAACAAATGACTGATAATTTTTTTTAAATACCGGTCAAATATATTTGGTCGGTGTTTTCAATTTAATTATATTCCAAAACACATTTGGTTGTTAATGTTTGGCCTTCAAACAAAGTGGCTAAGAAGTAGTCATAAATTTATAAATTGAAAAACTAATCAAACATCAATAAGAGATAATCAGATAAAGTCAGTTACCTAACACAATATATTAATAAGAGATGAAGCCAATTTATATTAGTTCACGTGGTCGGCTTAATTATTAGCTTACACATGATAACATTATTAATTAACTTAACACTCGATTAAAGGACTCTTTGGAATTCCTAATCCTTATTTTTAAGGGGGAAAACGATCAACCTGAATTATTATTAATGAAGGCTTGAAAGCTCATCTCTAGCTACCTATTAATAAATTGGTCGTGGAGATTACTTTTTTTATTTCTATTTTTAATAATAATTTTTTGTTAAAACTACAAATTAAAAATTCGATAAAAGTTAGGGCTTCTTATTAAGCCATAAGCAATTAATTATATTTAGTGCTTAATTGTTTAGCTTCAAATTAAACAAAAGGTTGCGTCACGAGAAACCCATTCGGCTTCTTGCACGTGACCACTGACCTTCTATTATTCCCCATGTCACGGCACATGGTTCTTGCGGTAACCAATGGTTTACTATATATATATATATATATATTTATTAAAAAATAAAAACATTTTCTAAAGTTCATTTTTTATATATATATCTCGAAGTATTCTAATATCGACAAATTACTCTTCATATTTTTAATTAATAAAGAAGATGCTAAAAAATCCATGAGATCTCATTATTGTTGATCGCTATCCGTTATTGCTAATCGTGCCATCGTATTTATTATTGTTATATTTTTCATCATCGACCGAATATTTCGGTTACACTAATTTTGATCACCCAAGTTATTTTATAGCCATCGATATTTATTTTAGCGCTTAATTGTGTAGCTGCAAATTAAACAAAGGTTGCGCCACGAGAAACCCATTTGGCTTCTTGCACGTGACCACCACTGACCTTCTATTATTCCCCTTAAGTGACATGGCACATGTTTCCTGCTGTAACCAATTGTTTAATATTTATATTTTTTATTAAAAAAATAAAAATATTTTCTAAAGTGTATATATATATATATATATATATATATATATATATATATATATATATATATATATATATTTATTTATTTATTTATATCTGATCCGGACCTGCGGGTGTGACATGTTTGGAAGGTTGACCGTATCTCCATGACCCGAACGGTGAGCTGTCTTCTATGTTGACCAAGTCGTCGGAAGACCTCCGGTCAACACTACCTGCAGGCATCGACCAGGTTGCCCCGGTCTCTGGTACCCCGGTGCTCGAGGCGATCCCACAAATATATGAGCAATCGAATAATAACGGCACAATGAAATAGGTATGAGACGAATACAATGACGTACCCTGACCCTGGGGGGCGCCCTCGGATGGATGGATGAGCCGGTTGCGGCGCTGATCAGGTCGTCGTGGCCGTGAAGAATAGATAGACGTCCGCCAGATGAGCAACTGACTCCTGTGGCTCAAAGCCGGATGCAATATGGATCCGTATGGCGATGCGCAGTCTAACTACAACGCCAGCTCGCAGGTCGAAATAGGGGCACGAAAGCCTGAATGCAATAGCGGCGCGCAAGCCGAATACTCTATCGGCTTGCAGGCCAGAGTAGACAAATAGTAAAAACCTGAGCATGCAGACGACGGCTGCCCAGAGGATGATGGTGGTTGTCGTCGGGGGGTGACACTCACCGGAGGCAGTGCCTATGGGCGCTGGAGACAGTAGCTGCCTAAGGCGGTGGCGACAGTAGTCGCCGGAGGCGGCGACGCTGGACGCTTGAAGAGGAGGCGGCGCTGGACGCCAGAAGAGGAGGCGGCGCTGGATGCCGAGAGAGGAGGCGGCGCTAGATGTCGGAAAGGGAGGTGGCGCTGGACGCCGGAAAGGGAGGCGGCGCTGGACGTCGGAAGAGGAGGCGGCATTGGACGCCGGAAGAGGCTATGGTGGTCGCTATACACGACGACAGTGGCCGCCGGACTCGGCGGCGGCAAAGACCGCTGGACGCTGAGCTGTGACCGCGAAAGGAGGCAGCGGTGGCTGCTAGCGGCGGTACCCCATAGGCGCTGGGGGTGGCTATGGCAGCGGGAGGTACCGGCAACCGCTGGAGACGACAACAGCGTTGTTGGAGGCGGAGGCGCAGCTGTTGGACGACGTCTCTGACGGAGGAGGTTATGGGAAGAGAAGGAGACCGAAGGAGGGAGAGGGAGGCGGCAGCCTCCTCCCCTTAACGACGGCGCGACCATTGGCGGCGAAGAGCTCGCCTGAAGGTGTGCTCTCCCTGGCGACGACTGCAGCTCCCCACGGAGCAGAGCGTGGAGTGAGTGAGAAAGAGATAGAGGGAGGGGTGGCTTGCCGGTGAGGAAGGAGAAGGCGGTGTCGTTGGCGCGCGTGGAGGAGAGGTGCTGGTGTTGGCTCTCGCGCGATGATGGCAGTGGAAGAACCCTCCCCGAACACGAACCTCCTCCTCCCTTCTTAATGTCCTAACAGTAAAAGGACAAAAATGTCCCCTTCCCTCTCCTTAATTCCTCTCATGCATTAAACTATATTCGAATCAATATATTATTAAATGGTATTCTAATCAGTAGAATATATATATGCATATATATATACATGGACATTTTAGTAATATCATATGTATATATTAATTATATGCATACATTATAATTGGAAGATAGAGATTTTTAGTTGATCAGATTCTGACCAATAAAATTTATTGGATATATATAGGATAGTGCTAATTGTGCCATTGTTGATCGCTATAAGTTATTGCTAATCGTGCCATCATATTTATTATTGCTATGTTTTTCATCATGCGACCGAATATTTCGGTTACACTAATTTTGATCCCCGAAGTTGTTTTAGCCAAATCTTATTTCCGTCATTAATATTAATATTAGCAAGGACATTAAAATTTGATCATTAAATTTAATGACCGAAGTTAATCTCCACAACATTCACAATTCATTCAAATGTCTGTAAAAACAAACTAAAATCCAAATATATTCACGCTCAAATCAATACATCTACATCAAATCACAATTTTAAGCCACTGGATCTTAGATCTTTAGGAAGCGGATGTTCATCCCAGGATGTAGCACAGACGATGAACTCATGACATCTTTAACATAATAGTCAAGGATCAATTTTAAAAAACTGACGATCTAAAATTTATTTTATCATACACCTAATATTTAGGTACTTATATATATCTTTTTCCATATCTATAAATTCGATAGAGAAAGAGATATTAATATAACAGATCTACGAGACGGATGTGACACCAAGACAGTAGTCCGAGCAACACCATCAAAATCATTCAATATTTATGCGCGAATTACATTAAACTTAAAATACAAAAAAATAATAAAAATCTTTCACGTGATCAGGTGTTTCCATCCCAACTCCACTGTGTAGTCCTTGCATTTGTTTTATAATTATGACAATTTCGCCTTTGACTTATTATATATTTCCCTTTCCCGCTATTAAATGCTGGTCCATTAATTCTTCTCCCTGGACTCACTCCATGTCTCCACATATTCCACCTCGGGCCTTCACATTCTTGCTTTCATAATTTAATTTTCAAAGTGCAGATCAAGTTGCTCTAATTTAATCAGCCGTCCATCAAAATATAATTATTAATACTGCTACTCATAGCTGTTCAACAGCATTATTCTACACTCCCTTTCAAGAAAAAAAAAAATGGAACGATCCTTATGAATGATCACACACAGTGATTCAAAATAAATTCTTTCAGACACTATTAATTAAGATAATTGATAGACGATATAAATTAAATTTCTAATTAATTCTCCAGCAAACTGTGGATGTTGACAGGGTAAGCAAACTGGCGTGGCCCGTAGAACGACAGCCGAGCTCCCAGCCGGTAAACCGCCTGCGACGGGTGGACTGCGTCCCAGAAGAAATACTGATTCCGGTCGCTGCAGTAGGTGGAGTTGGGATCGCACCGCCCCTGCGCGTTCAACCCACAGCACGGAGCTGCCAGCTCCGTAAAACCTGTTCAAATCCATGCGCACACGTCGTTAATTAAAATCGGAAAATGATTTATTGAATCGATGAGGAAAGCTGCATGTGCGTGCACACCACTCACTCACTCACCGTATTTCTGGGGATCCGACTGGATCTGGCTACCGATTTCGAAGAAATCGGAAAATGAAAATCTGAAGCCCTTCAGCTCCACGGCGAGCTGGTCCAGGAGGGCCCTCGTGGCGGTCTTGTACCTCAGGGACAGATCGTTCAGCTCCGGGTTGCACGCGCCGCCCGGAACTCTGCTCCTGACGCCCGGAATGCAGCCGAGCTGCCCGGTCCCGGGCACCGCGAACTTTCGCGCTCCGAGCTGATAAATGCTCCGCAGTTGGCCCGCGAACTGGCTGAGAACGGCGGCGACGATTTCGTCCTTTTGGGTGCCGTTCCCGGGGATGAGGACGGTGGAAAAGGCGAAGAGGTCGTTGCTCCCGACGCTGACGTAGAAGAGTGACTTGCTCAAGAAGAAGGCGGCGGAGCGGTCTCCTTTAGAAGCCCTGAGATTCCCGGCGAACGTGGAGAAGTCTTTGATTTGCTGGGTCATCGTCACCACGTCCGTCCCCTGCAAAGATATTTAATTTATATATACATCATTGAATTTGAAGCGATCATAACAGCAGTTTCTTCATGAATCGCTCACCGTGGTGTCGAGAACTCCGGAGCCGGCGGAGGCGAAGTTTACTCCTCGCCTCCCATGGACGGCGTTCCGTAGAGAGAGAAAAGGTGGCGGGCTCCTGTGTATCCCCGCCGCATGGGCTTTAATTGTCACACAAAATTAATTAAAGCATCGTAATTAGACTTGACAATTATTAGATCACATATTTATTAGATCGTATGTGTATTACCGACGAAGTCAACGCCGAGGAAGCCGTTTCCGAACCGGCCGGTGGGAATCCGGCCAGGGAAATCGACACCGTAAGGGTGGAAGTTGGCTTTGGGTGCATCATTGGGCAAGAAGTTGTTGTTTCCGACGTCGACGGTGGAGTCGCCGAAGACAAAGACCGCCCGCGAAGTCGCGGCCGCCGCTGTCGAGAGATTTGCTAAGAAACTAATCAGGCTTAGGAAGAGGAAGATGGTGGCGGCCTGCTGCAGATTCTCCATGATCGATTCTGTTAATTAATTCTTCGAATGCTTAAGATTTAGCGCGTGACTGTCTCGAATTTATAGAAGTGAGGGTTTGTTAATTAATCGGCCATAAGTGAATAATTAAGCGCTTATCGCCGAGTCAGAAGTCAGAAATGGAGGGGAGTCAAATTTCTGGAGCAACACGCCAGAGAATTGGCCACATATCAATTATTTAAGTGTTTGTGGACTCGCATAAAATCCAATACGCTTAACGACAACAACAACTTTCTCCATCTCTCGCTAATTAAATATGCGTGTGAGTTGTGGCTCATGGAAAATGAGCTTTGACTAAGACCAAGTACAATAAAAATAAATTAATTATGCATACATTAACAAATTAAAAGTAATGCGCGTGTCATGTTATAATTAGTTTGAGTTAATGATATATATCTGTAGTTGATTATAAATAATTAATTTTATCATAGAGTCTATAAGGTAATTCAATTTGATTTGATGCTTTCTATGACCTTTAAATTTATTAGATTCATTTTTGTATTTTATTTTAGACAACTTATATTGTATTGACTTAGTAAATTAAGTGAGCATGCGTATACTAATCAAAGCGTGTTGATTAGAATTCTTGCCTAAACACCGATGCTAAAGCCATCGGTCCACAAACTGGGATGGACTGCAAGACTCCGGAGGGGATGTCATTGAGAGAGATGAACGGACCTGAGGCTTATACAGAAAGAGATTAGAATGGGGTGTGCGTGAGTTAGTGGAAACAAATAAAAGTTGTAGAGTCCGAGGGCTCATGTGCGCGTACTTGTGTCTACCGGAATAGGAGAGTTGTTGAAGTCAACGTTCTCCTCAATATGCGCTCATGTTGCCCACGTCTCTGAGGAAGGTGGCTATGTCATCCCATGATCTCCGATGTTCTTGTCAACAAAGGGCACGGGGGAGTCACGTGATCTCATATTCTCCATGTTCCCTACATTTCTAATAGGGCATGTCGGAAGTGGAGTGAACGTTGAGGTAGAGAAGTCGTCGGCTTTTGAGAGACCCTGGGCCCTAGCTAGTCGCTTGCAGCGAGCCGATCTTGGCCGAGTCGGAGGGAGAGGTTGGCATCATGCATCCAAGTTGATACGAGATGATAAGGAAAATCTAGTTGGGAAAGGTAATAGAAATCCTAGCTCGACTAGGTAAGGAAAAAGTCTAAGTGGGTTATAAAGTACCGAACACTTGATACGAGACGATAAGTTCAAGTGGGTCATGGAAGACCGGACACTTGACACAAGAGGAAAATCTAAGTGAGTCAAAAGTTGACTAGACACTTGGTGAAGAAGCCTTAATAAGTCAAGGTTAATTGAATGCCAGAAAATGGGAAGTCCCAATAGATCACAGATGACTGGATGTTAGGCAAAGAAAGTCCTGGTAAGTTGAGGTCAACTGGATACCAAGCAAGATAAGAATTTAGCTTGGAAAGGATGAATTTAAGGTTATCGAGCACCAATCGATTGGTAAACCCTAAATCTAAAATTCCAGATTTAGGGTTGGGCAATCGATTGGCTCAATCGATTGCCCTTAAAGAAATTGATTAAGTTAATCGATTGAGAGCTTGTTCACGATAGAACAGGAAATGCTATAATCAATTAAGGCAATCAATTGGAAGCTTTTGTGAGAGCATAAAAGGTGCTAGAATTGATTAAAGCAATCGATCAGCAATGTTAATCGATTAAGACAATCGATTTGATAGTATTTCCTCTCACAAACATAAGCTTCAAAATAGATTGACTTAATCGATTGAAAGTTGGGAATCAATTGGTATAATTCAACAATCGATTGGTCAGGTGAATTAAACAAACTTGTTCTGCCAGTTTTGAGCGGTTGATTTGACGTGACAATTAATTAGAGGTAAGACCAATCGATTGGGAGACATTTTTTAGCACAAAAGGAACCCTAGAAAAGGGGAGTTCATGTACATTTGAAGATGCCGATTCTTGGGTATTTGAGAGACAAGTGATGTTGCATTTCCTATTATTAAGAGATAATCTAAAGTAAGAAAAGAGCAAGGGAAGCAAGATTCATATTATAAAGTCATTTTTTTAATTTCTTTTATAATCTTATTTGTATTTCGTGTTTGTATTCTCACATTCGAGCTTGTACGAGACTTCTCTGCTTCTAGAAAGTTTCTGAGGCATATTTATAGTAAGCTGTGAGTGTGAGGAGTAGACACTTGGTTTAATCATCTAAAAAAAGGTAGATACTAAGTAAAATTAAAGTGTTAGCATTGTGGAGTATTTGCTTCAAGTTTTCCGCTACAACATCAAATTTGAAGAAGTGAACGGAGTTATGCCCCCCCCCTCTAGTTCATATGTCTCCTAACAAAAAAAAGTGGGCAGGAGCGAGTGTGTTGAGAAGTGACCGAGTTGAATTAAAGTGGCTGAAGGGGTAAGGATATCCTGAGATGAGCTGAGTCGTTAGCTCAAACTAAGGCTTCTCGGGGCAAGCCGTGCGAACATCTCGGGGTTGCCTAGCCTAGTTCTTTGTGAGGTCAGCACTCAAGACAAGAAAAAATGGAGGGTCTCTCGAGCTCGATGGGAGGCCAACATTAGTAGAGAAGTCCTTCCCAACCTTTGCGGTAGGTCAGCTCGAAGGCAGAGGAGTCGGTTGTCAATGGAGGGTGCCAAGTCTTGAGAGGAGATTTGGGGCTGGGCAGAATACTCGAATCAAGTTCTTTGTGTTTCACCGAGGTCTAACTGGATTTATGTTAGGTCTCACTAACCCACTTTGCCTTTAACCGCCAGCTCAATAAGACTATTGACTTCATAGGATATGTGGAGGTCGTCTATAAAAATATTTTTGAATTTTTATATAAAATAATAAATCATTGGAACTATAGGTACCAATTACCATGTGTCATGTCATGCAAGAAGTTGTTTAGGTCCTTTTGTTTTGATTTGTATGAGGTACAAATTTCACATAGAATATTAGGGGGAGAAAGAAACGATATAACCACTAAGAAAAGCCTAGTTAAAGCCCAGGGTGTAGCTGAGTTGGTACTCAAATGGTAGACTTATATTAATGGAAAAGGGTTCGAGTTGCTGTTGTGGCAAATAACCCTCCCACTTAGGGAGTCGCTCAGTACTTGATTTACTTCCCTTCATCTCACTATGGGGTCAGTGTTGAAGGATGCTTGGCATGAACGCTATCATGTTTTCAATCAAGAAAAGCCTAGTTAAATTATCTCAAACCATTTAAACAGGTTTTTCATGTTCAGGATAGAGTATGAGATGTAAAATTCACATAAAGTATGAGGTGGGGAAAACAACTATACAACCACCCAAAAAAAGTCATTTAACAAGATTTTTAATGTTCAGGATACAATAAATACACAATAAGGATGAATAAGGCCCCGTGATTTACTCCTTTCTAGAATGTGTGGGGCCGCTCTGGAGGGACTACTAAGATAACGATTTCACCTTTTGCCACTAATTCTACAGAAGATGAAATCCATCACCTTAGCGCCCCCACCATAACTGTATCAAACCATTAGGAGGAAGAAAATCAAGTACCTAATAGGCTTCCACAGGTGTAGCTAAGTTGGGGCCGCTCTGGAGGGACCACTAAGATAACGATTTCACCTTTTGTCACCAATTCTACAGAAGATGAAATCCATCACCTTAGCGCCCCCACCATAACTGTATCGAACCATTAGTAGGGAGAAAATAAGGTACCTAATAGGCTTCCACGGGTGTAGCTAAGTTGGAATTCGAATAGGGCTTGCCACTAGAGAGGTATCTCCTGTTTAGGAAGACCTCTCGGCTAAGGTTAAATAAACCCTCATAATTTACCCCCTTTTATAGGTGTGGGACCGCTAAGATAACTACTTCACCTTTTACCACTAGGATGTATGAGGTGCAAATTTTCACATAGAGTATGTGGTCAGAAAAGCAACTATACAATCATTCAAGAAAAGCCTAGTTACATGATCTTAGATTATTTAAGTAGGTTTTTTCATAACTCAAACAATATATGATACTCTTAATTAATCTAGTTCAGGTCCTAAATTTATACTTAATTAGGGATAATCTATTTAAATGGATGGTTGTATATACAATCTCAGACGCCCACTACAAGAAATATCGAAATTAACGACGAAATTAATGACAAAAGAGTCAAGTAGGTCAAGGTTGACTGGATACTTGGTTAAGAAGCCCTAACTAGAGGTTAGGCAAGGGCATGACCAATGGAAAGATTGGTAGAAGAAGAAAATTCAAGTGAATCAGTGTTGATAGAAAACTTGGTGTGGAAAGTTCTGGTGAGTGAAGCCAGACAGTTGGAAAGTCCTAGTGAGTAAAACTAGGCAGATGAAAGGTCCTGTTGAGTGAAGACAGGTAGATGAAAAGTCTTATGAGTGAAGTCAGATAGTTGGAAAGTCCTAGTGAGTGAAGCTAAGTAAATGTGAAAGTCCTAGTGAATGAAGCTAGGTAGTGGAAATCCAGGTGACTCAATGGTTTGACTGGACATCTGGTGAGTGGAAGTCTAAGTAAGTCATAGAGAACCGGACACTTGGCATGAGACAGTAAGTCCAAGTGGGTCAAGGTTGTAACGACCACCCTTCTTACTACTACTACACTCTAAGGATGACCGTTACTTAACTACTAACTCTACTTAACCGGTATGATTAAAAATCATATGGAAACCCTACTGAAAATTTCGACAGAGTCTCCCCTATACCGGTGACCATATTCAACAATACATGCAATATATACTCAGCCACAAGCGGCTGAAACACATATCAATCAACCACGCAGTTAAATAAGTATCAAACACACAATATCTACTTACTAAACTAAACTCATCCTACATGCAATCTAAACAGAATAATCTCAAATGACATGAACTTAAAATACAACTCAAATGTTTATTAATTACTAAAATGCGGAAACTAAAATTAAAACTTCTTTCCTAGTCCCAAGGCTTCCATAGTCCTGGCATCACACATCCTTCGAACACCTCCTTGTCGCCTTCCTTTCTATATCTTTTCCTTTCCTCTATCTGCAGTAAGAGAAAGTGTAGTCTATAAGCAAAATGCTTAGTAAGCGCTATCTAACTCACAAAAACTCTATATGCATGTGAATATACTGAAAACTAAAATTGAATGCTCAAAGGAAAAACTACTCATGCTCATCTACTAGTAAATAAACAAACATACTGAAGTGCTAAACATGTAAAACTACTCATGCTCTTCTAATAGCAAAGAACAGTAAGCTAATCTAAATAACATGCTAGCATAAGAGGGAACTAGACTTGCTGATTCTAAAACAAAGTGAAACTTGATTCATTTGTTCTAACTTATTCTTTAATACTTTATGTTTATGTAAAACTCGTTTTACTTGTTCAAAAACTTATACTTATAATACTTCAAAATAATAATCAACTTCTCTTGGGCCCGGCAACTGTACTTGCTATGCGCGCATCCCTAACTAGACCCGAGATAGCTGGTCCCGAATCTAGTAGGATTTACTAGGTTATCTAAACCTAGGGACCGACTATGGGAGCCCATCCCAAGGACTACTGAGAGTCCTGCATACTAGGTTATCTAAACCTAGGGACCGACTATGGGAGCCCAGCCCAAGGACTACTGAAAGTCCAGTACAGTGCCACTGATAAAAGTAAAATACTTGTTATCTTTTAATACTTCTAATATATAATGCCTTGGCATTTTAATAAGCACCTTGTGTGCCAAAATCCCTAAAGTCTTGACTTTGGGATTTACTTAAGGCCTTGGCCTTTTTTTTCTTTCTTTTCTTAATCTTTCTTATGCTTTTCTTATAAAAGAATGCTTCTTACAAAACTGAAATGTTTAAACAAATTCTAACACTGAAATGCTTAAACAAAATCTGCATACAAGTTTAAACAGAAATCTGCATATTAAGCTTAACTAAAATCTGCATATTAAGCTTATCTAAAATCTGCATACTAAGCTTATCTAAAATCTGCTTACTATGCTAATAAAATTCTGCATATTAATCTTATTAAAAATCTGTCCTAAGATTGAAGTTCTGCATGCAATACTTATCAAAATTTGCATATCATACAAGCTTAAACTACATCTAAAACTTGTTGGAATTAAAACCTTAAATCTTGCTACGTCAGAGATAAAAGAAAGAGAGCAAAGAATGCATGCTACTAATAAATTTCTACATACTATTAATAAAATTCTGCATACTACTAATAAATTTCTGCACACATGTTTGATAAAAATTGTCATCTACGAAAATTATTTTGCTGCTATCTAACGTTGATACGTGAATATGATGATTTACTAGAACCTATAAGGAACCAAAGCATGTGTAAAATACCGAAAAAAATGGCGAATAATGATAACGGAATTTTCTGAAATTTTTGGAAATTTTTCAGGAATTTTTCGGAACTCGTATGGACGAGTTTACGGGGATAAAAACGGGGCCCGGGAAAGCCTGTTTAGGCTACCCAATTTAAGCGAGGAAAAGTTGAATTTTTATTTATTCATTTCTTTTTCTTTCTTTGTTTTCGCCAAATTTTTCTTTTCCCCGCGCGTCCCTCTCTTCTTCCCCGCTGAACCCACTTGCTCGATGCCGTGCCCTAACTTCCCTTCCTTCTCCTCTCCGACGGTTCCTTCCTCCCCGCGCGCCGACGCCATCTGCCCTAACCACTGCCGATCGCGGCGGTTTCTTCCACCCGACGCATGCAAGCTTACTCCTGCGCCCTAACCACCCGAGACGGATCTTCTTGTTCCTCTTCCATTCTTCTTCTTACCTTGATCACGCCACAACTCCTCCGCCCGAAACCAAGTCACCACAGCCGACGCCGTATTTGCTCTAGCCATCCCCGACAGCCTCCTCTCCTCGACGCACCCCTTCTGGCCGACATCACCGCCCCTCCACAGCCCTAACGCCGGCCACCGTTTTGTTCTCTCTGAGCCTCTTCTCCTCTTCATTGCACAGTGCCACCCCGACTTTGCTGAGTCCAGCCGTCACTGGAATGGGGGAGGTCCTCACTGTGCCGATTGTTGGACACCAGGTTCTGCCGAGTCATCTACAAGCCATAGTTTTCTTCATTCGTGCCCTAGCTTTGGGCAGCGCCACAGCGCTAGTTTCGGATGCTGAATGCTTCTTCCCCTCATTGATATGGATTTGAGGTAGGTTGTGACTCTGTTTCTCAGATTCTATTGTGGAGGAATTGATAATTGTTTGGACTTGGTTTATATAGCAGATTAGGATTTTCAATCTGCTACGACTGATCTTGGTTCAGTTGAGGGTTTTTAAAGGAGGAGGTTTGCTTGGTCCAAGTTGTTGGCATTTTGTAAGTTTTGGATAGATAAGGTTGCTACTGGATTTTTGGTAATAAATAAACTTTATGGTTGTTTCACTGATCCTCTTTTGTCTAGGCAATGCGGAGGTTTCCAACAAGAGTAGTTGTGTTCTTCCGAGGAATTTTCAGCAGTTACGATCCCTAGCTGTGGATAAGCAGTGGCTGTAAGTAGATGTAAGGTCAGTGTGTACACTTTCTAGTGGCGATTTGTGTATCTCATTACGGTATTGTGTTGATTGGGTGTTTCCTTTTTGGATCCGGGCAATGAAGAGGTGTCCGACAAGAGCTGTGGTGTTTCCAGCAGCAGCTACATCATTCCGGCAGCAACGTTTTCGGCTGTGAATTTGGGACTTTGACACGAGACGAGCATCTCGACGTCGAATTTGGACTGAATTTGGGCTTTCCTATTGGAGGCGGGTACCTCTTGACTTATCTTTTATGATATTGTCATTGGATATGCATAGTATTTTATAACTACAAGCAATGAATATGTTTGCCTTTGGTATGTCACTGTTTGATATCCATAGCATGTTAGATTTGTCACCTGTGAAGTATCCGTACTTATATCTCGTGATTTGTTGCCATGAGTACCTTATTGCCATGAGTATCTTAGTTTCTAGAGTGACATACCATGCTTTACTGAGGTTAGGGTTAGACTCTGGATTTTTGTTTCTGACATGTATATCCAAATTATCTGATACTTAGGTTTTTATGCCATGCTTGGATTGTGTATTTCTATTGGTATATCATATATGACTCGTGTACCTAGATCTTGTGGTTTTGATCTGTGTATATTGTAGGTACATATGTTATGAAAGGGGGATATGTTTAGGATCTAGGTTGATATACCATAGAGGACCAGTATACCCTAGATCCGTGGATTTGACATACTGATACTGTGGTACCCATATTATGTATATATGGATTTTTCTTTATGCTGATCAGGACATTCCATACTTATTATGTTCAAGACATAGGTTTTTGATATTCTATCTGACCTGAGTACTCTAGATCTTGATATGTGACCATCAATTTTACCGTACTCATTTTATACATATGGATATGGTTATGTTGATCAGTTTATGACCATGCTTAGTGTCATGCATCATGATTGCATGCTGCGCGATTGTCGGCTCTACTATGGTTGAGCACATCGCCAGTTACATGTACTGCACACACCACCACTCATGGATTAGTGGTATATCAGACAGGTGTGTGTGTTGTTTGGCTCCGTTGGTCCGAGGACTCAGCATGGTAGCCGGCAGTCAGTTCCGCTCTGTTTGGCTCCACTGGCATTTAGTGTAGCAGTGTAGTAGCCGGCAGACGGTGGACTCTGTTTGGCTCCGTTGGTCAGGTGACTCAGCGTGGTAGCCGGCAGATATTCCCGTCGTGTGTCCGGAGATGAGCATTGAGCTCCCCATTTATGATTTGGGGTCACAGGAGAGGCAACAAGATCCCGTCCACTCGGTCACTTATCGGGAGTAGACGACGGAGTGCACAGTTGTCACAACCCTACCCACTCGGTCTCACCATTTGTGTGTGAGATGGCTGACCGTCGGGGGTAACCAGGACGCATCATTAGCATCATATGCATTGATGCATTTATATTTTTATGATTGTGTTTCCTGCATTTGTGTTTGCTGCATTTGGTTGGATACATACTTTTGACTGCATACAGGATTATTGACACTTTCGGTTTGACGACCCTTTTGTCCGGATAGAGTTCTGGTGAGTACAGACTTCCTCGGTTACCTTTCAGTTTTGTGATTCCTATATATGATTAGGAAGTTGTATTCCATGTTTGTTGCTATTAGATATATCTTACTACTCATGTCCATTGATATTCGCTGAGTTGTTGAACTCACCCCCGTTGATACTATCTTTTTCAGGTACCAGGTTATTTATGGTGTCGCTTGGAGCATCCTGTCTGCTGGTCCCCACGTCACATCAGAAGACTTATCGGTTTCACGTATGTTTTGTTTGTTTTATGTGTCAGTTTGTTTAGCTCTGTACTCCGGTTTTATTTTTGGAGTGTTGACGTTGTTATGTGGTATTTTGTATTTATGTTATTGGTTGTGTATGTCTAGCCGGCTAGCAGTTTTGTGTTTTGGTTTTGGTACAGCCGAGTGGGCTACTTTATTTTTAACTGCGTGGTTGTGTCAGCCAGAGGCTGAATTTGATATTAACTGCGTGGTGTTTGTTTTCTTTTATTGTTATTATTCCAGCCGCATGTGGCTGAGGTATATAGTGCTTGTAGAAAAGTTTCAGATTGTCCGCCGTACAGGGGAGATGCTGCCGAAATTTCTTCGGACAGAGACTCCTCCGGGGCGTGACAATTTTGTGGTATCAGAGCAGGTATACGATACTTGCTATGTGTTCTGGATTTTCGAGATGTATCTGATACCAATTTATTTGGTATCAGAGATCGACTTACGAGTCTTATTCTCCTTGTGTTTCGGATTTTGTGTTTTGGTCTTCTCAATGTGACTTTTCGGATTTTGGGACCTGGCAGCGGCAGGACATCTCCAAGCTGTAGGAGGTATGTTGGTATATGTTATCCTATCTTTTTGGTTAGTATATGCCCTGTTCACTGTTACCGTTTATGACATGTATTAGTATTCTTTATTAGTACCTGTCTAGTTGATATAGCATATATTTTGTGTGTTAGGTAAACCACTGATCTTGATTGACCTTAAAGAGATTAAGGATTATAGGCTTTGGTGATTTTACATATCATACCTTTAGTAGCTTTAGCTTCTGTTACGATTAGTTGGTAAGAAGATTGAGGCACATACCAGCCTCTGCTTTTATTAGCTGGGTAGTGGATAATATCTATATCTTTATGTTGACCTAGCCTGTAGTATACCAGGTTATCTTAGTTAATTTCATCCGTAGATAATTGATTTACTCTTGTTAGATCGGTCAGTAGAAGATAGATTGATATTTGTTGACTTGGGTAGTCGTGATCGATTTACCTTAGATGCTTGTAGAGGCTTTATTTATTCTTGATTAGTTAGTAGATGACCGATTAGTTTTGTTGATCCGATCAGTAGGGGATTGACCTACTTTACTTTTAGATGTTTGAATCTTGGGTTATTCGTGCTTAGTTGGATATCTTGAGCACATCGAGTACCTAGCTTATACTGACGTGGGAAAGGATTGAATTAGCCATATACTAATGATGACTTGGTCGGTCGATAGAGGATCGATGTATCATATTCCATGAGTACTTTAATTTTGGACTGTATGTACCTAATTGGATAACTTAGAAGGTGGCATAGAGTTTGTGTGGTAGATTGGATTAAATATGTTGATTATGCATATATATGAAGTGTACATATGATTGTTATGAGTTGAAGGAGTTCTATGATGGATAGTTCATTTGTAAATAGTGTGGGTATTCCCATCTAGATATGGTTATTGTAGGTTCCTTGTGGATTATAGCTATTTAGTTAGCTGTACGTGCCTGATTGACATATTGGAGGTATCTTATCGATTTAAATCTGTGTCGTGGTATGTGCACATGGGTGTGAGTGTCATGTTGGAAGTATCTTGTCGACTACATCAGTGTTGTGATATGTACATATGTGTTTGGTGTGGTATCTGAGGTATCTTGTTGATTATGTGCGATTTGTGAGTGCACCTGGGTTTTAGTATGCCTTATTGGAAGTATATGTTAATTATACTCTTGGCATGTGTGTATATTTGTTATGTGAGTGTTGTTTGAGGGTATTGTTGATTTTACCTATGATGTTATATGCACACGGGTTCGGTATACATTGTTGGAGGTATCATGGTGAATTATACCTATGATGTGAGTATTTTTGGTGTGTACTAATTGGAGGATTATGTCGATCATCCATATGTTGTGTGTGCACGTGTGTCAGATGTATGGTTGGTAGCATCAGGATGATTCTACCTATGTTAAATGTAGAATGTTAAATGTCTACATTATGATATTGGTTGTTTTTACGCTGTCAACTAATTCTCCCATTAGTGGGTGACCGACCCACTAGGAGGATGATAGAGTTGACTATGGATTTGATTTGCTTACTGGGTGGTTATACCCTAGGCTACCCACAGTGATATGTGGTAGAGAGATCTCGTGCAATCTCTAGCTAGATAGTTAGGTGCTTTGGGCCCTTATGTATTGTTGTGGTAGAGCGTAGCTCCCACATGTTATGGATCGTTTGTGGTAGAGCGTAGTTTCCACATATTCTGGATTCCCACATATTTAGGGATTGTTTTGTAGTGGAGCGTTGCTCCTACATATTGCGGATTGTTTGTAGCGGAGCATTGCTCCCATATTTATTGTGGATACATATTTTGGATTATTTGTGGTGGAGCGTTGCTCCCACATATGTGGTGTTTCGTGTGATAGAGCATTGCTCTCACACTGGAGGATATATTCTTTGGTGATTTATATCGTTGGTGATCATATTTCAGACTTATTGTTGTGGATCTTATGGTTAGGAATGTCTGTGATACATACATTATGTGTCTTGGTTTTACCATTAGTGCTTGCGGTGCCCTAGATGTTATTATGGACTCGATGATTTGGGTATCCCTAGAATGTTTGGATCGGTTTCCATTGTCTTTGTTGACGATGTTGTGATCTATTTCGGATCCGCGGTGAGTCACGTACACCACCTTTGCTTAGATCTAGAGATGTTTCGACGAGAACATCTATATGTGATGATCAGTAGTGCTTATTTGGATTGTCTTATGTGATGATGATTAGGACACACGGTCACCAGCAGGAGTATACCGTGGTTCCACAGGAGATCGAGGTTGTTACCGTTGGGAGTAGACGGAGTCGATATAAGAGGCTCGCAACTTCCTTTGTTTGGCTTGATATTTCCGGAGATATGTTGAGGGTTTCTCACGGATTGCTATGCTACTTACACGCCTGATCAGGAAAGGCGTGAAGTTCACTTGGACTGAGGTTTGCAAGACCAGCCTTTAGGAGCTGAAGCGGAGTTTAGTGTCGGCTCCGATTTTTTTTTTTTGGTTTTACCTTCTGGAGAGGACGAATTCGTGCTCTATACCGACACATCTCTACTGGGTTTGGACGCTGTTTTGATGCAGCATGATAGAGTAGTCTCCTATGCTTCTCGTCGGTTGAAGAAGCATGAGAAGAACTACCCTGTACATGATCTGGAGCTAGTCGCCATTATTTTTTCCATGAAGATTTGGCGACATTATTTATATGACGTTACATTTGAGATTCTCACTGACCATAAGAGTCTCAAATATCTGTTTTACTTAGAAGGAACCTAATCTCAGACAGAGGAGATGGATGGAGTTCCTGAAGGATTTTGATTATACCATTAGCTATCACCTAGGAAAAGCTAATGTGGTTGTCGACGCACTTAGCCGGAAGTATAGAGTGACTTTGGCTTGCCACCGAGTTGTGGTCACAGACTGGTTGCTCAGTCGTCGATCAGGACGAGGATCCGAGAGCCCTAGGCTGTATTTGCGGGTTATTTGCAGCCAGATAGCTTCCGGGTAGCAGACCGAGTTCACACGAGACGAGGAGGGTATTATATACTTCCGAGGTAGATTATGCGTACCTCAGTCTCATCCGGTCTTATAAGAGTTACTTCCGGAGGCTCATCGCTCATGATTTACTGTCCACCCAGGCGGTACCCGTGTGTACCAAGATTTGAGGTGTTTCTATTGGTGAAACGACATGAAGGGAGACATCGCGGATTTTGTAGCTAGATGTCTTGTCTGTCAGCAAGTGAAGGCCGAGCACCAGAGATCTGTCGGTTTATTTCAGCGGATTCCTATTCCCGAGTGGAAATGTGAATATATTACTATGGACTTTGTGGTGAGTTTGCCGAGGACATGACGCAATTTGGGGTAATCTTTGATCAATTACCCAAATCCGCGCACGTTTTGGCTAATCGGAGAATAGATTTCCTGGATCGATTGGTAGATCTGTTTTGCCGGGAGATCATCAGATCACGTGGTGTTCCGTTGATTATTATTTCGGATAGAGACCTCGATTCACGTCTCATTTTTGACAGAGTCTGCAGCAGACCTTGGCACACAGCTCTATTTCAGTACAGTTTTCCATCCTCAGACAGATGGATAGTTACAGCGGACCATTCAGACTCTAGAAGGTTTGCTGAGGTCTTGTGTATTGGATTTTGGAAACAGTTGGGAGGACTATTTGTCGTTGGTAGAGTTTGCCAGAAGAGTTATGCTGACCGGAGTCGGAGACTTTTAGAGTTCTCCATTTGCGACCATGCATTTCTGTGAGTTTCACCCACGAAAGGGGTGAAGATATTGGCCTCCGAGGTAAGCTAGCCTGCGATACAATGAACCTTTCCAGATCTTGGAAAGAGTTGGAGCGGTAGCTTATCGTTTAGCGCTACCACCAGCTTTGGCGGCGTTCACGACGTATTCTATGTGTCTATGCTGATGAGGTATATATCCGACTCGACACATGTGCTGACAGATATCTCAGTTCCTTTTCAGCCTGGCGTTACCTACGAGGAGGTTCCGGTACAGATTTTCGACCGGAAAGAGCGTCAGTTGCGTAACATGACTATCCGGCTGGTTAAAGTCGGATGGCAGCATCATTCGGATGACGAGGCTACTTGGGAGCTCGAGGATACTAGCCGAGCTCGATATCCCCATCTTTTCCTTGAGGTATGTGATTTGTTTACCGTTCAGTATTTATACTTTATATCTGTTGTTAGTACTTGCTGATGGTAGATATCGAAATTTGGGGACCAAATTTTTATTAGTGGGGGAGAATGTAAAATACCGAAAAAAAAATGGCGAATAATGATAACTGAATTTTCTGAAATTTTTGGAAATTTTTCAGGAATTTTTCGGAACTCGTATGGACGAGTTTACGGGGATAAAAACGGGGCCCGGGAAAGCCTGTTTAGGCTACCCAATTTAAGCGAGGAAAAGTTGAATTTTTATTTATTCATTTCTTTATCTTTCTTTGTTTTCGCCGAATTTTTCTTTTCCCCGCGCGTCCCTCTCTTCTTCCCCGCTGAACCCACTTGCTCGATGTCGTGCCCTAACTTCCCTTCCTTCTCCTCTCCGACAGTTCCTTCCTCCCCGCGCGCCGACGCCATCTGCCCTAACCACTGCCGCTCGCGGCGGTTCCTTCCACCCGACGCATGCAAGCTTACTCCTGCGCCCTAACCACCCGAGACGGATCTTCTTGTTCCTCTTCCATTCTTCTTCTTACCTTGATCACGCCACAACTCCTCCGCCCGAAACCAGGTCACCACAGCCGACGCCGTATTTGCTCTAGCCATCCCCGACAGCCTCCTCTCCTCGACGCACCCCTTCTGGCCGACATCACCGCCCCTCCACAGCCCTAACGCCGGCCACCGTTTTGTTCTCTCTGAGCCTCTTCTCCTCTTCATCGCACAGTGCCACCCCGACTTTGCTGAGTCCAGCCGTCACTGGAATGGGGGAGGTCCTCACTGTGCCGATTGTTGGACACCAGGTTCTGCCGAGTCATCTACAAGCCATAGTTTTCTTCATTCGTGCCCTAGCTTTGGGCAGCGCCACAGCGCTAGTTTCGGATGCTGAATGCTTCTTCCCCTCATTGATATGGATTTGAGGTAGGTTGTGACTCTGTTTCTCAGATTCTATTGTGGAGGAATTGATAATTGTTTGGACTTGGTTTATATAGCAGATTAGGATTTTCAATCTGCTACGACTGATCTTGGTTCAGTTGAGGGTTTTTAAAGGAGGAGGTTTGCTTGGTCTAAGTTGTTGGCATTTGGTAAATTTTGGATAGATAAGGTTGCTACTGGATTTTTGGTAATAAATAAACTTTATGGTTGTTTCTCTGATCCTCTTTTGTCTAGGCAATGCGGAGGTTTCCAACAAGAGTAGTTGTGTTCTTCCGAGGAATTTTCAGCAGTTACGATCCCTAGCTGTGGATAAGTAGTGGCTGTAAGTAGATGTAAGGTCAGTGTGTACACTTTCTAGTGGCGATTTGTGTATCTCATTACGGTATTGTGTTGATTGGGTGTTCCTTTTTGGATCCGGGCAATGAAGAGGTGTCCGACAAGAGCTGTGGTGTTTCCAGCAGCAGCTACATCATTCCGGCAGCAACCTTTTCGGCTGTGAATTTGGGACTTTGACACGAGACGAGCATCTCGACGTCGAATTTGGACTGGATTTGGGCTTTCCTATTGGAGGCGGGTACCTCTTGACTTATCTTTTATGATATTGTCATTGGATATGCATAGTATTTTATAACTACAAGCAATGAATATGTTTGCCTTTGGTATGTCACTGTTTGATATCCATAGCATGTTAGATTTGTCACCTGTGAAGTATCCGTACTTATATCTCGTGATTTGTTGTCATGAGTACCTTATTGCCATGAGTATCTTAGTTTCTAGAGTGACATACCATGCTTTACTGAGGTTAGGGTTAGACTCTGGATTTTTGTTTCTGACATGTATATCCAAATTATCTGATACTTAGGTTTTTATGCCATGCTTGGATTGTGTATTTCTATTGGTATATCATATATGACTCGTGTACCTAGATCTTGTGGTTTTGATCTGTGTATATTGTAGGTACATATGCTATGAAAGGGGGATATGTTTAGGATCTAGGTTGATATACCATAGAGGACCAGTATACCCTAGATCCGTGGATTTGACATACTGATACTGTGGTACCCATATTATGTATATATGGATTTTTCTTTATGCTGATCAGGACATTCCATACTTATTATGTTCAGGACATAGGTTTTTGATATTCTATCTGACCTGTGTACTCTAGATCTTGATATGTGACCATCGATTTTACCGTACTCATTTTATACATATGGATATGGTTATGTTGATCAGTTTATGACCATGCTTAGTGTCATGCATCATGATTGCATGTTGCGCGATTGTCGGCTCTACTATGGTTGAGCACATCGCCAGTTACATGTACTGCACACCACCACTCATGGATTAGTGGTATATCAGGAGTGTGTGGCGGTACTTTGTTTAGCTCCGTTGGTGCGAGGACTCGGCGTGGTAGCCGTGATCGATTCCTTCTGTTTAGCTCGGCATTTAGTGTAGCGATGTAGTGGCCGTGACGGTGGACTCTGTTTGGCTCCGTTGGTCCGCCGTGGTAGCCGGCAGAGATTTCCTCCCGTCATCGTGTCTGGGAAATGAGAGCATTGAGCTCCCCATTTATGATTTTGGGTCACAGGACAGTAGCATTCCGTCCACTCGGTCATTCATCAGGAGTAGTGACGATAGAGTGCAGTTGTCACAGCCCTACCCACTCGGTCTCACCATTTGTGTGTGAGATGGTTGAGCGTCGGGGTGACCAGGCGCATCATTAGCATCATATGCATTGATACATTTATATTTTTTATGATTGTGTTTGCTGCATTTGGTTCTTTGCATTTTGGTTGGATACATACTTTTGACTGCATACAGGATTATTGACACTTTCGGTTTGTCGACCCTTTTGTCTGGATAGGAGTTCCTGGTGAGTACTGACTTCCTCAGTTACCTTTCGGTTTTTCGTATTCCTATATATGATTAGGAAGTATTCCATGTTTGTTCTTTGTTAGATATATCTTACTACTCATGTCCATTGGTATTCGTTGAGTTGTTGAACTCACCCCGTTGATACTATCTTTTTCGGTACCGAGTTATTTATGGTGTCGCTTAGAGCATCCTGTCTGCTGGTCCCCGTCACATCCGAAGACTTATCGGTTTCACGTATGTTTTGTTTGTTTTATGTCGGTTTATTTAGCTCGTACTCCGGTTTATTTTTGGAGCGTTGTTATGTGGTATTTTGTATTTATGTTATTGGTTGTGTAAGTTTAGCTAGCGGTTTTGTGTTTTGGTTTTGAGTGCGGTAGGGTGCTTTATTTTAGCTAGTGGTTGTATCGACGGTGAATTTGATATTAACTGCGTGGTGTTTGTTTTCTTTTATTGTTATTATTCCAGCCGCATGTGGCTGAGGTATATAGTGCTTGTAGAAAAGTTTCAGATTGTCCGCCGTACAGGGGAGATGCTGCCGAAATTTCTTCGGACAGAGACTCCTCCGGGGCGTGACAGCATGATTGTTCTTCTTGTTATGTGCCACGACAACAAACTAAATAGAAATTACTGCTGTACAGGAAATCCAAGCAAGGAAAACAAGGAACAATTAGTACTCTTAAATTCAAGCCATCCTAAAGATGTACAGAGGGAAATCCGAACCAAGGAAAACAATGAAGCACTTGCTGCCCTTTAAACTTCAAGCTATCCTAATGCTGTAAGAAAACAATGATACACTTGTTGCTCTTAAATCTGAAGCATGGAAACAAAGCCATTAAAATCCGGAAGCCGAATACAACTGATCAGAAGCAAAGGAAACGTCTAAATTTGAAATGCAATCATAAGATAGAAGGATCTAAATTGCATGCCTAACCTATACAAATTCTCCTTCTTTCTTTAGGTTTCATGGCAGCCAGCACCAAAAACAAAAACTCCTTAAAACATGCTTCGAAATCCAAACAAGAAGCTAACTTGAATCCGAAAATAGAAAAGGCAAGGAAACTCATGCAAAGCTTCGGGAACAAGGAGAGGATCAAGGATTAAACCTTGGAGCTATCCTACTGCAGGTGAGTAGCAACTTACCTTGGGTTTCTTGGACTTACAGCCGAAGAAGAAGGCTTCCACTGCTCTAGGGTTTCGGGTGGTCTTGCTTCCTCGGCGATCTCTGTGTCTACACCTTCCTCTTGCTGAAGGGGTCTTGAGAACGTGAAGATCTCACGGGAAAGGTCCTCATCGGCCACCGGAGACGCTGGGCTTCTCGCTGCATCTTCGCCGAGAAGAGTCGTGCCGTCGAACTCGAGAGAAGGGGAGAGGGATCGAGAGAATTAATTTCCTCTCTTAACTTAACCTCTTTTATAACCTAATACTTCTGTTACAGCTTAAGACTATTTCGCTTCCTCCTTATCACGAAATTCCTGTTGGATCACCTGGTCAGCAGCGTTTGATCAAATCAAACCGTCGCTGGTTCGATTCCCCCGTAGCGCCCTTTTTCATTTTAATTAATTTCGATTTCCTAACTACGGCTTAAGTACAATTCGCACCATATATATTTACAAAACTTGCTTAGCTCAGTTGGTTGGCTGACTTTGGTTAGGGTCTTGTTCGGTCCGAGATCTTGGGTTCAAACCCCGACCTTAACATTTTTTATTTTATTTTATTATTTTTTTAAACTTCTTCCTCTTGGTAAAAAATACTAAACGAACTCCAAAAATTACGTAAAAATACTCTAAAAATTCCTAAAAAGCTCTAGAATATTTTAAAGGTATTTCTAAATATTTTTAAATTATTTTTGGGGCTCAAAATGAGAAAATTTGGATCGTTACAAAGGTTGACCGGACACTTGTCACAAGGAGAAAAGTTCAAGTGAATTACAGGATTGACCGGACACTTGGTGGAGAAGTCCCAGCAGGTTAGGAGTGACCGGATGCTAGGCATGAGGAAGTCCCAGCAGGTCATGGTTGATAGGATGTTAGGAAAGAAAATCCTAGACTTGGATTAGGCAAATTAGGATTAGGCAATCGATTGACCCTAAGCTAATCGATTGGGTAATCGATTAGGAGATTTTTGTGAGAACACAGAAAGGATCAGAATCGATTGGTTCAATTGATTAAGCTTGACTTAATCAATTGACCAACTGATTAGGGCAGGTTGTCACGAGAATAGAAGGTGGCGGAATCGATTGGCCAATAGATTCTAGCTATGTTAATCGATTGAATCAATCGATTAGGTAGTGTGATGTCGCAAGGCAGATGAAATTCTTAAGAAATTAGGGTAATCGCTTAAGCTCGATAAGCGATCAGGTTGATCACTTAAGAGCTGTACTTCGCGAAGCACAGTGAGTTGCTAAATCGATCTGGCTAATCAATTTAGCATGGCTTAAGTGATTGGGGTAATCGCTTAAGGTTTGAAAATTAACCATTTCTACAGGTTGCTGACGTGATAATTGCTTAAGCATCTCCTTAAGCGATTAAGGCACCTGAAGAAGCCCTAGAAAAGGGTTTTTGTGACGATTGCGCGCACCTCTCTTCTCTGCTTTTGCTTGCCAGTTCTTGGAAGATTTGAGAGACAAAGTGTTGTTGCATTTTCCCACCTTAAGAGGCATTCAAAGCAAGAAAAGTTGAAGGAATTCATGGTTCAAGGCGTGAAGTCTTTTTTTTCAATTTCTATTTATATTTCTTTCCTTGTTTCAAGTTGTATTTTCTTGTTCTTAAGTTGTACAAGGTTTCTTCACATCTGGATTATTCCGAGAAGGAGTGTTTACATAGTAGAGAGTGTGCTCGAGTATGGATCCTTGGATTAGTTGTTGGAGCAATCCCAATGATCTGTGCGACCATGTATTTTGATATTTGGGCAAAGGGTTTAAGTTCTGTTCACCCTTGTATTTTATATGTGTATATGAGTATGCAGGTTTACAAGATACACATATAACTCAGTTTGATGGTTTCGGGTCCAATGAAGGATGGAACATCTGAGGGATTGTGGACAAGGCAGCAAGGAGAAGGGCTGAGGGAAGTGACTTCGAGGCATACGCAAAGGATGAAATTGGGACGAGCCGCGAGCTTGAATGCATCTGAGGGACGAGAGCTAAAGAAAGTAGGCTTGAAGGCAAGAAGTCAAAGCTGTGAAGAAGAGTCAAGTGTATCGTGAGGGTTCGAGTGCGAGAGAAATGTACTCGGGAAGGGAACCCCTAGGTTTAGGATTTTATCAGTCGACTAGGGCAGAGCACAAAGAGTTTATGCACTCGAATGTCAGGGATCAACCGACTTGTGCAAGGACTAGTCGACTGGTAATAGTAAACAGCAAGGTCATTTCTTCCCAAGCTCTATAAAATGGAGTTTGGGATTGTTGACCAAAGTTGACAAAATTAGTGGTGGTTAACCCTAATTAGTAGTCACTAAAGTCTCAAGTGCTCATTGTGTTCCAAGAGGTCTTAGTAAAAGTTGTGATGAGGTTTCTCCACCCACAAGGAGACTTGAGGTAGCCAGAGTTTACCTAGGGCTAATCTACTGATGGATAGGGATCGTCCACCTTACGGATAGTTGTGGAGTAGGAGCTTTATCTCTGAACCACGTAAACGGGCGTGTTAGCGGTTTGTTGGTCTTGTCTTGCCTTTAGATTTCATATTTGTATTTGTATTTGTATTTGTTTGTTTTCCCCTATGCACTAACGAATACGTAGGAAGCGATCAACTTGGGGTCAACGTCTATTCAACCGCCCTTCTATTCGTCCACCGATCCTCCAACATTAGTCACCTCTTCTTGAGGTGGATACCAAATAAATCCTTGTGTTAGCATTAGTGGAGCTTTGCTTCGTGTTTTCGCTGTAAATCATCAACGACAAAGTGAGATGAGCTATTCACCCTCCCCTTTAGCTTCCGGAGTGTCCCAACAAGTGGTATCAGAGTGAGGTAGCTCTTCATCGGACTCATCGCTGGAAAGGGCAAAGAGCTAGAGGAAGAAGAAGTTGAATCCAAAAGTCAATAAAGTTAAAGACTTCATCAACAAGCTCAACTTCAAGATGGATTTCTGAGATGAACTCGGATATAACACAAGGATGTCTTCACCATTCACATCTACAAGCTTCGATTCTTGGAAATCAAGGATTAAAAACTTCTTCATGATGGAGATAGAGTAATGGTTTTATCTAATGGAAGGATTTGAAGCTTCAACAAATGAAAAAGGCAAACTCATCAAGAGAAGCAAATGGAGCAAGGAAAAAAAAATTCAAAGATGTGAGGTCAATGACAAAGTGACTAAACTATTGGTTAATTTATTGCCTAGCAACATCTTGAGCAAGATAGAAGAGTATGAAGATGCAAAGGAGCTTTGGAGAAAATTGACAAAGATTCATGAAGATCCCTCCACTATACCAAATCAAGAAGACTCCAAAGAGGAAAATTCTTTGGATCAAGAAGATTCATAGGTTGATCCATCCTCAAGAGAGTGCAAAGGCAAAGGTACAGGGGTGTACTCTTTGTTTGATGTGCATGAAGATTCAGAGGTTGAGAGATGCTCAACATTCAAGGATGAAGAAATTGAAGAGGTCTCCACCTCAGGGATTGAGGGGGAAGCGTCATTCATTGACATCGGAGTAAGAAGAAGCTTTTTCCTCCGGGTCAAATGGAGAGGAAGATTGTGCCACCTCCATAAGTTAAGAAAAATTAAATAGAGGATCATGTGTGGTATACAAGCAAAGAAGATATAAAAATTTCAAACTATAATAATAAAAATCATATTATTTGTTTTGAGTGTAGGGAAAGAGGACACTACAAAAGTAAATATCCTAAGTTGACCAAGAAGAAGGGTCAATTGGCACCTAAGGTCATGGAGAAGCCCAATGAAGTTGGCCCCGTAGTATGAAGAGCAAGAAGCACATTGTGTGCTTTTCGTGTAAACAAAATGGACATTATTGGAGTCAATGCCTAAAGGGGGAAGAATCCAACCAAGGTCAAAGGAGAAAGCTAAACTTAAGGGGGAGCTCTTAAGAGAAAACCCAAGGTATCATTTATTAATGCAATTTCTTTGAGTCATGATAAAAAAAAGCATGCTAGAAGTAGTCTTTATTATTTTAATGTAATTTATTATGAAAATATAAAGCATGACAGAATTTAAAAAAAAAACATGTAGCATATCATGCTAGAACCACATTTCCTAAAGATAAGAAGTTAGAAAATAATCTAGGCAAAAATTCTAAGGACTTTAGAAATAGGCCTAAAAATAGAAATGCCCAAGGAAATCAAGAAATATCAAAATATAAGGATTTAAAGTTAGAAAATAAAGTCTTAAGGTCAATACTTAATAAATTGGAAAAGACCCTAAAAAGAATAAAAAATATTTTTAAGAGGTCAAATGAGCATAATCTAGAGATAGATAGACAAGAACCATCCAATGGTAGGAGAGGTTTGGGTTACAAACCTAAAGCCAAGAAGGATGTGCCTTCTTATCATAAAGTTCCATATAACTATGGAACTAACCCTAGTTTTAGGAGTCAAGCCAAAGTGACAAGGGAGGTCATCCCTGTTGGAGGATCGGTGGCCGGCTTGAAGGGGGGTTGGATAGACGGCGCCCCCAAATCCTTGCTTCCTATGATGTTAGCGCAGCGGAATACAAACAAACACAAATAGAAAGCTAAACACTAAATACAAGAATGGAAATGCAAACCGCTAACACGTTCGTTTACGTGGTTCGGAGATAACTTGCTCCTACTCCACGGCGTGTCCGTAAGGTGGACGATCCCTTAATCCGTCGGTGGATTAGTCCCCGGTAAACTCCGACTAGCTCAACCTCCTTGTGGGTGGAGAAACCTCACCACAACACTCACCAAAAATACTTGGACACAAGGGAACCTTTGAGAACTTTGGTGACTACTAATTATGCTTTAACCAAGTCTAATTTCGTCGCCTTGGCCGGCCATACCAAGCTCCTTCTTATAGAGCTTGGAACAAATCAGAACCTGATTTGCCCGTTACCAGTCGATTGGTCCTTGCACCAGTCGACTGATGCCAGCCCAACGACTCTCTCAACGACTATCTGCTACAGTGCATCAGTCGACTGGTCCATACACCAGTCGACTGCTACAGTACGCTACAGTAACTGCTACAGTGCGCTACAGTACTGGTATATTGCCGCTACAGTAAAACCCTAAAACTAGGATTTTACTCCGAGTATAATCTCTCATGCACTCGTACCCTCACGACTCATTTGACTCTTCTTTGCAGCCTTGACCTCTTGCCTTCAAGCTTACTTCCTTTGGCTCTCGTCCCTCGGATGCATCCAAGCCCGCTGCTTGACTCCAATGTCATCCTTCGCGTATGCCTCGAAGTCGCTTCCCTCGGCCATTGTCCTTGCTGCCTTGTCCATGGTCCCTCGGATGCTCCATCCTTCACCGGACCAGAAGCCGTCAACCTGAGTCACATGTGTCACCTGCAGTCCTGCACAACTCAAGTACACATATCAAATAACAAGGGTAAACCTAACTTAAACCCTTTGCCCAAACATCAAAACACATGGTCCCACGAACCATTGGGATTGCTCCAACAATCTCCCCCTTTTTGGTGTTTGAAAATACGTTTAAGTTAGGGAAAACAAATAGCAAATAAACATGCTAATACAATGGACTTACGATGCCAAGGCTACACACTTGGACTTACTCCGCCGAATAGACTTACATTGCCAAGGTTACACACTTGGCAACCGCCGAATGGACTTACATTGCCAAGGCTACACACTTGGCAACCGCCGAATGGACTTACGATGCCAAGGCTACACACTTGGACTTACAACGCCGAATGGACTTACATTGCCAAGGCTACACACTTGGCAACCGCCGAATGGACTTACATTGCCAAGGCTACACACTTGGACTTACAACGCCGAATGGACTTACGTTGCCAAGGCTACACATTTGGCAACCGCCGAATGGACTTACGATGCCAAGGCTACACACTTGGACTTACAACGCCGAAACAAAATGCAAACATGCATTGGAACCTATCACAAGGCTCCCCCTACACCTAAGTTCCCCGTTGAGCTAGGATTTTATCACAAGGCTTTTTAAGAACCTATCCCAAGGCTCCCCCTACGCAAAGGCACTAAAGGTTTTCCCAACTAAACCGTAATTCTCCCCCTTTGCCTAACATCCAAAAAGTTCTCCAACAATATCCCAATTGTTGAAAATTTCTCATCCAAACTGGCCCTAAACTCATGTATTAATCCCCCTTGGATCCCATACATCTAAGTGAGTTGACATGGTCACAAACCAATGCTGAAAACAGTTTCAGACTGGTATCAGTCGACTGCCCCAAGTACCAGTCGACTGCCCCCTTCGACAGAACCTTACAGAAGCATTCTGTGGTCGAAATCTACTGTTACCAGTCGACTGGTGTCGGTACCAGTCGACTGCCCTCGTCAAAATGAGCTTACAGAACCATTCTGTGCTAAAAAAACATTGTTAACAGTCGACTGGTATCTGTACCAGTCGACTGGTACCCTATTTCTGAAAAAATTAGCCTTTTCAGGTCACCTTCAGAAATGCACCAGAATTCCCTAGACCTCCAAAAATTCCCAAATTTTGTGGAGAGGTCTATTGTACCCTTGTCTACTTGGGAAAAATATATTAAAAAAATATATCTATCACCAATCCCAAGATTGAAACAAAATCCAAAACTAGCTAAATGGTTCAATTGAACCTTGACCTAAAGTCCTAGTTTTGGCTTCCTTTTGATGTATTTGCCCATACCAACCCACAATGCATCCCTAGCATTGGTTTGTATGACATCTATACATCCAAAACCAATTATCATGTAATACGACCCCAATTGTCATATTTCTTGCATGAAACACAAACCATGTGTGTCAATTCCCTAGGTTTGAGACTCAAGTCCGTCTCTAAACCACTTGGCACACTCCATGGCTCCTCTAGACCCCCAAGTAGAACCCACCTGAGATCCATTGACCATGGGTCCCAAATTGACTCTTGGAGCTCCCCCTAGAGCTCTTTACCTTAGTCACCTCCCTAGGTGACTCATCTATTGTGACCAAACCACAATGATGTCCCTTAGAAGATCTCCTTGTCTTCTTGACCTTGGACACATCATCCTTGCCATAATCATATGCAACCCTAGCATATTTATTTTTATTGGCCTTGGATGACTCTCCCTTGCCCTTATCATGTGCCACCCTAGCACATGGTCTCCTTTTGACCTTGGAGGGACTAGATCGGTATCCCAAGCCCGATCTATCATTGTTGGGTTTTTGGCTACCCAACATCATACTTAATCCCTTAGATCCAATAGTGAATCTCTTAAGGAATTTCTCTAAACCATCAAGCTTTGCCTTCAAAGCTTGATTCTCCCTTTCTAGGTTCCTAACCCTAGAGTCAACATGTCCACCTTGGACATTCCTAGACCTACCCTTTCTAAGCATATGTCTCCCCTTCTTGGGATTAATGCCTTGGGTCTCCTTAGGTCTACCATTTCTAATTTTATCATGCATAGATTTCCTAGGGTTATGATCTACATTTACCCTATTCCGATCATGATATCTGAAACCAAAATTTTGCATGAGCATATAATGATTAACATTATTTTTCCTAGCATGCATGGAGGAGTTTAAATTTGAATTAACCTTCAAGTTAGGGTATACCTCCCTTACCCTTGAAGCTCCCCCTTGACTTGAGCTCCTCTTCTTCTTCTCCCACTTCTTTAGATGCTCCAACTTCTTGAACTCTCCCTTCCTCGAGCATCTTGTGTGGTAGTGTCCAAGTTCTCCACACGTGAAGCATCTAATGTGCTTCTTCTCCTTCTTCTTCCTACAAATCAAATTAGATTCTAAAGAGATTGAATTGAGTTTAGGAGATACCTTCTTCTTACCCATTGGACACCTACTCTTGTAGTGTCCCTTTTTATTGCACCCGAAGCATACTATGTGATCTTTTGACATTGCTTCGGTGGAAGTGCTCACTAGGTTGGCCACTTCCAAGACTTCTTCTTCTTCTTCACTTACCTTGGAATTTTCTTCAATTCTTGAGGATGTAGATGATGCCTCATCTTCCTTCTCCTCCTCGGATGTTGAGCATGACTCAACTTCCGGTTGCTCCTTCTCCTCTTCTTGAGCTACTAAGCCCATCTCCTTGGGCTCCACATCCGATTGGTCCTTCTTCTCCTCTTGGACCACTTCATCACTTTCTTCGGATTTTTCTTCTTCTTGTGTAGGCAAAAATTCCTCCCATGGAAATTTCTTCACTTTGCTCCACAATTCATGGGCGTTCTCATATTTACCTACACCACTTATCACATTAGGAGGCAATAAATCAATTAAAATTGCTATTACCTTTGAGTTTGCCTCCGATCGTGAGGTTTGCTCCTCCGTCCAATGTCGTGTTCGGAGCTTCTTCCCTTTCTTGTCTTTAGGGACTTCAAACGGGTACATGATCACCATCATGGTGTACCAATCCGTGTTGAAGAAGACTTCCATCTTCATCATCCAAAATGTGATGTCCCCAAGGCTTCCTCCTTCAAACTTTGGAGGGACAATCAACCCGGCCATCTTCTTATGCGTTGTTCTTCTCGGCGGTTAGTCCGATGGAGAGGGTTCTCGCTCTGATACCACTTGTTGGAGGATCGGTGGCCGGCTTGAAGGGAGGTTGGATAGACGGCGCCCCCAAATCCTTGCTTCCTATGATGTTAGCGCAGCGGAATACAAACAAACACAAATAGAAAGCTAAACACTAAATACAAGAATGGAAATGCAAACCGCTAACACGTTCGTTTACGTGGTTCGGAGATAATTTGCTCCTACTCCACGGCGTGTCCGTAAGGTGGACGATCCCTTAATCCGTCGGTGGATTAGTCCCCGGTAAACTCCGGCTAGCTCAACCTCCTTGTGGGTGGAGAAACCTCACCACAACACTCACCAAAAATACTTGGACACAAGGGAACCTTTGAGAACTTTGGTGACTACTAATTATGCTTTAACCAAGTCTAATTTCATCGCCTTGGCCGGCCATACCAAGCTCCTTCTTATAGAGCTTGGAACAAATCAGAACCTGATTTGCCCGTTACCAGTCGACTGGTCCTTGCACCAGTCGACTGATGCCAGCCCAACGACTCTCTCAACGACTATCTGCTACAGTGCATCAGTCGACTGGTCCATACACCAGTCGACTGCTACAGTACGCTACAGTAACTGCTACATTGCCGCTACAGTAAAACCCTAAAACTAGGATTTTACTCCGAGTACAATCTCTCATGCACTCGTACCCTCACGACTCATTTGACTCTTCTTTGCAGCCTTGACCTCTTGCCTTCAAGCTTACTTCCTTTGGCTCTCATCCCTCGGATGCATCCAAGCCCGCGGCTTGACTCCAATGCCATCCTTCGCGTATGCCTCGAAGTCGCTTCCCTCGGCCATTGTCCTTGCTGCCTTGTCCATGGTCCCTCGGATGCTCCATCCTTCACCGGACCAGAAGCCGTCAACCTGAGTCACATGTGTCACCTGCAGTCCTGCACAACTCAAGTACACATATCAAATAACAAGGGTAAACCTAACTTAAACCCTTTGCCCAAACATCAAAACACATGGTCCCACGAACCATTGGGATTGCTCCAACAATCCCTAGAATTAACCTTAAAAAGATAAATGTGACTAAGGCTTTTAAGAAACCTAAGAAAATCACTAAGAAGGTCATAAGGTAATTTATCTCTAGAGTTGACCTTAAGGAATCTAGTATGACCATGGCTTCTAAGAAGCCTAGGAAGGTGATTAGGAAGGTACTAAGGGAAGTTATACCTAATGAGTACCTAGAGCACCCAAGGAGCACCAATAGATTTTGGTTCCTAAGAGTGTGTTCTCTACACCCTAGATAGGTTTAGTGAGTGTTAATTCTAATTGGAAGGGTAGTTAACCCAACCTTGATGAAATTGACACTTTGGGATATTTTCAAGGTATTGTTACACCTTGAAAATGAGAAGTTGATGTTTCCTCTTTTGAAAGTGTAAAATATGACAAAATTTGAAGATTTGGACTTAATTAAAATGGACACAAATGGGATAAATTAAAGAAATGTCAAGTTACGATTTTTGGCATTTTTTTAGGAGATGAGGGTAACTTAGGATTATTTTGAACTTAGCAAATAGTTTAATGATAGAAACACTTAGATAAATAATCTAGATATTTTATTTATGCTAAAGTTGCCATGCTTTGTGTTGCTTGCCTATCATATTTCATGACATCATAATTTACATTTATATTTTATGAAGATATCATATATCATGACATACATACATACATCATGTAACTGCAGTAATTTTTCTTTTGAAAAATATTCATTTTTTATGTATGCCATAAACTATCATCTATTAGTTTTAATTCCTTGTAATTAAGGACAAGAGCATTAATTATCAAGTGGCATCCTAGGTGGATGATCATAATTTAAAACACCTAGATGGATATGCATGATTCCTTAAATTAGGATAAAACTAATATCTACATCTCACAAGGATTATAAGTTGACTAGTATGTGTCTTGATGCACATTAAATACAAGTGAGATGAAAGGAGGATGAATAAAACTCAATATGTTGAGTTAGTGCATCTATTTGAGTTTTAATTTTATCAAAATACATAGATTATGTGTTATCCAATCATGGGGAAAGCAAATCTACAAGTCATGTACATTTAACCCAAAGATCATGAATAAAAATTGGTTTTGAAATGATTTTAAGTATACTTTGGAAAACCTTGGTGAATGTTATCTTTTGATAGGAATCACCATTGTATAGTTAGACACAATTTTGAAAAAAAACATTGAAGTTTTTCAAGAATTTCTAACTTTGTGTCAATCTTTGAATATGGGATGTATTTTCTTATAAAACTATTTTCCATGAAAGTATATAACATAAGTAATGTCTACACGAATTTTCATGATTTTTAAAATTTTATAGAATTATTTATATACATTTCTAAAATTCGGTTGAAATCGAATTCAGAAATTCAGGTATAATAATCGATTGGGTTAATCGATTAACACACCACAATTGATTAAGGCAATAGATTAAGTTGCATTTATGCGAGCACAGGAAATCAATCAGATGATCAATTAAAGGTCCTAATCGATTAGTACTCAGTAATCGATTAAATCTCAACTTTAATCAATTAAGAGAGGTTGAAATCGACTGGTATAGTTGACACCAATCGATTAAGAATGTTGATTTTGGTTAAATGGTTTGATTTCAGTCCATTAAGTCATGATCAGTCATGTTAACCATCCTTAACCCTACGAAATGCATTTTTATGTATTTAAGAGTAGTTTTTTTTATGAAACAAGAAAGGAATGATTAAAGAAAACTAAGTTGGAGTTTAGAATGGAGTTTAGTTTCAAAGTTGAATTTAAACCTAATAACTTTAAATTTTGGGTTTCCTAAATATTTAGGAATTCCAAGTCATTGTTGGTGCAATGACAGAAAATTAAAGCATATATTGAGGGGGAGATACTCCATAAAGACACGATTAGATTTTTTTAAAAAAATAAGGGAAGGTTGTAAATCTTCAGTGTTGTAAATGCTTAATGATAAGCATTGGATAATAGGTGTATACTCAAGGGTGAGCATTTGGAGATAATAAAGGGTATGAGACCTTCATTGTGATGTTGTGAACAACAAGCTAGTGAGGTTGTAAGTTACCAATATATGGATAACTATTCAGGAGGAGAGTGTTTGATGTGTTCCAAAGGTGGAGAATGTAGGTTTTAAGTTGTCTTTTTGTTAAGAGGGAGTATGAAGGAAACCCTCATTCATATTTTGGCATAAAGATAAAGTTGAGGCTATGAGATTAGCCTAACTTAAATATATTATCAAAAATCAAAACTAAAGAGATTGTTGGTGCAATTTCCATGGGTTAAAGTTGACCAGGTTGACTAATCTTGAGTTGGCTCTAGCTTGAGTCTTGATGGTTGAGTTTTGATGTTTTACAAGATATATAGATTGAAGGACAAAGGTAGACCAGAAGAATCAAGTAGGTCAAGGTTGACCAGATACTTGATTTGAAAGTCCTAACTGGAGGTTAGATAAGGGCAAGACCAATGGAAAGATCGGCAAAAGAAGAAAATACAAGTGGGTCAGTGTTGACAAACACTTGGTGTAGAAAGTCCTGGTGAGTGAAGCCAAATAGCTAGAAAGTCCTAGTGAGTGAAGCTAGGTAGATGGAAGGTTTTGGTGAGTAAAGCTAGGCAAATGGGAAGTCCTGGTGAGTGAAGCCAAGCAGTTGGAAAGTCCTAGTGAGTGAAGCTAAGTAGAGGAAAGTCCTAGTGAGTGAAGTTAGGTAAATGGAAGTCCTAGTGAGTAATGCTAGGTGAAAAACCCTAGAGAGTATAGCTAGGCAGATGTGAATGTCCTGGTGAGTTAAGCCAGGTAGTGAAAATCTAGGTAGGTCAAAGGTTTAACCGGACATCTGGTCAGTGGAAGTTCAAGTGGATAATAGAGGACAGAATACTTTACATGAGATGATAAGTCCAAGTAGGTCAAGGTTAATCTGACACTTAGCGCAAGGAGAAAAGTTCAAGTGCGTCAAAGGATTGACCTGACAATTGGTAGAGAAGTCCCAGTAGGTTAAGGGTGACTAGATGTTAGGTATAAGGAAGTTCCAGCAAGTCACAGTTGACCAGATGTTGGGCAAGAAAATCCTAGACTTAGATTAGGCAAGTTAGGGTTAGGCAATCAATCGAAGTAATCGATTGGCCCTAAGCTAATGATTGGGTAATCGATTAGGAGATTTTTGCAAGAACACAGAAAGTGCCAGAACTGATTGGTTCAATCGATTAGGTTTGGCCTAATTGATTGGTTCAATCGATTAGGCTTGGCCTAATTGATTAACCAATCGATTAGGGCAGGTTGTCATGAGAACAGAAGGTGGCATAATTGATTGGCCAATTGATTCTGACCATGCTAATCGATTGGATTAATTGATTAGGCAGTGTGATGTTGCAAGGTAGACAAAATTCTTAAGCGATTAAGGTAATCTCTTAAGCTAGGTAAGTGATCAGGTTGATCGCTTAAGAGCTATTCTTTGCGAAGCATAATGAGTTGCTAAATCGATCTAGCTAATCGATTCAACATGGCTTAAGTAATTGGGGTAATTGCTTAAGGTTTGAAAACTAGCCATTTCTGTAGGTTGCTGACATGGTAATTGCTTAAGCATCTCCTTAAGCGATTAAGGTGCTCTAAGAAGCCCTAGAAAAGGTTTTTCTTGACCGTTGTGCGTACCTCTCTTCTCTGCTTTTGCTCACCAAATCTTGGAAGATTTGGGAGACAAAGTGCTACTGCATTTTCCCACCTTCAAGAGGCTTTTAAAACAAGAAAAGCTCAAGGGATTCAAAGTTTAAAGTGTTAAGTCATTTTCTTATTTGTATTTACATTTGTTTCCTTGTTTTGAGTTGTATGAGATTTCTCCACCTCTGAATTGTTCCGAGAAGTAGTATTTACATAGTGAAGAGTGCCCTCAATTGTGGATCCTTAGATTAGTTACCTCTTCTTTAGATGGATACCAAGTAAATCCTTGTGTTAGTATTAGCCGAGCTTCGCTTCGTGTTTTCCGCTACAAATCATTATCAATGAAGCGAGATGAGCTATTCACCCCCCTCTAGCTCTCGGAGTGTCCCAACGACTAAATGCTAGTTTGGCCAAGCACATAATTTCAAGATGCATTTCTTGAGCTCAAATGAGTCTTTTTTAGATGAGCACTGAGTGCTCAGGAACACTCGATGACGCCAAGAGCTTGAGATAAAATCGAGCCTAGGTAGGAAGTTATTGAATGATAGTTAACTGCTCGGGCAAGGAGACTGGAGATGAACATTTAGTGTTCGGGGAAGGTGCCATGAGATGGACATTCGGTTCTTGGGAAAAGGAGACTGGAGATGGACATTTAGTGCTCGGCGTGGTTGATCCTAAGATTAACCTTCAGTGTTCAGGGAGATTGATCTTTAATGGTCAAGAATACACTACAAAGAAAAGGTTTTAGAAGTAGTTTTAAAAGGCCTTTAGCAATGCTTATCAACTGATGCTAAACCTGTTGAACCAGTTTTCTAACCATTGCAGATGCTAGCGGTGCTAAGGGCATTCAAAGAAGTAAAACTAACTAGTGGTTTAAACCATTTTGCTACTTCTAATGCATACCTTTAGAAGAGGTTATTAATCGCTTGTAAATGCTTTCTATAGAGGTGTCCTGAACTGATGTAGAAAGATAACTTGAAGAAGCGGTGCTTGACCATGCGTGAATGTATTCTACATAAACGGTTGTTAACACATGCAAAAACTTGGATGTTAGAAGCGATTGGTAACCACTTGTGAATATATTTTATAGAAACAGTCAATAATTGGTGCATATAGTTGGGCGTTTAGAGCGGTGAGTACTGGCTTTTGATTATTTGTTATTGTAGCAGTTATTAACTGGTTGGGATGCGTGGTTATAGAAGTGGTTGGTGTTAGGACCTTCGGATAGCGGCTAGAGAGGGGGGGTGTGAATAGCCGACCCCAAATTCTCATTTTTTTTCCTACAATTTAGGTTAGCGCAGCGGAAATACAATGTAGAAACGAAAGTGGAGAAGATCAAACCTCAAACACGATGATGTAACGAGGTTCGGAGATGATACTCCTACTCCTCGGCGTGTCCGTAAGGTGGACGAAGCCTATTAATCCGTCGGTGGATGAGATTCATTTTCATCTAACCACATTACATTCAAAATCTTATTGCAATTTCAAGAACCGAACCTAACATTCCATCACCATCACATTCAAAGTTAAAACTCAACTCTATCACCAAATCTTCTATACTCAATCACAATCAACAATTAATCTCAAGAAATTCGTTCTCAATAACAAAGAATAGAGGTAAACAATCCAAACATCAGATTGAGCTTCCAACACTAAACAAGTTCATAGCCTCAAAGATTGATTGTCTTAATCACTAAATTGCTAACTAAATTACCTAAAACATACATACTAACTGTAACAATTTTATAAAGTCTAAACCGAAAAGAAATCAATTGCAAAAGTTCATCAAGGTCAGGGTTGCAAACAGAAATTGAAACTGGAATTACAAAAACTCAAACAAGAATTAAATTGCAACGTAAGGATTCAGATCTGAAGATCTGAGCAAGTCGAACACAATTCAAAGACTAAAACAAAGAAATCTAACCCTAAAACATTCCTCAACTCAAATCCAAAACCAAACTTCATCAATCTGCCATTAAACAGGTTTGTTCTCGGAAACCTCCCCTCGAACATCCAACGAACTACCAAGCCTCCGACTACCACCAGATGATGCTCATAGCTCTTAGAAACCTCCCCTCAAGCTCCTATCTAACTGATAATTCCATCATCCGAAGAAACAGAGTATGAACCTGTAATTTGTCCAAGCCAGATCGATTGATCAGATCGATCCACTTGAGTTGCGGAATGAAGATCGGAAGAAGATCTAAGACTCAAAGAAACCTCCCTCTGAGCTTAGTTGGATACGAAGATCGCTGATTGAGAAACCTCCCTCTCACAGGATCGCGGTGATGAACAGACCAAGGCACGCCGAGAAACCTCCCTCTAGCACTTCTCTGATCGCCGAAGGATGGACGCCGGCAGCTCAGGATCGCCGTCGGAGAAAAAGCTTGCTCATCGGATCTGGAATTGAAGAATGGGACTTCGGCGTCGCGGAGAAGAAGAAGGATGCACAGTAACAAAATCGCGAGATCGCCGAGCCAAGGAACACTGTAGTTCCTCACTGCCTTTTAAACCACTTCAGTTCTGATCGGACGGCTGAAGATTCTCGGCGCTTGATCAACGGTGGAAAATATCTCAGATCTGGATCAAAAAGTACTGATCTTCATCTATGGTCCAAATCTACTCCTCATTAGGTTGGATGAGCCGGATCTTCAATGGATGTCTCAGATCTGCTTGATCTTCAATGGACGGTCCAAAACACTTCAAGGCTTGATCGCTTCGTTTAGCCTTAGATTTGAGCCCAAGTATGGCCTGATCTGATCGGGTTCATGACCCTTTTAATGCCTACAAAATAAGAATCAAATATTAGCACCAAATACCATGAAAATTAGCTAATTTCCAATTAGGTCCAAAATCAAATGCAATATTGAGATATGATGCTAATGTGAGATTAAACTATGAATAAACCAATAAAAACATGCATTATGATTCAAAATAATATAGTCAAAATCATGGTTATCAATGAGACCCCGAAAAACCGGCTAATATGAACTCCTTATGGGTGGAGAAACCTCGCCACAATCTCTCTTGCAACAACAAGAATGGAGTACAACCAATAGAGAAAGAAAATAAGAACAATATAAATGTAAAAACACTTTGCTTGCCTTCTTGTCGACTGGAATTCAATGAAGCAACAACTTCACGATGCCAGCAGCAACTGATCAGCAAACCAGCCGAGGGAAGCTCACACGAAGCTTCAGAAACACAGAGCTCAGCAAAGCTCAAATCACAGTCTCGTGAGAAAGAGGAGCTCTTTCCTTCGTCTACTGTAGAGGTCTTATATCCTGCACCTGCAAAGAAGACAAAGAAGACACAGAATCTAGCCGTTGTGTCTCAACGGCTAGGCCTAGACCGATCAGGCTCCAACCTGATCGGTCTGGGAGACTCCTGATCGGTCTGTGGACCGATCAGGCCCTAGGCTGATCGGTCCCCAGACCGATCCCCAACTCTCTGTGAGAGTCGGTTCCGAAGCCTGATCGGTCTGTGGACCGATCAGGCTATAGGTGGATCGGTCCACAGACCGATCCCCCTACCTTCTCTGCCTCCTGATCGTTTCCTGATCGGTCTGGTGACCGATCAGATAACTTACAGTGAGCCACTGTTTGGTTACTGATCGGTCACCAGACCGATCAGAAAACCCATAGTATCACTGGATCGGTCTGCTGACCGATCCAATGCCCATGTGGATTTAGAGCTTCCCATCCCTAAATCCTAAGGCCTTCCTGGTCTTGAGAACGAGCTACCGAGCCCTCTCTGACCTAGTCCGGAGAACGAGCTACCGAGCCCTCTCTGACCTAGTCCGGAGAACGAGCTACCGAGCCCTCTCCACCTCTGTCTGGTCCAGAGAATGAGCTCCCGAGCCCTCTCTGACCTAGTCCAGAGAACGAGCTACCGAGCCCTCTCCGACTTCGTCCGGTCCAGAGAACGAGCTCCCGAGCCCTCTCTGACCTAGTCCGGAGAACGAGCTACCGAGCCCTCTTCGACTTCGTCCAGTCTATAGAACGAGCTACCGAGCCTTCTCTGACTCCATCCAGTCCAGAGAACGAGTTACCGAGCCCTCTCTGACTTCATCCAGTCCAGAGAATGAGCTACAGAGCCCTCTCTGACTTCCACGTCCGGTCCAGAGAACGAGCTCCCGAGCCCTCTCTGACCTAGTCCGGAGAACGAGCTGCCGAGCCCTCTCCGACTTCGCATGCCAAGCTTCCATACTTGGACTTCTCCCGTGCCAAGCTCCCTGCTTGGACTTCTCCCGTGCCAAGTCTCCATACTTGGACTTTTCCGTGCCAAGTCTCCATACTTGGACTTTACCCGAATCAGGTCAACTCAAGTTGGGTCAACCAGGTCAACCTTGACCAAAGGTTGCACCCACAATCTCCCAAGTTTGTATTCTTGTCAAACATCAAGATACAACTTTTCTATTCTCGTCAAACATCAAAATACACCTCGAGTCAGGTCAACTCGAGTCGGGTCAACCAGGTCAACCTTGACCTAAGGTTGCACCAACAGTTGGGACTAGTCCTATAAATTAATTATGCAATGGTTTGGAAACACTTGTAAGTACAAGTGTTAGGAGTGGTTAAAAACCATTCCTAAAATTGAATTTGAACCAATTAAAAAAATGATCGTATATCATATTTTACCAGTGCATTTATCGGATTTCCAAAACCAAATACAATATCAAATTAAATCAATTTACAATATTTACATTTTACTTCACAAAACTAATTTATATTCATAACATATTGTATTATCAAATCAACTCATATTTCATTCCAAAATATTAATATATCTCATTAACATTTTACTCCACAATATACCACCAATACAAAATCTTCTTCAATCCCTAAAACATATACATCCTTCAATAACAAGTCTTTTCCACCAAAAAGAATATCCAAAGGAATCTATCTAAAGTTAAGTTACCCAAACTATTGCACTTTAATCTGATAGCATGAGATCATCCACATTTAAATCATCTTTATATGAAAATTGTAACATTGCATTTGCTCCAAGTGACAAAAAGCAAAATTTGTATATTTCACACATATCCCAAATCAATACAAAGTTATATCATTAAACATATGAACACATTGGAAAAAAACAAGACAAGTGATGTAATAATTACAAAATGGAAGTTGAATGCATAAAATTTAATAAGAGAATTTTCAAATAAGTAAGTTTTCAGAACAAGAGTACCAGAATAGTATAAAAGTCATATGATAAAATTTATGAATTAACTTGTTTTAAACATCAATTTAATCTGTTTTTTTAAAAGAATGTCAGAATATAGTAGCAAAATACTCTAACAAAAATATTTATACTTAAAAACCAACCTTATCGATTGCATTAAAAAATTCTCTCTAGTTATTATTTAGTTCTAGTGGTGGGAAGGGTACATCTATTTTCTTTCGCAATTGATGGAGTATAAACTTGTTGTTGCATACTATTTACAAACATAGCTATCATTTATAAAAATAAATAAATTTACTATCATGTACTTAATTATACAAATAATTTTAAATAATTATTTTGTTTGTACGATAAATGTTATTATGTGTGTCAGCATTAATTCAGGTCCATGAGAGCTCCCATCAATTCTACACATCATACTTATGATCTTCTGAACTGATCATTTCCTTGCATCTATATTATCAATTGCTCTATTTTTGTCTATTGTTGTGCTTCTTGCAATGTCATATCTTTAATTTTCTCTCTTATTTTTCTAAATTTGTCTGTCAAATTTGAATTAGAGTGAAAATTTTGTCAACACATTGAGATGTGTTTTCATTGCTTTGAGAACACTTGGCTAGGTAGCGTACCACCTCCTAAACATCGAATTCGACCAGAATACTCAAGTCCAAAAACCTCACTATATAAAGAATATAATCAAAGTTGAACCATATGTAACAGTTTTTATAAAAATGAAATAAAATTATAAGTAAATTGTTATTGAAATACCTCCTCGTGGACTTCTATTGGTTGTGTTCCTTCAAGTTTATCTTGGATGTGACAGTCCAAAGTCTCTTTAAGTAAATTATTGTTGGCGTAGCGACGACCGGTCAAAGGGCGCAGCATCTGTAAAAGAAAAATAAAACCTTTTTCTTTTTCAACTAAGATTAGTAGCACTATCACAATAATTATAATCTCAAAAAGGAACAACTAATAAAAAGAAGAGGCAAACATATTTGACTTGGTTATAACCTAGGTGATTGTTAATCCAAGGTGGTTGCAAAGCTCTACTAGAAAAATCTCCTTCTTTATAGGCGGAAAAACCTCTTATACTCTTTGAAAAGCGTAGAAAAGACTAGGAAATGATTACAGTAGTTGTTCTCAAGTTTTTGTCCTATTTCCTAGCTTCAGGAACCTTTTTATAGCTCTTGGAAATCCTATCCTAAGCTTGAGGGTGCCTCCAAGGTGGATGGAGGGCGCCTCCAGCAAGGCATCAGCGGATAAGGCTTTATCCCCTACGAACGGTCAGTTTGACTGGCCGAAGGCGCCTTGTAAGGTGCCTTCACACTGTTCATCGAAGGCACCTTCCATCCATGGAAGGTGACTTCCATAGAAGGCGCGAAGGCGCCTTTAACAGCCTTTGAAGGCGCCTCTAGCAGCACTTATAGCTCCATTTTGCTCCTTTGCTGCTGCGATTTCCTAGGTGATTTCGACCACCGGAATAGGGCTCACCCGAACCCAATTTTCGACCTTCTCCTCGAGCAGGCTTTCACTCTAGCTTCTCATCCCTTGAATGTCGTGTATGTTCTTCTCGTCCACCGGTGTACTCTTTCGCAACCCTTTCGTCCCTCGGATGCACTAAGCCCGTTGACTCCCTTCCCGTGTTATCCTTCTCGCTAGCTGCATCTTCCGCTCGACTTCCTATTCTCCTAAGCTCCTGCATACTTAGACACATGGATCAAAATCAAACAGGACCAAACTAACTTGGTTGATCACATCAAAACAACCACGGGGTCTAATAATCTCTCTATTTTTTATGTGCATCAACCTAAGTTCAAGTTAGGGTAATAATAAACAGTAATAAAAGAATTTGCAAATAAAATATTTTAAGTATAAAGTTTGCAATAAAAGAAATTGAAACACTAAGTATGAAATAAACTGATTTAACAAAATTCAAACTTATAAAAGAATTAGCAAAAATTCAAAATTTTGATAAAATTTGATAAAATTCTAACTCCTCTTACTCCCCCTAAACTTGTACCTATTCCTCCCCCTTTGATCACATAAAAAAATGAAAATTTAAGTTTTAGGACAAAACTTAATTTAATAAAAACAAGCTAAGTAAAAGAAATTTAAAGTAATTTCTAATTTATGGAGTTTTCTAAAAATTGACAAACATTGAAAGCAATTATCATAATTAATTTCACAAGCTTATCAGTTTGTTAATTAAATATTTAATTCAATAATTGACTTCCAGTTTGTGGCGAGGCACTATGCCTTCTTGGTTATTGGATCATCAACCACTTCTAGACAAAATATTTTAAAGAATTTAAACATTTAATATTTTCTTAAATCCTTAGAAAAAATGTTTAATCTAAGTAAAACTTTAGAACCCAATATAGGTTCTTTCCTATTGGGTTAACTAAGAATTTGAGGGGTACATATTCTCTGAAAATTTTTCTAAGTTGACCTTGGTGATGTCTAATATACCAATTTAATCTACCATAAATTTTAAGTTTTGATTTTTGAAAGTTATTTGATTTCAAGTATGCATGGTCATTTTTTGATTTTTACTTTTAATTTTTCATTTTATAATTTTAGATTATCATACAATTCTAGAGGACATACATGCCTTTGCTAAGTTCAATTTTAACTCGTCGTTTTCCTTTTCTAATTTCACTAGATCTTTAGTAAGAATTTTAATAAAATTAAAGGACTGCTTGGGAGAGAGAGCACGTACCTCACTTGCCTCAATTTCTGATGCTCCCCCTTGATCGCTGCTTTCTTCCGATGATCCTCCCCCTTCATCTATGCTCATCTCTGAGCTGGTCTCATCTTCTTCTTGATAGATTATCGTTAGGGCTAGTCCGACATATGCTTTGATTTTAGATTCGGAGGATGATGACTCGTCCCATGTGGCTTTGAGATTATGTTTGGGTCGAGCTGGCTTCTTATTTTTTTTCTTTGTCTTTGTTCTTTAGTTTCAGACAATCATCTTTGATGTGCCCTTCTTCGTTGCAATTGTAGCATCGGACCTTCCTTTTATTTCGGTAATCCCTCTTTGTCTACGATTTAAATTTATTAGATTTAATAAATTTATTAACTTTCTTACCATTAGGACTACTTCATTTTCATCAATAGATTCGTGGGAGTCTAAATCGTTTATTCTTGCCTTCAGGGCAATATTCTGACTTGGTCCTTTTCTTTGTCTTGCACATCGAGATTCATGTAATTCGAAAGTAGAGAAAAGACTTTCTAAAGTACTTACCTCGAGATCCTTGGATATATAGTAGGAGTCTACTATAGCTGTCCATTCAAGTGTTCTTAGGAATGCATTTAAAGCATACCTCTGTGTGTCCTGTTCGTTACTGTTTCTTCGAGGTTTGTTAGCCCGGTGATCAGCTTCTTGATTCTTCTGTGTAGTTGTGCTACTGACTCTCCTTCTTCCATTTGGAGGTTCGTCAGTTGATTCTGGAGCGCGTTCCATCTTGTTAACTTTGTTTCGGAAGTTCCTTCGTGCAATTCCAAGAACTTCTCCCAAAGTTCCTTTATTGAGTTGTAACTGCCGATTCGACTGACCTCCTGGGGCGGAAGAACGTTGAGCAGATAGAATTCTGCTTTACCATTCGCCACTAAGTCGGCTTGTTCCTTCTTCATCCACTGATATTCTTCTTTGTCTTTCGGAACTACAAAATCATATTTCATTATTAATAGAATTTTGAAATCTATTTTGAAGAATACCTCCATCCGACATTTCCATTGTGTGAAGTCTCCCTTGAATTTTGGTGGGTGAATACTTGTGCCGGTCATCATCTTGATCTTGATGCTTCAATCAGCCGTTAGTCCTTCTGAGGTGGTTGGGCTCTGATATCACTTGTTGGCGCAGCGACGGCTGGTCAGAGGGCACAACATCAGTAAAAGAAAAATAAAACCTTTCTCTTTTTCCAACTAAGATTAGTAGCATTATCACAATAATTATTATCTCAAAAATGAACAACTAATAAAAAGAAGAGGCAAACAAATTTGACTTGGTTACAACCTAGGTGGTTGTTAATCCAAGGCGGTTGCAAAACTCTACTAGAAAAATCTCCTTCTCTGTAGGCGGAGAAGCCTCTTACACTCTTTGAAAAGCTTAAAAAAAGACTAGAAAATTATTACAATAGTTGTTCTCAAGTTGTTGTCCTATTTCCTAGCTCCAGGGGCATTTTTATAGCTCCTGAAAATCCTATCCTAAACTTGAGGGTGCCTCCAAGGTGAATGGAGGGCGCCTCCAGCAAGGCATCAGTGGATAAGGCTTTATCCGCTGCCAATGGTCAGTTTGAATGGTCGAAGGATCCTTCCATAGCCTTGGAAGGCACCTTCTCACTGTTCATCGAAGGCGCCTTCTACAGAAGTCACGGAGGTGCCTTCAACAGCCTTTGAAGGCGCCTCTAGCAGCACTTACAGCTCCATTTCGCTCCTTTGCTGCTGCAATTTCCTGGGCGATTTTGGCCACTGGAATAGCGCTCACCCGAACCCAATTTCTGACCTTCTCCTTGAGTATGCTTCCACTCTGGCTTCTCTTCCCTCGAACGTTGCGTACGTTCTTCTCATCCACCATTGTACTCTTCCGCAGCCCTTTCATCCCTCGGATGCATCGAGTCCGTCGACTCCCTTCCCGTGTCATCCTTCTCACTATCCGCGTCTTCCGCTTGGCTTCCTATGCTCCTAAGCTCCTACACACTTAGACACAAGGATTAAAACCAAACAGGACCCAACCTAACTTGGTTGATCACATCAAAACAACCACGGAGTCCAACAATTATAACAAGAAAATAAATTGTTAATATAATGAAAATAAAATAAAATTCAATTTAAAAGGTGAAAAATATTATTATCTCGGCTTGTATTGCCTCATCATCAACAAGGGCACCTCCTAACAAATCCACATTTAACACCAAATATTAACAACATAGTTCTTATATTTGTGCAATAACTTATACTACTAATTTACACATTCCATCAAAAGCTAACTATATACATTACATTGCTTGTAATTAATATTTAGAATCCCATAAAACCTTAGAACTTCAAGGATAAGAGAATTAAAATGTAAGACAGTAAATGAGCAGTGAGAAACATTAAGTAAGGAAGAAAAGAAATAATTTTGATTCTTACAAACTTATATTCTAATGACGGAATGCTAGTGCGTCCCTGTGCAAGGATCCCTTTCTTTTTGTTTGCATTTTATCTATTGATTTTTGAAGTTCTTCACAAAAATTTAGAATGAAATTATAACATCTATAAGCATATGTTGAAAACAATTAATACTAGTTATACCTCAGTAGATTTCCAATAGTCACATAAAACTTCCCAAGTTTGAAGTGTTAGTCCATGAGGAAGGGTCATATTGCAACAAGCTCTTCTAATAGAGTATTTGAATAATAAGATGTAGTTTTTACTTCAGTTCTCCACCATCTCCACAAAATCCCATCATTTGCATTATAACTCTTCTATACTGATTGGGGATATGAAAACGTGCCTATAAATATAAAATGAAATATGTTCATGCTTTAAATTCAAAATTGAAATTAAACACTTGTTAACATATAGTAACAAGTTGCCATACATTATTCAAGCAATTTGTTAGCATTTTTCTCCAATTTAAAAAGTTTAGGGGCAATACAAGTCTATTCCGTACAATAGTCCCAATAAAATTAGTAAGCGTCGATTGTAGATCACCATAAGGATGCCCCCTTCCATTGAATTTCACTACTAGCACATAATTGCATGAATATCTCTCATAATAGTCTTGCCATGTCTTCTTTGCTGAGCTTGGGATGAAGACATGACCTCATTTTCATTTGAAATATATAATTTTCACTTAGTGTTGCAAAAGTGATAGATTGTTTATATCCAAAAATATTTTTCACCTTCCTAATTAACCTCCTTGATCTTGTCCGAAACCTTGAAGCTGGAAAGTCTGGAATGGGATGGTGCTACTGACAGGAAGAAGACGTCGATCCTCTTGATCCTCTACAAAACAAAAACAAAACCAAAATCAGCGAAGGGGCCCCTGACGTTGGTCCTCCGACGCTCAAGTTAGAACAGGTAGGAAGAGAAAAGAAATGGAGCAGAATCGATGATCATAAGCCTCTTTTAGATATAAGACTCTCTTGTCTTTTATACCTTTTTCTGTGACTTTCCATCTTCTCATGTTTAATGGCATTAATTACCTGACCTTCCATCTTCCTATTTAATGATGAAGTGGTGTCCTTTGCCTTGGCTTCATTTAATGATAGAGTGTTCTATTTGGTTTTCTCTTCCTCTGATTCCGTTCCAAGCCATACGCTGCGTCAGACGGAGTTCCGGTCGGTCTTGTCCAAGCCAATCAGACACACTTAGGCCGATCGACCAATGTATATTCGAGCGGCAAATATATACTTGAGCGACCAACATATATATTCGAGCGGCCGATTAGCCCCCCTCCGCTCGGGTCCTGCGGATGAGTTCTTCAACCCGAGCGTTGACCACTTTGACTTTAACCTACACCTTGGAAATTGACCCGTGTCAGGTGGGCTCCTCCTAATCTCCGCATCACTCCTCATTTTGTGTATCATTTTGTATCTCTAATGGTGAATGTGTTGTGTCTCATGATTCATTTTTATCATCAACTGCTCTGTTACTTGATTCTTCTCCCCTAGATCATTTTTGACTATTTTGGATTAACTTTTGCATTCTTTTATTTGTCATTTTCAAAAGATACCTAAACCTAGCAATATAGAATTGTATGATGTTATCATAAAGATACAAAACAAATCAACTTTATAGGACAATAAAATAAAAAGAGGCAAGATATTATCCACTCAATCTAAATTCTCATTCAATCCATCCAAATTACACGTCAACCATAGACACCATTCACTGTTAGTCAAAGAAAATTTTAATATCAAATCTAAATGAAGTTCTAATTTAGACACAAGAGTGTTTCCATTCTAATTACAAGTTGCCAGTATAGATGAAGGAAAAACCTAGCTCATGAAAATTTTAAATTAGAATACCTAAATGTACACAAAGGAACGAATTCTAGTAGTTCAGATTTATGCCAAAAGGTGCTTCTAAAACTTTGTCTCTGTGCATAAGATGCTAAAATGCCAAAAACTCACATTCAAACAACAACAATACTTGTGTTTGATGTTGTAGGATCGTTTGCACATATTTTAAAAATTCTCTTTTTTTAGTTTAAAAATTACTTACCGAAAATCAAGTGTATAGTGGAAGAAAATAGAGTGAGACAAAACAAATAAGTAGCACATGGTCGATTACTTGGTTCATAGTCCAGAGATTACTACTCCAAGACCCATGGTCCCTCAAGACATTTTCGATGGGCAACCCACTAAATTCTCTTCCGCAAAAACTTGGGTCAAAGATGTTAAATACAATGATAAGGAAGTATAATAACCTACACTTTCCTATGCAAGAATAATAATAATTTAACAATTAAACTTTTACCAACACTAGGAGCCCGATGTCATTATGGTTTTTGCTATAGAAGCTTGCTCTAGCATAAATTCAGCATAGTAGGGTCACAACACAGCAATTGTAAGGAGATGACGTAGTAGAATCAAGTTGAAGCTTGTAATAAAATGGATAATGAGAGTTGTGGCTGAAACTTTCTTTTATAAAGCATTGGGGGTGCCTCGGTTCATCCATAACGCCTCCATGCATGCTAATCTGATCTGAACTTTAGCATTTATCCTCTTCAAGATGCCTCCAATGGATCTGAGGTGCTACTAATATGTCTAAGCTCATCCTTCACGCTTATCACCTTCAGGGTGCTCCAATCATCTGAGGCGCCTTCCTTAACTTGAGACACCTCTAATCGTTCGAGGAACCTCCAATCATCTGAGATACCTCCAATGAATTTTTCTATATTTGTTAACTTAAAAACAATATATCCATGAAACACAGGTTATAAGTACAGATGTATGAAAATGTATTATGTTTGTGAATTAGATCATATCTAATCAAGACTAGCTAGGATCTAGTTTTAGTTTCAACTTAGATTTTCATGTTGGATATAAGTTGGACCAACGCCTACAGTCCCACTGAGACTCATCCTCACTGGAACCCTCTCCAGTTTCTTACCTCCACTTATCATTTGCAATCTTACTTGATGTTTGATCTCCTAACCCTCCAAGTCTTCCTGCCAGATGTCCCAATTAGACTTCAGCCAACTGTGGTCCTACTGATTCAACTAGACTTTCTTCCAAATATTTAGTTATCTCTGACCTATCTAGGCTTCTTACCAGTTATCTAGTCCTCCTGACCTAACTGACTTCATCTTGGTGTTTAGTACTTTAGACTCATCAAGTCTTTTATTCTGCACACTTAGTAAATATATTAGATCATAACTGGACTTAACTTTGAATATTTGACAACATCAAAATATATGTTTTATTCTGGTGTTCCCTACATCAATAATCTTTCTCTTTTGGATATTTGGTAACCTTATTCAATATTAAGTTAAAATAATAACATGTTCTTCTTAAAATATCTCCCCTTTAAATTAAAACTCTCCTCTTGTTTTTAAAAACACAAAAGTGTTTCAAAACTTAATTTTAAACCCTCATTTATCCCCCTTTGACACACATCAAAAAAAAATGATTATTGTTTAGAATTTTCAAAGTAAACTGAAACAAATAATGTATTTTCAAGGATAAGAGTGCAAAATATTTTCAAGAAAAAAAATATTTTCAAGATCACAATACACTTTCAAAAATATTTTCAAATTTTTTATCAAGATGTATTATTTCAAAATATTTTCTAAGATAACAATATTTTTTCAAAATCAATTTTTTAAAAGAGTTTTTTACATGTTTTTCAAAAATATGCTAAGTAAAATATATTTTTCAAAAAAAAATATTTTGAGTATCTTTTGAAAAGAGTGATTTCAAAATAATTTCCTAAGGATTTTAAAAATATTTTCAAAATAAGTTTTTCAATAGTTTCCAAAATATCTTTCAAAAAGTATTTATTTTCAAAAAATATTTCTATTTTGAAATCTTTTAAAAAATAAATTTTTGAAGGTACTATTTTCTAAACATAAATTTTAAAATGTTTTCTAAAGAGTTTTGAGAAGAAATTATTTTGAATTTTTTAAAAAAATTTGAAGATAAAATTTTTCTAACTCTTTTGATGATAAAATTTTTAAATATATTTTTAAAAATATTTTATTTTGAACATTTTTGAAAAATGTGTCTTTCAATAGAATCTCCCCCTTAACCTAACACTTCTTTAAGAAATCTTTGTTAACCATAATCAAGATATATCTATGTGTTTGGGGATCTAAGAGTTCATGATTGACCTAAAGGATCATAAACTAGTTGTTGGTTAACAATCACTTTCAAAAACTATATTAATTTTTAAAGGAATATAGATAATTACACTAAATCAATCATTAATTAAGCATCAAAATTTTAGAAATAAATTTAAGAAATTAGATTTATGATTTTTTTTAAAAAATTTATTTTTCATTTATTTTTCCTAGCATCTCACCTCTTCTAGATAAACATGGTAATTTTATATGTTTTGAGAGATGCATGATTTGTCTAAGGCAGAATTAGTTTGATTTTTAATTAATTTTAGATTATTTAAAATTATTTATTAATTTTAGTTAAGATTAATTTTGGATTATTTATGTTTGAATTAAATTTGGATTATTTAAAATTTTTAATTAACTAAGAATTAAGTTTGATTAATTTATTTCGTATTAATTTAGTTAAAATAAAATTATTTAAATTAACCATTAATTAATTATGGATTAAATTAAAATTATTTAAATTAGTTTAGGATTGAATTAGACTAATTGATTAAGTTATGATTTATTATTAATTAAATAGACTTACTAAGATTTTCTAAAATGATTTTTAAAATAAATTTCCAATCACGATCTTTGAGTTAAATTTACATGACTTGCACATTAGCTTTCCCTATGATTGAACTTTACATAATAATTTATTTTAATGAAACTAAAACTCAATTAGATGCACTAAATTAACATATTGAGTTTTGCTCCTCCTCCTAACAACTCACTTGTATCTAATGTATTTCAATACATGTACAAGTCAACTAAGGGACCGTGCATCTCTAACTAGGCATTTAACTTTGATCATCCTATTTAAAATGTCAATTTATGTCATTATTCTTAATTACAAAAAATTTAAAATAATTCATAATAATGGTTATGACATACATCAAATGAGTATTTTTTCAAAAGAAAAACTATCATAGCTAAATGATGTATGTATGACATGATATATAATATTTTTCATAACAATATAAATACAAAGTATGATTTCATGGCATGTAATAGGGCATACAAAACATGGCAATTATAGATCATAAGAAAAACTATCTAGCTAGATTTTCTATCTAAGTATTATCAACTAATTGCTAAGTCAAAATAAGTCTAAGTCGCCCTCATCTCCTTAGAAAATGTTAAAGTCTCAACTTGGCATTCCGTTGAATTCTACCCTATTTATGCCAATTTAATCAAGCTTAATACTTCAAAAATTTAATTAGCACACTTTTACTCTTCAAGAGTAATAATCAATGACTTCTCATTTTCAAGGTTTCACAATATCTTGAAAATTCGCTAAAGTGTGAATTTCACTATAGTTAGGTTAACTACCCTTCCAATTATAGTTGACATACTCTAAATCCATTTAGTGTGTATAGAACACACTCTTAGGAACCTAAAATCTATTGGTGCTCCTTGGATGTACTAGGTATTCACTAGGGATAACTTTCCTTAATACATTCCTAATGACTTTCATAGGCTTCTTAGAAGTCTTAGTCACACTAATCTCTTCTAGGTAAACTCTAGAGATAGTCTCCCTTATAACTTTAACTTGACTCCTAGACCCAGGGTTAGTTCCATAGCTATACATATTGTCCTTGGACTTAGATTTATATCTCAAACCCTTCTTGTCCATCGATGACCCTTGTCTTCCTAAACGTAGGTTTTTTTTCTTGGACCATTTTTCTTCATTTGTTATTTTTATAAGAGTCTTCTCCAATTTATTAAGTCTTGATCTCAAAACTTGATTTTCAATCATTAAATCCTCAAACTTAAATTTTTCATAATTTCCTTTAGCATTTTTCCTCCTAGGCATATATCAATTTCCTTAGAGTTTTTGCCTAAGTTGATTTCTACCTTCCTATATTTAGGTAAGGTAGTTCTAGTATGATATGACTTATACTTTTTTTTAGAAGTATTATGCTTCCTATTCTCATGATAAATAGCACCAAAATCATAATAATTATTTCTAGCATATTTTTTTTTATCATGATATGAATAAGTACCATTAACTAATGGTACCTTAGTTTTACCCTTGGAAGCTCCCATTGATTTGAGCTTCCTCCTTTGTTCATGGACGGATTCCTCCCCCTTGGACATTGGTTCTAATAATGCCCCTTTTAATTGCAAGAGAAGCACATAATATGCTCCTTCTCCTTTCATATCATGGAGCCAACCTCCTTTGACTTGGATACCACTTAAACCTTCTTCTTAGCCAATTTTGAATATTTACTCTTACAGTGTCCTTCTTCCCTATACTTAAAGAAGATGATATGATTTTTATTTTTATAACTTAAAATTTTTATACCTTCTTTACTTGTAAGGGGTGTCAAATGATCCTTTATTTGATCTAGATGTTGAGGCTTCTTCTTATTCCGGTGTCAATGAACTATGCTCCCTCTCATTCCTTGAGGTTGATAGCAATTAACTTCATCCTCAGATGTTGAACATCTCTCAACTTTCGAAAACTCTTGTTATTGACCTAATGAGTCTCCCTCCTTGTATTTGGCTTCACTTTACATTGAGGTTGGATGTTCATGAAGCTTTGCCAATTTTCTACATAGCTCCTTGGAATCTTAATATTCTCTAATTTTGCACAAGATAGTGTTTGGTAATAAATTAACCAATAATTTGGTTATCTTGTCATTAGCCTTATATCTCTTGATTTCCTCCTTGATCCATTGCTTCTTCTTGAGGAGTTTCCCTTTGCTATCCATTGGAACTTGAAATTCCTCCATTAGAGCAAACCATTGCTCTATATTGTTGACCTTTAATCTTCAATGATCGAAACTTCCCAATCTAAAAGGTGGAGGTGCTTGGGTGTCATACTCGAATCCATCTCGAAAGTCCATTTTGAAGTTGAGCTCTCTTGATGATGAGTCCTTTGAATTTTTAAAATTTATGGCTGTAACTTTTAACTTCTTCTTCCTCTACCTCGTTGCTTCTTCTAGCGATTAATTCGATGAAAAGCGGCATCTCTCTGATACTATTTGTTAGGACATGTAGAGAGCTAGGAGGGGGAGGGTGAATAGATTGCTTCTTTGAACTTGATTTATAATAGAAAACTTGAAGTAATGCTAACACCTTTGTTTTACTTGGTATCCATCCCCTTGAGGTGACTAATTCAAGTGCCCCCTCCTCACTCTCACAATGCACTATGAAAACCTCCTTCCTAAAGGTTGAGAAGGCTCGCACAAGCTCAAACACAAGAAAACAACCAAGAAACACAAACTAGGTTATAATGAAAATTGAAAATGACTTTACCATAAGTACCTCGAGTCAGTTTTGATGTGGTCAACCGAGTTAAGTTAGATTTTATGTATTTAATGCCTTGTGTGTAGAGACTTAGGAACACAAGAAGTTGAGCAGAAGACACGACAAGTAAGAAGGATGGCATAGGAAGGGAGTCGATTGACTCAGTGCATCCGAGGGATGAGGAGCTATGGAAGAGTACAACGGTAGATGAAAAAGTGGGGAGGAAGTCTGCTCGAGGAAAAGGTCAGAGTTAGGTTCGGGTGAGCTCAACTTCGGACAACCAGAGCATCATCCAAGCAAGTAGAGTTCAGAAATGATCAACTTGAAAGTTGACCATGGAAACTTGAAAATCTGAGGCACCTTGGATGTTCAACTGATGAAGCTACAAAAAATGGAACTAGAGGCACATCCAATAGACTAGAGGTGTCTCGGATGAATACTAACCGAGGCACCTCTAGCTGATCAGAGGTGCCTCCATTAAATAATAGTCGTTAGATAGCCGTTGTGACAAGGATAAAGTTTTTATCAACATGGAGTCACCCTGGGTGTCAGCATGATAACTTTTTCCCAGAAGGTTATAAATAGTACCCTAGAGCTAGGAATTTAAGAACACACTCTGTACTCAGTTTCTATAATCTTTTCTTGAAGTTCCAATTGTTGTAAGGGGCTTCTCCAACTCTGACTTAGTCAAAGGAGTTTTTATTTAGTGTTTCTTGTTGGACCGCTGGGGCCGGCTAGAAGGGGGCTTGAATAGCCTGCAAAATAATAAAACGAAACCTTTCTCGAACTTCTTAAACTAACACTTGCATAATAATTAATAGACAGAAAGTAAAAGAAGAGGCACACAGGGATTTACTTGGTTACAAGCAGGGAGGTTGTTAATCTAAGGAAGATATCGCACTAGTATCTCCTTCAGGAGGAGAAGCATCTTACAAAGATAAAAGCGCAAGAAGAAAGAAGCTAAACTCTAAAAGAAGCACACAAGTGTTGGAATTACAATTCTTGAGTTGATTAAAAGCTTTTGGACCAAGGCTGTATTTATAGCCTTGGTCGAGGCGCCCCGAAGGGTTCCAGACACCTTGGGGGGATAAAATTTTATCCCCTGCACACGGATCAAGGTTTTACCACAATCTGGATAAGTTCCAACTCCGGGCGCCCCGGACTATTCTGGGTGCCCCAGACTATTCCGGACGCCCTAGACAGTTCCGGGTGCCCCGGGTGGAAAAGTCAACCCCGTTGATTTTTTCAGCCCGGGTCTTCTGCTCCGGCTCCGTTCGTCTCGATCCGGGTCTTCTGCTCTAGTTTCGCTCGCTTGGGTGATCTCTGCCATCCGGAATATGGCTCACCCGAACCCAACTTTCGGTCTTCTTGAGCAGGCTTCCGCTCTGACTTCTCGTCCCTCGGAATAGTCGTGTGCTTCCTTCTCGTCCGCCAACGTACTCATCCGTAGTCTTCGTCCCTCAGTCGCACCCCGTGCCGACCTTCTCGCTAGCTACGTCTCTTGCTCCCCGAGCAGTCTTCCGCTCCGGCTTCTTGTCTCTCGGAACCACCGCATGCTTCCTTCTCGTCTGCCGGTGTACTCTTCCGTAGTGCCTTGTCCCTCAGATGCATCATGCGTCGTCCTTCTCGTTTGCTGCGTCTTCCGCTCGACTACCTATGCTCCTAAGCTCCTGCACACTTAGACACAAGGTTAAAAACACACAGGACCTAACTTAACTTGTTAATCACACCAAAATAACCTTGGGGTTCCAACAATCTCCTCTTTTTTGATGTGAGCAACCCAAGTTAAGATAGGGTAAATTGGCATAAAAATAAACTAACTAATTTTGCAGTAAAGTGAAAAAAAGATAGAAAATTTTGGTCTACCTCCCGCTAGACTTATACTTTTTCCTTCTCCCCATTTGATCACATAAAAAATGAGGTTCCAAGAAAAAAATCTAAGGGTTAAAACTTAGAAAATGTTGAAAATTATTTCAATGAATTTGTGAAGACTTTTCTAAGTGAATGAAAATTTAAACAAAATTTCTAAGTAAAAAAAATATTTAGCAAAAATTTTTCTAAGTTTTTGCAAGGAAAAATTATTTTTGAGATTTTTCTAAAATAAATTGAGTAACTCTTTAAAGCATTATTCAATTTCAAATTAATGCTTTTTCAGTTAGTCAATTAAACTTTTTATGGATTCCATGCAGTGGCGAGACACTAGGCCTTCTTAGTTATTGGAGTAACAACCACTTTCTTAGACAAAGCCGCATAAAGAAATTAAATGTTTAATTTTCTCGCTGAAAGTGCTAAATCTAAGTTTTTTATTTCGATCAAATTCTCTAATAATTTTTTTTCATTGTGATATTTAAATTTCCACTTTAGTTTATCATAATTTCTCAAATCACAATTTTTCAAATTTGAAGCAAAAAATATTGAGCATGAAGAAAATTGTATCATCATGTTATTTTCTATTGTTAGTTTGTCGAAATTCTTTGATCGACAAGATGTTGTATGAGTTTCCTTTAACCCACTATTCTTAAATAATTTTTTGGGTTTAAATTCGCAAAATCCTTTTGATAAAATAATT